>NW_023596461.1:26043758-26151932 GCF_011947565.3 Pollicipes pollicipes
GCGCGCCGGTCCGTCCTCGTGTGCGCGTGTGGCCTGTCGCGCCGGTCGCACCTCTGGTGCCGGAGCTAACCACTAATCGCCGCTGGGGTCGGGCCGGCCGGCCGCGCGCTGACGGCACCCCGCCCCCGGCCAGGCCACGCAGCGCGAGACGGAGGAGCGCGCGCAGCGGCGCGCCGCTGAGCTGCGTGAACAGTGCGCCCTGGAGCAGCAGGCCAAGGCGCACCTGGAGGAGGCGCTGCGCACCGACCTCGAGGAGCGCGACGAGCTGGTCAAGCTGCTCAATATGAGGTAGCGGTCATCTTCCAGAGCGGGCGGCAGGCCGGCGCTGTAGCGGGGTGGGCCGTGGGACCGTCGGCTTTATCGGGAAGGGGTCCAACGATGACTAGTTTTGCAAGGCTAACGTTGAGAGTGTGAAGCAGGGAAGGCGATTGTAGATAGATGCAGATGACTGTAGCTTCCGAGCAGGCATGAACTAATTACACTAACAGCAGCTTTGTGTATGTCCGAGGCGTTTGGTGACCGCATGTGTGCGGCTATCAGCTGTCGCATGTCACACTTCACATCAGTCTTACAACGTTAATGCCGTGTCGACCTGGTGCGTTTTTAAAGGCACCCAAAATACAAGCAGCTCCGACCTGCTGTTTTCGCTGCGCCGATTTGTATCAGCTGTCCGCCAGCTGAGCGTGAGTCGCGCTCTCAGTGATGTGCCTGCCATCGATGCTCTGATGAGGGGCGGAGCCATGCAGAGCCAGTGGTGACGTGATGACTGGCGGTTGGTCGGCCGGTGGCGTGTTGTTTGGTGCCGGCCGGCTGTTGTGTTCAGTGTCGGCCGACTGTTGTTGCGTTGTTTGCTACCAGTCGGCTGTTGAAATATTTGTTGCCCGCTGGCCGTTGCCGTGTTGTTTGGTGCCGACCAGCTGTTGACGTGTTTTTGGTGCCGGCAGACTGTTGACATGTTTGGTGCCGGCGGCTGTTGGCGTGTTATTTGGTGCCGGCCGGTTGTTGTCGTGTTGCTTGGCGTGAGTTGCCTGGTGACGTGTTTGTCAGCTGCCTGACCGCGTGCGGTGCGTTTGCTCGGCTCCAGGTGCAGCTGCTGAAGGAGGGTCGGACGGAAGAGGAGCCGGCTCCGTCCCAGAATGGCTCCGACCAGGCCCCGACCCCGGCCTCTCCACCAGCCCCGTCCGCAGAGGCCGACCAGCTCAGAGGTACGGCACGGCCTCTGTAGGCGCCTGAGTCAGCGGAAGCTGGAGTACAGAAACTTGCTAGATGGCCGGCCAAAAGCATTGCTGCGGCCGGACAAACACTACTCATCGCTCGTTGCCTGGCTGCACCAATCATTGGACACAAACTGAGCAATGCTTCTGTCACCTGCACATTTCACAGCGCGAGAACTCAAAGAACGTGGGCGACCGTAGAGAGTCGCCTGGATTTTAAACATTTCTTGGCAGTGGCGAACGGTTGATGTTGCCGATGACTTATCCAATTCAGAAAGCTGGGAAACGTTTGTCGCTGATCGCGGCGTGCCCAGCTCTTACCCTGGCGTGGCTGTCGGTGGCCCTGATGGCTGCTGCACACAGTTAGTGGGCTTTCTTGGTCCTCTATCGGCCGGACTCGCGGTCAGATCGACTCGGCCCGTGTGCCGATGCCAGCGACCTCTCGTGCGGCACGTGTGTGGTCCGCGCTCTTCCACGCAGGGCTTGCCGGACAGGCTGACGCCACCATGACGTCAGCGGATTCGGGGTATGGCTGTGCCCGCTAGCGACGGTGATATTCCAGGGGAGTAGGACCTCTGCCCCCACCTATACGCCAATGTAGAATGGCGGCTTCCGTCCTAGGGTGATGGGCTGTGCAACTTAATGGCAATTGTAATCCATGACCTGTGGACAGATATGCTTCGGCGTGATATAACGAAATAATTTTTGTAATTAAATGTTCTGTGAAAAGTATTGTAACCAATGCCCCAGAGACTTTCTAAAATTGCTGTAATTGCTTCTAGCAGTCCTGGCAAACCTTAACCAAACGTATAGATTGCTGGGCAGATCAGGGTATCTTAGTAAAGTTATACTGCATAACATTTTCAGTTCTATGTTGACCGATACGGTCGTTAAGGCTACACGGATAGGCCATGCGGCTGCTGTCTGCCGCGGAGATCCCCATAGCCACGGTACACGACCTCCCAGCGACCTCTCCGCGAGCTCTGATCTGTTGTCCTGCGAAGTTGGCGGGTACTCTTACCCGGTACCCGGTACCTCCGCGAGCTCTGATCTGTTGCCCTGCGAAGTTGCGGTACCCTTACCCGGTACCCGGTACCTCCGCGAGCTCTGATCTGTTGTCCTGCGAAGTTGCGGTACCCTTGGTCTGGAACTTTTCATGAACAACATGTCGTGGGTCATGAAATGACGCTTGTTGTCATTAGTACAGATCAAATATCATCACTGCTACCAATCATCACGTCTTCTTGACAACCATAAGTTAGTGGCCAAGTTCCGTGAACCACTCCAAAAGTGCTGAGCAAAATTGGACCATTAGAACAGACAACATCACAGGCAACGAGCCTAGGCTTGATTACCGAGGGCGGGCTAGCCTTATTGAGTATCCATCGCGACGCTCCCTCAGCTAAAATGCGATTTCACTCCCCCAGTTTGTCATTGCGGTCAACCTTGTTAGATATTCCGATCATCCCTCATGTTCTATACTCATTTGCTGTGTTTGACAGTTCCTCCTAAATCATCGTGTTTTGTTAAGAAGTGGCGCATTTTACTTTCCGCATTCATCTTTCAAATACGGTGACTTGCTCTCACACTTCAAACGCCGGATGAACTCGGACGTTTTAATTCCTCTAAGTACACAATCATCTGTGTGAGACATAACACCGGCTCTGTCCTGTCAGCTCCAGGCCAACGCATGATACCGCTCTCAAAGCGCATGTCACAACACTGCTCTAGCTCTCCGGCGCTGGAAATGGAGGCTGGTTGTGCTCACTCTGCCGGAGCTCTTACTCTGAACTTTTGTATACGTGTCCTACACCTGTTCGTGAAATCTAATGCTCAATTTTTACTCTCGGATGTGTCTTATGGTGCTCTTAGTATTTGCGCTCATGCGACGGAAGTTAGTTCTTCGCGGCTGTTTGTGTTGGGTGTCCAACTGTTTGTGGAAGTTGATTACAATGCCCTTCTCTCAGTCCTCCTCGTTTTCCCCACGGATCCCTCGATGCCCTGGTCGGATGGTCGTGCGGGTCTGCTTCGGAGCTCGCCGTCCCGGGTCAGGACCCGCCTCCCTCCCTGCGACCGCGCTGCCGGGCTCCGCCGTGACCGCGCGTATTTGTGACGCGCTCGGGGTATAAATAACCACGGTGAGCGGCGGCGGCGGCGGCGGCGCGGCCGGACTGCCAGCTGGAGCGGGCGGCGCGGCGGCGCGATGGCGGGCATCGGGCGCAGTCTGTTCGTCCTGGGCCTGGCCGACGGCGTGCTCGTGTTCTGGATCCTGGTGCTCTTCTGGTACCGGTACCGCGTGCTGACGGCGCCGCCCGCCGCCGCTGACGACGACGACCTGCTGCTGGGCGAGCTCGAGTGACCGGCGGCGCTGCCGCGGGGTCATGGGCTAGGCGGACCGGCGCCGCGCGCCACGCCACGCTGCGGTACCGCGACTGGCCGCCGACACGTGCGCGGAGGAGCGGGTGCCGAGAACACGGCGGCGGCCGCCGCCGCTGCTCATGTGGTGTGCTGGGAACTGGTGGCGTGCGTGGACTAGACCGGCTTGTACTTCGCGGGAAGACGACGGGCCACGTGCTGAGGACATAGTGGTGCGTTTTCGGAGAGTGTGCTGAGGACAAGCGGCTGGTGTGGCTGAGAGGCCCGAGGTAAACAAGGCGCACAATGACCTGGCGCATGCGTGCTAGTGGTTGCTTGGACGCATGATCGAAAACGTATTTGGTTTGTGTGTGTAAGCATTAACTAATCTTATGTATTCAGAAAAAACGTTTTGCGTGACATGGACATGAACGGTGCCAACAATTTTTGGTAGGGCAGCACGAGGTCGTAAAACCGTACATCACGACACCTGATTTTTTTTTAAATGGGGGCACACTCATGTGCACAATAGCTGTCGTTTTCTTAGATTGTCATTCCTATGTACATTCATCACATTCCTCGCGTGCCTTGCGCTGCACGACAGTAAAGTATGGGGGCACTGGAACTGGGAGTGGGGGCAAGGACTGGGACCCGCCGCTTTCTGGAAGTTTAACACTACCTCTGTGACCGTGAGCTGCAAAGATATAATGTAAAAGGTTATTATTCCTTCTCCCCCCAACGTGGATGAACGCTTGTTGCACCATGCCGCCGGGGAAATCTGATAAAAGTTTCGTAGCTACTCAGCAATCAGCACATATTCCAGATCATGATCAGATCATGAATAAGTGTATAAACATTTGCTAGTTCAGTGACAAAAGCTTTGCATGACGATATTTCATGTCCGTTTACCCCGCAGCTGTGCTGTGGCTTAGACGCCCAATATCAAAACGTTTTGTTTGAAAAAATAATAGCAGTAAATCTGACCATTTATTACGGTGGCAATAAAAACATCCGAACGTCGTTTTGCTTGAGGATCACAGAGTTTCCATACTCCTTCCAGGTGTACATCACTACCGCCTATGGCGCAGTCCTAAGCACTGCCAAACGTTCTCCGTCTTGATGTGCTTTGATGGGCGAAAGCGGACTGCGGCATGAGCTGGATCCATTCGATCCAGGCGAAGGCTATGCACGTGACGCACTGCTGCCGCGTTGATCCTGCTCTGCACCGCCATTAAGCGAAGCAGGAGTTGTGAGCTCTGAGCTGGCGGTCGGGATCACAATAAGACAATCAAATTTGATGACTTCAGATATGGGTACCCGTGCGTTGCGCCTCGCGTTGCGGGGAATGGACAGCGAGGGAGGGAGGGGGGAGGGGGGGGGACGTACATTTGCCTCCTTGGCAAATGGCAGGAAAGCGGTTGCCCCGTGTCTGTCTGGTGGTGTCGCCCCTCAGCGTCTGCGTCAGTATGTGCAAGTTCTGCTCGACCAGGAACAATAATGTTGTTTGCTCAAATAGGAGACAGAAAGTATTGTAAGCTCTTCGGGCTACATGAGGGTACATGGTGCAATAGGATATGCTTAAAATGGATCATTTAATCATCATCATCATCAAGCACTATTAATTCATCTGAAAACGTATTTGTATCATCAAACGCAAAATGCATCTTAAATTATATGCTTTCATGCACAGTACGGATTTCAGTACCCATGTCCGACTGGTGGGGGACATTTGTTACCCTTTAAAGATTTTCTAGAGCGCTGTGAAAACAGCGAAGCAACGTAACCGGCATTTTAGGTACCATATCCTCAGGCAAGTAGCTAAAATCTTCGGTGGCAAGTGTCAAAGTGTCAAAGTTCCTTCGAAATCCTGAAAATTTGGAACAAAATTTGCGAAATTGCCCAATACCTAGTGTAAACCTTTCGGCTCAGGTGTCATGTTTCCGTTCGCCCCATCCTTGACTGCGTCCCAGAATTTCCGTCAATATTGCGCGCAAGCTGTCCGCAATTTTAACATCATCACAGGTCAGTTCATTGACATTGGCGAGCTCAGTTGACGTGATACCAAAACAACTTTTCATTATTGTCATGTAGTGGACTAATAACTCGTTTCTTAGTTCAATTATGCTATTTGCCACTGGTTTTATTATGTTAAATAAGCTTCGGGAATCGAGAGATATAAATTGCATTACGAATGTCTTATTGACAATGATGCGGAAACCATGGGCACAGTCACTCAGGGGCGATACCCTGAAGTTGGTTCATGCCAGTCCGCCCAGCCACTGCCGAAATACTCGCTGAAAACCATCCCGCTACAATCTACAAGGCAAAATAATTCTTAAATATGTAACAAAACCAGAAAAACAATGCAACACATAACGGGACCCTTCTGCATGTTCACTATATTTTTGCATACCTAAGCGAGCTATGAGGGTTCTGATTTTTGACGTTGATGTCTGGCCGACCTCGTCCAGTGTAGTAACCTGATTGGAAATTCAAAATGTTCCCGGTTACAAAAAGGATACATGCACACCATAAGCCACGCCAAAACTTTTCAAAAGACGATCGTTCAGAGATGCGATGCTGTTGGATTAGAATGTGGTTGAAACGGCTAAATTCATCAGTACTGTCCCTCAAATTATGATTCAAAATTGTCGTTTTTGGGGTAGCGATAGGTGAAGAAAGTATCTAATGATTCTATTATGCAAGGGACCTATATACAAAACGTTTTAAGGTGTGCAATGAGCAGAAAAGCTGCACAAAATTGCAGGCCGTGTCCCTTTGCGTTGTAATGTTAGTTATGCATTTTAGTACGTATAATGCAACTTAATATGAGTTCCACCTTATGCTTCAGACATGTCGGATATCCATAGCTTGTCGGCACATTGTGATTCAATGACCTGCTAATGGGGCTTGGAACTCTAGGTACAGAAGCTATTGAATGTTCTTGGCCAGTATAGGAGAATATTGCTGAGCGGTCGCGTTGAGTCCCACAAGCATCGCACTAGTATTTGTAGCAATGTTATTCTATTGATGTGAGGGTAGTTCATAGTGGTAAAAATTGGAAATAGGGGCTCCTCATTGAAATGATGTGTAAATAATATATTGACGCCTGCAAGAAAGATGTTATGATAGAGGGGACTGTCCTGTACAATCTGACCATAGAGGAGACGTCCCCCCCCCCCCCCCCCCCAACCTCCGGCTGCGCCACCGCTGGACGTGGGTGTCTTGGAGTGAGCTTGAGTTTCTACCGTTTCAATGAAGGGGCTGCTAGGGGGTGGCAAAAATGTCGCACTCTGGCCTTTGTCGTTTCACGACTTCCTCATGGCGCAAAGCATCATACATCGTTTCGACAAGCCTTTGGGAAAAATGCATGCTTTCTCGATTACAGGCAATGACTGGAGCCACAAGTCGCTTCCTAGACAAATTGATGGTAGTTGAAGTGGGAAAGTATTCCAGTTAAGTCTTTGGAAAGGCCGTTCTAAATGCAGTTCAAGACGTCTTCATATGTTTCGTAGTTTTTCTGTCAGTGCCTTCGTGGTCCTCTTTAGTATCCCCGTCACCTGATTTTCCACACGCTGATGTTTTGAGCTCCACACTGGCTGGTGCCCACGCGTCCTTCGACCAAGCGATAAGGCAGCCCCCCGTCCCTTACGTAGCGTGACGTGGCTCGTGTTCGGCCTCGAACCTGTCGGCCACCTCACCCGGTCACGGCTGCTGCAACCGTCCCGCCCTTGCGTTGCAGACAAGGTCAAGCATCTGGAGGAGCTGCTGACGAAGTGCAGGGAGAACATCAAGCTCAACAAGTCGCGCACGGCCACCCTGGTGGCGGAGAAGACGCAGCTGCAGACGCTGCTGACGGAGGAGAAGCGCCAGCTGGACGCGACCCAGGTACGCCCGGCCGCCGCCGCCGCCGCTGGTGATGGCGATGTTGACCGGCGACTTGGGGATGCGGTGAAGGCTGGGTCAGACTGCGCCCGCAAGACCGGTGTCGCGGGACCGAGTGGTTCCCCCTCGACTTGGACCTTCGCGGAGGCCGATGGAGTGATGTGTAGTTTGCGCAGATCAGAGCTGCTGAACAGATGAATTTTCCGCATCACGCGCTCGGGTAGAGAAATGCACAGTGAAATCAAGTATTCGAGGCTGCGGATAATCGCAAGCAACTGTGGGTGGACCCAACCTTTTGGTGGACGAAACTTCAAACGCTTTACTGTGTGGGATTTTTCCAAAAGATGTTTGTGTTACTGGCCTTAGAATAACGCTGTAATTATTGCATTTCAGATATTTGTAGTCCTTTTGGTTAAAAATCCCCACCACGCCCTTAGATCATCATGGAAGTGTTTTCCTACTGTCCAAACAATTTTAAAGGTCTTCATGGTCCATTCATCTGTAACGCCATGAGGACACTTTGCTGGAGTCCTTTAGGAGGATATTCTGCAGCCTTACTCGACAGATAAGGCACCGGCTCCGGAACTGTTCAGTACTTTACGTTTAGAAGTACTCTGTATTCAGAATCTATAGAAAAGCGAATTTGTGCCAGAATCTTGCCACGTGGATAGGATTTTATACGTTTTTCGCTGGTACCGTCGGCACACTGCGAGAGGTAGCACGGCAAGTAAAGGAAGCCGCGAGAGAAAGAGGTAGCGGATGGAGCCAGCATGACAAGCTCAAAGGTGTATTTCTCTGCACAGCAAATTAGGATACCACCTCCAACACCGCTTCTGCAAGTTTTTTGTGTCGGTAACGACAACGGAATAGCAACTGGAAGCTACAGATTGCGCACTATTCTCCACTGGGACCCGCCGATCCAAATCGAGCTTTTGGCGCGCGGCAGGCATGCTCCGAGTTCCCATTGTGTGGCACCGCGCCACCCTGGCTTCAGTTGTCAGGTAGTGGATAGGAGCCAGACCATGTCCATTCCCGACAGCTGCCCTCTCCCCCCACCCCGCGCCACTGCGCCACGATGGCTTCAGTTGTCAGGGGGTAGATAGGTGCCAGACCATGTCCATTCTCGACAGGTACTCCTGCCCCTCCCCAGCCTAAGCCCATTAAGCTTACCTGCTGCCATGACATCGGGCGGCTTATAACGAGCTCTCCAGAGCCGCAGAAGAGGTCTGATCACCCCGGCCACCATGCTCGGCATGCTGCGGAGGCCGCGCCGTGGTGTAGGCTACCGGACAGTGGATCGCCGATTCTGGCACCTTCGTGACAGCTGGAACGGGTGGCGGCATGCCCCGTGTCTGGCGCAGGCTCAACACTTGCGCCACCACATTAGATCATGTCAGTTTTTGAGACGCCGTCGCATGAGATGGAGTGACCACAGGTGTTCATGGGATGTGCTGTCAGACTGCAGTCCGTGGATACGGTAAACTGCGTCGAACGTGACGAAGGCGAGTTGTGGAAGCCGATGTGGAAGGGACAGCTTGAGGGCATGAAATTGTGCTTTGAGGTATAATCTCGGTCGCCAGAGTGGTATCTGAACATTGATGTAAGATTTTTTAAGGGCTGAATTGTTCGCCTTTAATGACCGTTTTACACCCACTCCGTCTCTATGACGAGGCACGTGGAATCATTTTTGGAATGAGGTTGACGTTGGCTCGTTAGCGGTCCGTCAGGGTGCCTTCTCGTCCAAAGTAAACGTATACGATCTCACCAGTTCTGTAGAACTGCGCGTGAGACCGTGACACCATTGCTGCCCACGGTCCGCCGGTGGTTTCAAGAGCAAGACACAGGTGACGCGGCCATTGACGGTTACCCGCGTAAAGACGTCCCCGGGCGCGCGTGCGCACGCATGGGACCCTCGGCCAAGCCAGTGGAAAATGGCCGGTCGGACAGATAACCGCCCAAGCAAAGCCACGATGGCAGCAGCTGTACAGAGGCTGTGGTAAGGAGACTAGTCAGACGCTGATTGGTCAACATCTGGGCACGGGAAAATGCGCAGCAACTGGGTTTGTCATGCGCTCACCACTAGGCAAAACAGGCGCGCATGGAAAATGAGAAGGAGCTTGTTCACTATCGACTCGACCGTCACGATTGATAAGATCTTGTTCGGATCCGTCTGTTGAAGGAGAGCAAGCAGCGGAAAAATATGACTCCATACCAGCTGATAATCGGCTTTGCGTACGGCAAACGTGTGTGCGGTGTTTTGGGATGCATCAACCCTGCGTAACTGTGAGCAGTAAGGTCAAGCATCAACTCCGGCATCAACTCCATCACGTCCGTTCGAGAAATGTTGCGCAGGATCTCCGCCGAACCTTTCAAGGACCGTGACAAAGCGTTCGTTCGGGCTGGGACAACTCACGATTCGCCGGGAGAGTACGGCCTCTTGGAGCCGCAAGGCATGGAAAGAATCCTTCTGGCCAGTGAAGCCCCAGCCGACTTCTTGTCTCCAAGACTGGAGAAGCTGCTGCGTGGTCGCAGTTCTCCTTGATGGGGGAGCTGTAGGTATCTGCGCACATCGCGCCCGCGCGCCCGCGCGTCCAATCTGACTTCGAGCGATGACACCTGTCACGGAGCGGGTTGGCGAAGTGTGCGGAGATAGGACAAAATACGCGAAAAGTTTCGTTTTTGTTGTCCTTGGGCTCAGCTGAGACTTTTTGGCTGTGCAGTTTACTAGGCGTTATTCATTGCGGTTTGCCGTAGTATGTTCCCTTGTTGCTGGCAGTGCATGGAAAGCTGTATCACTGAACCGATTCTCGATTGGGTAAGGAGGCCCGCTTCCTGACTCGACCTGAATCGGTTGCGTCTGCTCCGTCCTCGCTGGATCGAGGTGTCCGTTGGATTACGGGAAATCAAGGTGTGGAGACAGTGACGGGATGTTTGCGCTGGGAGCGCCGCGCCGCCGAACTTCGCTCTGCTTATGCCGCTGTAGTGTGCGCGGCCGTGGCAGCGTGGTGGTTGTCATTTTGATGGGTGATGCAGTTCCTTCTGTAGGCCCCACGGAAGTGTGACGGTGCATGCATATTTGCATCTGCACATAAGATTTTGGCCAAGATAAAACAGAGCACCAAAATAGTGAATGTTGAGCATGAGCACGCGCAAAGGCAGGCATCCACAGGTAACACCGCCCAACGCAGATACCTATAAGGCGGTGGTTTGGGGTTTAGGGGGCATTGACATCAAGACAATTTTGTGCCTTCAGGATAGCCATGAGGGAACTGGCAGCTTAGCGAGGAAAGTTAGGGCATTCACCGGCTATCCTGTGCAAAAGAAGCAGCCATATTCCGGGTCTTCGCGCCTGGTATTAAAACCATGCTGTGTCCACTATTTGGCGTGCGCCAAAGCGTCAGCAACCTCATCCACAGTTCTTTCCACGAAGCGTGAGACGATTTACTGAAGCTGTTGAACTCTATAGTTTAACGTGGAAGCACGCACGCTTGCAGTCCGTGACATGAACGCGGTGTCGAACGTCGCATCCGCATTCAAGAGTCTGCAACTCTTCCGAATAACTTCCGTGTGCCTGGCCTGGTCTTCTGTCTGACCTTGGCGTAGCCATCCGTCTGACCTTGGCCGGTTTTCTAATGGCCCGGTGACAGATGGTCTATGGATGGCGTGCGCTATCTCCTAGCGGTGTCACGGCGGCTGGGCGGGGCGTGGACAGGGCGGTGGCGCGTGCCACCGACGGCCGGACGCCGTCGCCCTGCCAAATCAGGCGGCCCCAAACTGCCGATGGCCAACGTCACCTCGACGCTTGGCTGGGAGTCCGAGCCTCGGTGGCCGACGTCCGAGGCGAACGCTAGTGCGGGGACGTGTGTCGAGTGACGAGGGCGCGTGGCGGGACGCGCGCGTCGGCGTCAGGGGAGCGGGCGCGGGACCACCGCGGAGGAGTCCGGCCGGCGCCATGGAGGAGCCCGAGGGGGGCCCCAGCGGGCCGCGGGGGCCGAGCCCACCCGGGGGTGGAGAACCCGCTGAGACGCCGGCACAGGCCGAGCCAGAGGCCGCGCCCGCCGCCGACTCCGCCGAGCCGGTGCCCAAGAAAAAGAGGGTCGTCAAGAAGGTGGTGGTGCGCAAGAAGAAGGTGCCGGCCAAGGAGGTGCGGCCGGCGACGCCGGAGCCGTCGCGGGCCGAGCCGCCGCCTGCCGACTCACCGCCCGCCGGGCCGCCGCCGCCGGCCGAGCCGCGGCCCTCGGCGCAGCAGGTGACCGAGGAGATCCGGCTGCGCATCCTGGACACGGCCGAGGCGCGTCAGATGCTGGAGCGGGTGCGCAGCGAGCGCGAGGCGGCGCCGCCGGCCGCGCCGCACTACCAGTGCCTGCCGGCGGACTGGCCGCTGCCGGCGCCGTCCGACCACGGCGCCTTGCAGGTACTACGCTACACTTCCAGACGCGACAGCACCAGGGTAATCACGCCGGTCGGCCGGCGCCGCCCGGGTCGGGGCGAGAGGCGCGCTGCGGTGACGTCCTGCAGGAGACACTTTCGGTCGCTAGTCTGCTCGTCTAGTCTGCTCTAGTCTGCTCTAGTCTGCTTTTCTCTGCTCTTATCTGCTCTAGTCTGTTCAGTTTTATCGTGAATAGTCTGAGATTACTTATGTGGTGTTAAAAGCCGTTTGGTGGCACTACGAGGTTTATGAGGATAGTAGACTACACATTTCAGGCAAAGAGGGCAATGCATGAAAGGGCTTTTATGTGTTGCAGATATTCGTCGTTGGGGATGCACTGATTTGCTTGCATCTGCTTTCTCATGTCGACTACACCACTGGTGGAAAAACTAGGCGAGCCGGCCATAGCAGCGGGTTTCTGAACCCGAGCCTATTTAGAGCAGGAATCTGTAATATTCGTACCACATTTCGTGCCAATAAGCGAAGAAAATGTAATTGGTTTGGCAACTCTTCCTCGCTTTTTGTTTCTTCCATATTATTTTAGATCCCTGACGCATTTGACAATAGGCGTGGGGCTAATGAGGTTGACTGGCTTTGCGGCGTGAGTTTTGGCTGTCTCGTTGTCATCCAGGATCTATTAATACCCTACAATAGCCCTCATGTGGATTCCCAACCATTTCGACATTCTGAGCAATAAAGAACAGGCGCTGCTGCTAGAGCAACCATGTGCTGAGGTCGCCGCTTTTCCATTCAACTGCGGCTGGTGACCTGAAGTCAATAGGTGCGAATTACACGTATCCATGTTCTGTGGCAGCAGAAGATTGATGAACTTGTTCAACCATCCAGAACTTTGGAATCACTTCTTGGTGAGTGAAAATTCCCTCGCCGTGTGGAATAGGCGTGAAGAGGGGGCGCTGGCTTCGACTGAGACACATCTTCGCCACACATTCCCTCATCCATCGGGTCGGAACACGCTACAGGATGGGCAGTGTGACCAATGTTCGACCCTTGAGCATGCGCTCGTGTCGTGTCATCGCTGTGTGGCTTATCGCAGGCGTCATTTCGCCCTCATGCCTCTTCCGGGGCCTTTGTATTGTGACTCATGCTCTGACGCACTTTTCGTGTTTAAGACTTCTTAACACACATCGATTTCGGCATTATTTATGTTCTCCAGCTGTGTTCGCACGTAAATTTAGTTGTTGTTTTTTGTAACAGATAACCGGCAGTGTTGACTGGGTAGGATGGTGATGTCCGTTTTCGGAAGGGCTCAGAATGGGCACGTCGTCGATGCGCCCTAAACCTGAAATATCACCATTTTACCTCCCTGACCTGTTGTCCACGTGCTCGCCAAACATCCCGTACCGTCTGTGATCCTTGGCCCTGCTAGGTCCTCACCCGGCTCCATGTGTGTGATGCGATGTATGTCCCCCTGCCGTCCCGATCTGTCTTCCCTGACCTGCTGTCCCTGCGCCGCCGCTCCTGGCCGGCCGCCCGTGACCCTCCGCCATCCCTGACCCTGTGCCGCGGCCACCGCCAGCAGCTCACATCTCTGGCACTGGCGGAACGCCGTGTTTTCGTGGACCGCTGCCAGCAGAAACAAGGCCGACTTGTCGGGCGGTGGGCGGTCGAGTCTCCGCACCGAGCCTCACCCCGGAACTGGCTCAGACGCTCGGCCCGATGATCGCGGCCCACTGTTGCGACGTTGATGCTCGGGCTGGGGTCTCTGTGCTGCACACGGCTGTGACGTCACCGTTTGTGCGCGGTGCTGTCAGCGGCGGATCTCTGGAATGGTTTGGCAGCGGCCGCGGTAGTTCGGCCGCCGGCCGCTAGTGGCGCTGGTGGCCCGTGCGCGAGTTCTGCCTTTCATGATCGGAGATGAAAGCAGAGGGCCCAAATGGCCTATTCGGCCAGTCTCGATGCCAGGAGCTATTGCTGTAGGCTGAAGCACACGGACCACAGTTTAGGTTTGTGTTGATCGACCGGTTAATGCATAATTGACGCAGAAGGACAGGGTTGGCGAGACCTCGATTCAGTGTACAAAAAAAACGAACAATTCGAGGAAACCAGCGAATGGTCGACAAGGAAGTATTCACGCTTACAAGTATTCGCGTCCAGTGCATAGACTACCGACCGATGATAGCTATCGCATGGACCCCGTAAACAGAAGTCATGAATACAGGAGCTGACTCAGGCCGTCTCCAACTTCATGGGCAGGCTGTCATCACGGCGTTACAGGAAGAATACAAACTCATAATGAGGGACGCTGGTCGTCAGCGCCGATGGGGGGGGGGGGGGGCGCCGCTCTCAGCGCCAGACCCATCGGCACTCTGTGTGTCAGTGATGCAGCACGGCTGTAGCTCGGGGCGTCTGTGTATCAGTGATCCAGCACGGCTGTAGCTCGGGTCGTCTGTGTGTCAGTGATGCAGCAGCGGCTGTAGCTCGGGTCGTCCGCCGTCGACAGGAGGCGCACAAGAGCGAGTTGGAGCGGCTGGAGGCGATCGTGGGGGAGCTGCGCCGCACCATGGCCTCCACGCAGCACCAGGCGCAGGAGAACGCCATGAGCACCGCCGAGCAGAAGGCCCAGATGCACCAGGAGCTCGAGCAGAAGGAGACCCAGGTCGGTACTCGGTGCCTTCACAGCTCGGTGCCCGGGACACCGGCATTGGCACACCAGTGCTTCCCCGGCGCGCAGCCTTTACCGATAGCGGGCGGCGCTGAGGCAGCTCGCCTGATTCTCAGCTCGCAAGGTCAGCAGGCAGCTCGCCTGATGATACTTGTAGTCAAATCATTTAAGTGCTCAGGCAATTTTTAAACGTCTGCTTAAGTGGGTCGACGATTTCTGTACTGTCGTCCGCTAAATATAGATGCCACATTTTTGGTAGGATGGCATTTTTGGATACTTGTAAGGCAGGCATGGGAGCAATGAACCCATTTTCATTTTGTCCGAATGTCTTGTCATTCCTAGCTACTTTTGTGAAGCTGTTTAATATGAATCAGTGCTCACCCACATGCATGCGTAGGGTAAGAGTTATGTTTCCCTATGGAACCGACTTCGTAGATCCCATTCTTTCATAGCATCTCCACGGCTTAACAAGTTGTCGTGGGTCTTTGTCAACAAATTGTCTAATCGTGACATTGAAATATAGATATTGGATTGGTGAGTTACGACTGGTTAATTTCACGATTTCTTTTGCCGAGCGTAGGTGGTACAGATGCCCGGGTGATGTTTCTTTGTCCTTTTCCGGATGATCCTGTTTAAATGGCCGGTGAAGTCCCCTGTGACCGCTTAAGCGGCGGGGGGGGGGGGGGGGGCGTCTGCAGCCACCTCCTCTGTGGTGCTTCGTTTTATGGCCGACCTGAGCTGTACCGCCCAGGCCACGCTGGTTCAGGTGTTCTTAGTGAGCCCGGTGCTAGGTGTGTGCCCCCGCGCCTGAAAACCTTGGTAGAGCTTCAGTGGCATCATATCTTTTGACGCAAGTGATGACTATCGTTTTCAGGTTAAACGCCTACAGGACGAGACAGAATCCAAACGAAAGTCGCTGGAGCAGCTACAAACACGAGGTGAGGAGTAAATACTGTAACGGGGCGCTTGGCGGCGTCAGTTGACAAACACTTCTTTTTAACACGGCTTGTTATATTTTGATGTTGTTTCTGTATATACGTATATATATATATATATAATATAATATAATATAATATAATATTATGCCATGTTGCCCGAGAAATGTATGATTGAAGCATAGTATTTTATAAGTTTCATATTTTTCAGCCACGTGACAAAAATAAATGAGTCGGAAGCCAAACTAGTGCTCAGGCGTTCTGTCCGAGCGCTTCGCTCCTGTTTTCAGTTTAGGAGCGGGCACCTGGAACAAAGTTATTCTCAAACGGAGACCTCTGAAGTACGGTCTTCTGTCCTAAACATTTGACAAAATGCCCTCATCACCCCCAGGAATGTTCATAACCCTCACAGTGTTGTTCACGTGGTCTCTGCTGGCATCGTCTCGCCCATCCTCCAAATGATGCATCCTGTCGTGGAGTGATAAATAATTCATATCATTTCGCACACTACACTACATGAGGGCTGACACACGGCCTGTTGGGGGGGGGGGGGGGGGCCGTTGCGCCCACACTGTTTTCCTGGCATCTGATGGTGGGTTAACATTGCAGTTGCCGCCCTCGAAACTGAAACGACTCAGCTGCGCGACACGCACAAGCGGCAGCTGGAGGAGCTGGAGCGCCTGTCGGAGGAGGAGAAGGCCGGCCTGGTCCAGGTGCGTGACACACGGGCCCGCTGTCGGCGCCACGGCTCCCCGGGTCAAGCCGGGGCACGCGGCTGCGCTGTGTCTTCGTCATACCGTTACTGTCCGCCGCAGCTCCCCGGGTCAAGCCGAGGGCACGCGGCTGCGCTGTGTCCTCGTCATACCGTGTGACTGTCCACCGCAGCTCCCCGGGTCAAGCCGGGGCACGCGGCTGCGCTGTGTCTTCGTCATGCCGTGACCGTCTGCCCACGCAGTCGGACCAGCGGAATGTTTGTTTCGGCGGAGCGACGCCAAATGCAGGCGGATCGGTGGGTCTGGCACGGGCCGCCCTGACCAGAGCCGCCACGCCTGTTGTCAGGACAAACTCCGGCCTGCCCTGCCTGTGCCGGCAGCTGTCCGTGCTGCGGGGACAGGGGACCTGTGGTGTCGCGTCCCGCCCTCGTCTCGCCGCCATTCTGGCCGGATCGAAGCCACTTGTTGGCCGCCGGCCACGCGCCGCCTAAATTAGCGGAGAGGCTGCCGTCCGAGGCCGCCGGGATCGAGTCAACCGTCCCCCCCCCCCCCCCCCCCCCTGTGTCCGGCGTCCCTGACCGCCCCCGGTCTGAGCCGGGGACAGGAACGCGACTCTGGGAGCACGACCATGCGACAGCGGGAAATCTGGCTGGAGCGAATCATGACTGGGTCACGATGCCCCATGTGTACGACGTTGCTCGATGGCGTGGGCTGTGACCAGCTCCGGTAAAAGTGTTCGGTGGCGTTGCTTCATCAGCGCAGGTCCTGGTCACAACGCCACAGTGTCGTGAGATCGACTCTAGGCACGCCTGTGTCTGGACGGCGTAACCAAGCTCGTCGTGACCGATGACTGGACTCAACATGCACGCGACGTACGACTGAAATTGTGGCCGTCTTTCATCTATTTTGCCTTCGCATTGCGCTAGCCTCACTTCTGTGTTGCCATTCGGTACGCGCGCGCAGCCGTGCTGTTCCCCTGCGGAAAGGGCGTACAACCACTCCCATATGTGTGCTGTAATTCTTTACTGGAATACCATTAATCGTGCTTCAAGCTGGCCTGTAAGTGCAGTTGTGATGGCTAACGCGACCTCAGACATATCAGAAGTGTCTCGAAGTGACCACTTGTCCGCCGCAGGAGCTGTCACGCGCGAAGCAAGAGGCGCTGCGCGTGCTGGAGCAGGAGCTGGAGTCGCGGCTGGCCGAGGAGTGGGGCCGCCGGCTGCACCTGCGCGAGGAGGAGCTGCGCGCCGAGATTCGCGAGAAGGAGAGCCAGCTGGAGCTGGCGGCCGAGGAGCAGCAGCTGGCGGCCAGCGCCGCCGCCGCCGGCGGACACCAGACGGCCCAGCGGGCGGAGCTCATAGTACGTGAGCCGCGGCGATGTCGGCCGATGCACGGCCGGAGGGAAGCGGAGGGGCGTGTCTGTCAGCTGGCCACGCGTCGTGGCGGTGGTGGTAGCGCGCGTGAAACGTCACACCACACGGAGGGCCAAGCTCAGCGTGTCTGGGTGCGTGGGGCGGCGTAGTGGGGACTTGTGGCGGCGCCCAAAGGAGCGCACCGTTCTTGACGCATTGCCTGTCCGTTGCAGGCCGGGGCCGGGAGCTTTGGTTAGAGTCGCTGTCCTTCGTTGCAGGACACCATCGACGGTCTGCGCACCGACCAGATGGCGCTGGAGTCGCGGCTGCAGGGCTGCCAGCAGGCGCAGGCGCAGGCCGAGGCCCGACTGGAGCAGGCGCAGGTGCAGATGGAGGAGGCTCGGAAGGAGGCCGAGGCTCGGATTGAAGAGGCTCGGAAGAAGGTCGAGGCTCGGATGGAAGAGGCTCGGAAAGAGGCCGAGGCTCAGGTGGAGGAGGCCCGAAAGGAGGTCGAGGCTCGTGTGGAGGGGGCTCGCAGCTCGGCTCTGGAGGAGGCTCGGAAGGAGGCTGAGGCTCGGGTGGAAGAGGCTCGGAAAGAGGCCGAGGCTCAGGTGGAGGAGGCTCGGAAGGGAGTCGAGACGCGACTTGAAGAGGCTCGGGTGGGGGAGGCTCGCAGCTCGGCTCTGGAGGAGGCACGGAAGGAGGCTGAGGCTCGCATGGAAGAGGCGCGGAAGGAGGCTGAGGCTCGGGTGCAAGAGGCGCGAAAGGAGGCCGACGCCCGGGTGGAGGAGTTGGACCGGCAGCGGCAGGCGGCTGTGGAGGAGTTGGACCGGCAGCGCCAGGCAGCTGTGGAGCTGTCGCTCCAGACTTCCAGCCAGGAGAACAGGTGACCGGCATGCGTGGCCATGTCCGCTACAGCTGAGGGGTTAGGGGTGGACGGGGGAGGGGGTGGCGTGCATTGGGATGTGGCGCCCTGTTCCCCACTGCTCTTCATGGTGGGAATGGATAGGAACAATCGTATCCCAATTGTTACTCGTCACGGAGCCCCGATGAACCACGTCCTGAGATGTTGGAACGATATTGGATGGAAGCTCTCGTTATTCACATATCTTGTAGCGAGACTCGGTAACGTAAAGTATTCCATGTCTCTTGTGCGTTAAGAAATCAGTTATTGGAGCAACTAGTATCACGAGTGTCTGTGCCGTAATGTTGACACATTCCGTACGTACCAGGCCTGTCCCCACTGACCAGTGCCCTGCGCCGCCAGTGCCAGGCTGGAATCTCAGGCGCAGGCGGACGAGCTGCAGCGCCGTCTGACCAGCCTGAGCGAGGAGCAGGCTGCCACGCTGGCCGAGCTGGAGGCGGAGCGCGGCCGCGGCGCCGCTGACCGCCAGGAGCGCCAGCAGCTGCAGCTGCGCACCGAGAAGCTGTCGGGCGTGGTGCGCTCGCTCGAGGAGAGCCTGCGCGAGCTGACTGAGCAGTGTGGCCGCGACGCAGAGGTCCGCGCCGCCGCCGCCGCCGCCACGGCCGCTACGCCCGCCGCGCCCGCTGGCAGCCAGCTGGATGAGCTGACCACGCTGCTGGACGACAACGCGGCGCGGCTGGCCGGCGTCACTGAGGAGGTGGGCGCGCTGCGGCTGGCCAAGCAGCAGCTGGAGGAGAAGGTGGCGGCGCTGTCGGCGGACGCCGACGGCCGGCTGGCGGCCGCCGACGCGGCGCGCGCCGCCTCCGAGCAGGCGCTGGCGGCGCGCGAGGCGGAGCTGGCGGCGCTGCAGCAGCGGGCCGAGCAGGCCGAGGCGGACGTCGGGCGGCTGCGCGCCGAGGCGGCGGCGCTGGCCGAGGAGAAGGACGGCGCCCGCGGCGAAGCTGAGGCGCTGCGCACGGCGCGCACGGACCTGGACGACGCACTGCGCACGGCGCGCAGCGAGCTCGAGTCGACGGTAAGCGACATCAGCGACTTTGACGAGGTGTCCGAGGGTTACAGGACCGAGGTGCGCCGGCTGACGGCCGAGCTGGAGCGGCTGCAGGCGCAGGCTGCACCAGGCGCAGGCTGAGCGCCAGCGCGCCGATGAGCTGCACGAGTCCAACGAGAGGCTGGCGGCACGCCTCTTCCAGATGGAGAAGATCGCGCTGCGCGTCGAGCTGGCGGAGAACGAGAACGAAAACCTGAAGAGCGAGCTGGCGTACGAGCGCGAGCGCGGCAAGAAGCAGCGCGACCGTGTCAAGCAGCTCAAGAGCTTGCACGAGGTGACCAAGGACGAGGTGAGCGGTATGCAGGCCGACTTCAGTCTCGTGCACGATGAGATGGGCAAGATCCGCGCCACGCTGACGGCGCGGCTGGAGCGCGTGCAGGAGCAGAACCGCTCGCTGGAGCTTCTACAGTCCAAGCTGGATCAGGCGATGCGCGAAAAGAGCGCGCTCAAGGAGCAGCTGGAGAGCGGCATCGAGCGCAAAGAGCGTGAGCAGGCGCAGATGCTACAGGCGCTGGACAAGCTGGGAAACGAGATCGAGACGTACAAGACGGAGTGTCGCGGCCTGGGGGGCGGCGGCCCACTGGCGGAGGCGGGCGCCGCGGACGGCGCAGGGGACGCGGTCGACGGCGTCGACACATCGTCACCGGAGGGCAGCGAGGCCGGCGAGGACCAGGTGGTGGCGCTGCGCCAGGAGGTGGGCGGCTTGCAGAAGGTGTCGGAGACGTACCGCCTTCAGATGGCCGGCCTTCAGGCCGAGGTGGAGGAGGCGGCGCGACAGCGTCAGCTGCTCGAGCTGGAGAAGAAGTGCCTGCAGGACCGGCTGCAGCAGCAGCTGCGCGACAAGGAAGACGTGTCGCTCAAGATGGACGCGCTATGTTCCGACACGAACTCAGTGCTCGTGCAGCTGCGCGAGGAGAACGGCCAGCTGCGGGCGCGCGCCGAGGCCGAGCAGGCGCGCAGTGCACAGCTGGCTGCCCAGCTGGCGGAGGTCGAGCGCGACCATAAGCAGGTGAGCCGCCAGATCGAGGACGCCGGCCTGGAGAAGGACACGCTGGCGACGCGCATCGCCCTGTTCAAGACCCAGCTGAAGGAGCAGGCCGAACTGATCGACTGCTACAAGTACGAGGTGGGGACGCTGAAGCAGAACTACGACAACCTCGACTCGGAGGTGAAGCGGCAGGAGGAGCTGGCGACCTCGCTGCGAGCCATCAACGAGGAGATCGATAGGAAGTTGAGCGCCGAAAAAGAGCTTAAAAAAAACTTCGAGGACAAACTCAGTCAGAAGCTGACAGAAATGGCGCAGCTTCAAGCTAGTCATGACGCGCTCAGGGGTAAGAATGCGTGCTTAGAGGAGCAGTTAGCGAGTGCGAGTGTTGAGTCTGAAGTCCCTCCCTTAGTTAAAGTGCTGCGGGGGGAGAAGGAGGCGTTGTCAAGCCAGCTGGAGGGCTGTGAGGAGCGGTGGCGGGCCGCGTCTGCCGAGCTGCTGCTCCAGCAGACGCGTCTGCACGAGTCAGAGCGGCAGAACGCTGACTGCCAGCGTCAGGTGGAGTCCGTGACGCAGCTGAAGGAGGTGCTGGAGACACGCTGCTCGGAGGCGGAGCAGGAGGCGGCTGCGCTGAAGAAGAAGCTGGAGGAGGCCCACGTGGAGATGATTCATCTCAAGGCGCTGCAGAGCGCGTCCGAGGACAGGGTGGAGAAGCTGACGCAGGACGTTCTGAACCAGGCATCTGGGCTGGCGCTGCAGGACGAGGTAATCGTGGAGAAAGGCAGGGAGCTGACCGAGCTCACTGTCAAGTCTCTGGACCAGGCTGCTGAGAACGCCGGTGTTCGCGGCTCGCCGCCCCTGCAGGGCGTCCAGGCGGAGACGCAGACAGAGACACAGGCTGAACCGCAAAGCCAGACGGAGACGCCGCTGGCGCCGCTCGCCGCCGAGGGGCGGCCGCGGGAGCCGGAGACCCAGGGAGGCGGCGGCCGGGCGGATGCCGAGCCGGACCCCCAGCAGGAGCTGGCCGGCCTGCGGCGCTCGGTCCACCTGCTGGAGCTGGAGCGCAGCCGACTGAACGCCGAGTTCGAGGCGCTGCAGCTGGTGTACGAGAATACGTCCATGACGCTGGAGGCCAGCTCTGAGCGGCTCAAGCGCGCGGAGGACGACCGGGCGCACCTGCGCCGCGTGGTGGACAACCAGCGCGACGAGCTGGCTGGCAAGAGCGAGGAGTTCGAGGAGCGGCTGCAGGAGTACCTGCGCGAGATCACCAACAAGAACGAGGAGATCACCGTCTTCCTGACCGAGCTGAAGCAGAACCAGGACGAGATGGACGACGCCAAGGCGAGCGTCGGCCAGCTGCAGGACATCATCCGCACCAAGGAGAGCACGCTGCGCACGCTCAGCGCCGAGCTGGCCACCGCCAAGAGTCGGGCGCAGACGCAGAACGAGCGCTTCCTGGCGCGCGAGGCCGAGCTCACGCGCAAGCTGCAGGAGGAGAAGGAGATGTTCATCAGCCAGCTGACGGAGGTGCGCGAGACGATGCGCTCCTCCATCGGCACCATGCAGGCCAAGATCCAGCAGCTGAACGAGCTGCTCAAGAGCCAGGATCTGAAGCACCACGTGGAGCTGAGCCGCGTGCGCTGCGAGTACGAGCAGCAGCTGGACGAGCTGCAGCAGGCGCTGGCGGGCGTGCGCAGCCAGTGCGAGCTGGCCATCGACGAGCTGATCTCATCGCACCGGAGCCAGCTGGACGAGCTGGCCGGCCGGCTGGAGGAGACGCGGCGCGAGCTGGAGCAGCTGGCCGGCCGCCGCCAGCAGGACTGGGACGCGGCGCAGGCCGAGGCGCTCCAGCGGCTGGCCGCCGTTACCGGCGAGCACCAGCAGGCCGTGACGCGCCTGCAGGCGGACCACGAGGCGCGCGTGCTGCGCCTGCGACAGGCGTACGAGCAGCGCGTACAGCAGCTGAGCAGCCGGACGGAGGAGGGCCGCGCGAGCTATCAGCGCAGCCTGGCGTCGGCCGAGCACCGGCTGCTGGCGCTGGAGGCCGAGCTGGAGGAGGCGCGCCAGACGCACCAGCGCAGCGAGCGCGCCCTGGCCGAGGAGCACCGCGAGGAGCTGGCGGCGCTGGTGCGCAGCCAGAGCTACCGGGCCGATTCGACGCCCGAGGTCAGTGGCCGGGTCGAGCCAGGCCGCCGCCGGCGAGCTGGACTAACTGCACGGGACGGCGCACCTGCCGACTGCCGCCGCCGCCGCCGCCGCTGCGGCCGTCCTGCATCGGCGGTCGGCGCGCTACTCCACCTCTGGAAGCGGAACGGAGTTTAGCTAGTGATGCACCGCCGCCACGGCTGCTGTGTGGAGTTTAGACATTGCCACTGCACCAGTCTGGTTGCAGTGGAGTGTGGAGGCTGCTCCTGTCCCGCTCGTCAGCAGCAACTGAGTGACGTCCAACCAGCAGTGTGACCTCAACAGCGTCACGCGGAACGTGACCCGAGCGGCACCTGCCCGAGGAGTGTAACCCCGAGTTGAAGTCAACCCAACCGAGTGTGGCCCTTGTAGAATCGATCCACCGAATGTAGCCCTGACAATATCTGCCGACGTAGTGCTGCCCTAGATTACCAACTCACCGTGTGTTACTAACGACATCGTCTCGTCGAATGTGACAGCTGTAGAGAAGCGACTGGGAGGTCTCCAGAGGAATGGAAGTGTGTTGGATCTGTCCCGTTTGAGCTTTGTTTGACGTTTGTGTGCACTAACCGCCGTGTTGACGGATCTCATGACTGATGGGCCTTGTGGTTTGTATGCGGAGACGTCAGGAGATGCCCTGCGCGCCTGATAACTATGCTGGCTATGCCTCTGTCCCGTTATCATGCAGTCTTTGGCGCTGATTTTGAACTAGTCTGCAGTTTATTTTGTTGGAGCAGAGAGTTGCAGTGGCATTGTGGATGGTTCACTGCTTTGGCACCAAAGGACACTCACTGGCATACTCAAACTCTGGACGTCATGTTTCATTTATCGGGCAAGCCACTTTTGAAGCAGTACGTTTTCTCCTGTATTTAATGTTTTGTTCGTTTACCATCTAAACTATAAGCTCACCAACAATGCACTTTGTTTGACTTCGTCCACTGCTGGTGTACTGACGCCGTGCCGTGCTGTGCCCGCCCCGCAGAGGGAGGAGTGCCTAGAGAAGTCGGACGAGATCCGGCGACTGGAGGCGTCGGCCGCCGCGCTGCACGCGCGAGTTGGCCGCGCCGAGGAGGCCGACGGCCAGCGGCAGGCGCAGCTGGCTGATCTCCAGGCCGCTGCCGATCAGCTGCAGACCAGGTTAGTGGAGGCGGAGCGCGGCGCCAGCCTGCTGCGCGCAGAAGCGGACGTGCAGGCCGAGCGGGCGCGCCAGCTGGCCGCCGCCCTGGAGACGGCCGAGGAGGCGGCGCGACAGGCGGACGAGCGGCTGGCAGAAGAGCAGAGCCGGGCAGAGCAGCTCCGGGGAACGCTGGAGGAGGCACAGAAGGACACGGAGGGCCTCGGAGCTAAGCTGGAGGAAAGACAGCAGGACACGGAGGGGCTCCGAACCAAACTGGAGGAGGGCCAGAAAGAAACGGAGGGGCTCCGAGCCAAACTGGAGGAGGGGCAGAAAGAAACAGAGGGGCTCCGAGCCAAACTGGAGGAGGGGCAGAAAGAAACGGAGGGGCTCCGAGCCAAACTGGAGGAGGGGCAGAAAGAAACGGAAGGACTCCAAGCTAAACTGGAGGAGGGGCAGAAAGAAACGGAGGGGCTCCGAGCCAAACTGGAGGAGGGGCAGAAAGAAACGGAGGGGCTCCGAGCCAAACTGGAGGAGAGGCAGAAAGAAACGGAAGGGCTCCGAGCCAAACTGGAGGAGGGACAGAAAGAAACGGAGGGACTCCGAGCCAAACTGGATGAGGGGCAGAAAGAAACGGAGGGACTCAGAGCCAAACTGGATGAGGGGCAGAAAGAAACGGAGGGGCTCCGAGCCAAACTGGAGGAGGGGCAGAACGAAACGGAAGGGCTCCGAGCCAAACTGGAGGAGGGGCAGAACGAAACGGAAGGGCTCCGAGCCAAACTGGAGGAGGGACAGAAAGAAACGGAGGGGCTCCGAGCCAAACTGGAGGAGGGGCAGCAAGAAACGGAGGGGCTCCGAGCGAAACTGGAGGAGGGGCAGAAAGAAACGGAGGGACTCCGAGCCAAACTGGAGGAGGGGCAGAAAGAAACGGAGGGGCTCCGAGCCAAACTGGAGGAGGGACAACAAGAAACGGAGGGGCTCCGAGCTAAACTGGAGAATAGCCAACAGGAGGTGGAGGGTCTTCGATCCAAACTGGAGGAGGGGCAGCAGGAGGTGGCGAAGGCCGGAGGCAAACTGGAGGGGGCGCAACAGACGATGGAGGAACTCCGAAAGAAATTGGAGCAGGAACAAAGTGAGACGGAGGTGCTCCGAGCTGAATTAAAGAACGCTGAGGGGCTTCGGGCCGAGCTGGAGGGAGCAGAAGGTAAGATAAAGGGACTGCAGGCCCAGATGGAGGAGGCACAAAGCGCTTTGGTAGACTACCGAACCAAATTGGAGCAGGCACAAAGGGAATCTGAGGAGCTCGGAGCCAAACTTGAGCAGGCGCAGCACGATTCCAATGGACTCCGGGTCCAATTAGAAGAGGCAGAGGGCCTGCGAGCCAAATTGGAGCACGTGGAGCGAGAGGCTGCCGAAGAGCTTCAAACCAAGCGGGATGACCTGCGGGTGGCTGATCAGCAGGCGGCAACGCTGCGCGCCGAGCTGGACACCGTGCAGAAGGAGGGACACCGGCACAGAGACGAACTGGAGGCTTCTCAAGCTGAGAACGCCGCGCTTAAGACAAAGGTGGAACATCTAGAAAGAGACTGCAGTAGTAAAGACACAGAGCTGAGTTCCGCGTTGTTGGATCAGACAGAATCTGTGTCAAGAGTTCGGCAGCTTGAAGAAGAGCTGCGTCAGAAGACCGCTGAGCAGCTAAGTACTCTCGCTGATAAGAGTAGTGCGGACAGCAGAATAGAAGCTCTAGAGCAAGAACTTCATCGGGGTGCTGCAGCCGTCGACTCGGCTACCTCGGAAAATGGATCCATGCAGTTACGACTACTGGAATTGGAGAAACTTCTGGAGCAGAAGACCGGTGAACTTGTAACTGTCCTCAGCGAACGAGAGGAGCGGGATGCGAAGGTACAAAGCTCGAGTGCGGCATTGCTGCAGAAGACTGCTGATGCCGAGGCCCTTGCTTCCAAGCACGCTGACCTGGAAGCAGCGCTAGCTTGCAAGACCGACGAGGCGGCGAAAGCGTCGGAAGCGCTGTGTCTGGCCCAGACGACACTGGGTGACGTGCAGACAGAGCTGCAGCGTGAACGGTCATCGGCCGAGGAGCGGGAGGTCGAGCTCGGCCGCCTGAGGGCGGAGCTGGCCGCCCAGCAGTCGGCCGCCGGCGCCGCCTCGGGCCAGCTGTCCGACCTGACGGCCGAGCGGGACGCGGCTGTTGCCCGGCTGCAGGAGCGCGACGCCCAGCTGGCCAGTGCGGAGGCCTCGGTCGCCGAGCGCGAGGCCGAGTTGGCGCGCCTGCAGGCCGAACGGGCGGAGGAGGAGGCGGGGCGCGGCGTCGAGCTCGAGGCCGCGCGCCAGCAGCTGGCCCAGGCCGACGAGCAGGCGGCCGCCTGGGAGCGCGAGCGCGTGGCGGTGGCCGAGACGCGCGACGATCTGGAGCGACGCGTCTCTGAGCTGGAGGAGCAGTTGGCAGAGAAGCAGCGTCAGTACGCGGTGGCCAGCGCCGCCAGCGTGGAGCTGGAGCGCCGGCTGGAGCAGGGCCTGGTGGACCGGCAGGAGGCGGAGCGGCGTGCCGAGCAGGCCGACATCCGACTCAAGAACGGCCAGAACGAGCTGGACACGCTGCGTGGCGCGCGCGAGCGGCTGGAGTTGGACACGCTCCGGCTCCGCGACGAGCTGAAGACGCTGACCGTAGGCAAGGTGAGCGTGGAGCGCGATCTCGACGACTGGAAGGAGAAGCTGCGCGATGCCGAGAACGAGAAGGAGCGGCTGGAGGAGAAGCAGGAGCTGACGGCCAAGGAGCTGGAGGAGTCGGAGCGCGCGCTGGAGGAGGCGCTGCGCTCGCGCAGCGACGCGGAGACCCGCCTCGAGCAGCTGGTGGGGCAGAGTGTGGAGGCGGCAGCTGAGAGCAAGCGTTTCGCTGCAGATAACGAACGACTCCAGGCGCGCGTGGAGGAGCTGGAGGGCGAGGCGAAGCGCGCCCAGGATCAGGTGACGTCGGCAGACGCCGCTTCGGAGGAGAAGCAGATCACCATCAGGACGCTCACGCTGGAGAAGCAGGTGCTCGCCGAGCGGGTGCTGCAGCTCGAAGACCGGCTGAAGACGACGCAGCTCGACCACGAGGCCACCAGTGTGAAGTTGGCGGAGCTGGAGCGGCGGAGCGCGGCCGCCAGGCCGCCGGCTGAGCCGCCGGCCGCCGGCCAGCCGGGCGACGACGCCGAGGGGCTGCGGGCCCGCCTGCTGGCGCAGGACGGCGAGCTGGTGCAGTTGCGCAGCGAGAGGGATGCGCTGCAGTGTTCGGGTGCCAAGCACAGTGCCCGCATCGGTGAGCTGGAGGCCAGCCTGGAGCAGCTGGCCGCCGAGGTGGGCCGGCTGGAACGCGGCGGCGGCGCCTCCTCGGTGTCCGCTCCGGCGCCCGGCGAGCGGCCGGTTGAGCGGCGTCAGGCGGCGGCTGTCGGCGCCGCTCCGGTCTCCGCCGCCGCCGAGCGGCCGCCGTCGCCCGGCCCGGCCGGCGCCGCCGTCTCAGAGCTGGAGGCGCTGATCGTGTCGGGTGCCCCCCGGTCCCGGGCGCCCCCCGGCGAGCAGGAGCCGCCCCGCAGCGAGGCTGAACACCTGCAGCGCCAGCTGACGGAGCTGGCCGAGCGCAGTGAGGTGGAGCGGCGGCGGCTGCAGGAGCAGTTGGATGCCGAGCGAGCCAAGAACACGTGAGTCCGCCGGGCGCCGCTGGCGTCGCCACTGCGTGTCTCGTGTGGTCGCGCCCCCGCTGAGGTGGCCATCGGCTGCCGTCGCTGGTCTGCAGTGCCCGGCTCGACGCCCAGCCTGCGGCGCTCTGCCTGCCGGGCCTGGTCATTGTTCCAACTCGCTTCGCTTACTAACCTTGCGTGCTGTCGAGTTCAGCCGCGCCAGGTTGTTGACAGCGGATGAGCGTATGTCTCATTCGCCGGATTCTTGGGTGCCACTGTTGCATGATTTAGATATTTTGCTGCCAACTAAATGGTGACGCTGTAATGCATGCAGGCCATACGGCTTCAGTTTTATTCAGCTGGTATGCTTCAAACGTGAAATGATAACAGCAACATCTGGTCGTGGTTATCCGGCCAGCTGGTATTCCTTTGCCGTCTTTATTCCTCTTCCTGATTGACCCTGTTTTCTTGATGCCTGGCTTCTGCCCTCCCATCAGCGCTGGTGGTCTCGAATGGGGTCATTTCTGTCCAACACGTTGCCAGTTTGTGCGGAAAGTTATTTCAAAAGCTAGCCGGCCCGAAATTTCACTGACGCAGAGCTAATGCCAAGCTGCCAGCTTGATTAACTAGCTGAGGGAGCGGTACCGATTTTCAATAAGTACAGCTTCCAGGCACGTGCAGCAAAAAGGAGGCATGCATGCCAAATGCGACAGCTGAGACGATTCCCTAAAAGGGACGTTAGCGAAGACACTCATTCAGACTGGCACTCCAGCGGTCGCGCCGGGGCTTCTGGTCATACCGTTGTTGTGTCAGCGCTGTTGTTGGCTGCGTGACTAACTCCTGCCGTTGAAGCCGATAATTCTGGCCTCAAATCTTCCGTCAACTGGCTTATTCACTGACTCCGAACACATTTGGTATGCGTGCCCCCACCCCCAACCCTCACCCCACCCCACCCCACCCCAACCGATGCACGATCACTGGTCGATGGTGGCGTGGTAAAACGAAACGAGCCGTCACATGGGATGAGCGCATGATGGCCTCGCCAGAGTTCGCGTCGTGTTCAGTGTGCCGCCGTCCCGGCAGTGCGTCTCTGGACGAGAGCAGCCGCCTCCTGGTGAAGAGCGTCACGGAGGACTTTGAGCAGCGGCTGCGCGAGCAGGAGCAGGGCCACCAGCGACAGCTCCAGCAGCTCATGGGTCCGTACCACCGCCGCCGCTGCGCTCAGCAACAGTGGCGCAGGCTGACACCCAGTGATTGGGCGAGAGCCGGCAATGCCTCCTTTTGTCTTGCGTCCTGCATATGTGCGTGAATTGGTGACTCTTGCTGGAAAAGTAATGTACGACTACCTGTCCCCAGTATTGCGCAGGTGCTGATGTGTGTGTGTGTGCGTGTGCGTGTGCGTCCGCATGCGTGTGTATGTGCGCGCGCGTGCGTGCGTGCGGTGTGGAATGTCGTCTGACAGTAGCTCACTGCGCCGTAACCGTGGCCGGCCCTCAGGCAAGGCGGAGCACCACGAGGGCTACCTGACTCAACAGCACCGGGACCGCGTGCGCTCCCTCTACCGAGAGATCGACGACAAGGTGGAGGCCATCGACCTGACGCGCTCCCAGCTGAAGGTGAGGCGTTGCCCGAGCCGGTCGGCCGTCCTGCTGTCCTGCCTTCCTGCCTCCCTGCCTCCCTGCCTTCCTGCCTTCCTGCCTCCCTGCCTCCCTGCGCCGGCCGTCCTGTCGTCCTGCACCGACCGCCCTGCCGTTCTGCGCCGGCCGTCCTACCGCCCTGTGCCAGCCGTTCTGCCGTCTTCCGTCCTGCGCCGGCCATCCTGCCGTCCTGCGCCTGCCGCCTGGCCGTCCTGCGCTGGCCGTCTGCCATCCTGCGCCGGTTGTCCTGCAGTCCTGCACCAACTGTTTGTCGTCCTACGCCGGCCGTCTCGTCCCGCGCCGGCTGTCCGTCGTCCTGCGCCGGCCGTCTGCCGCCATGCCGGCGTGACGCCACCGCCGTCGGCCCGGCCTGTGATCGCCTGCTCGCTCAGGCTACGTCGGCAACGTTGCATCGTTGTCCCATCACCGAGTGGTGCTTCTCTGAATGTTGGCTCGGGGGCGATGCTCACTGTGCAGTGCGAAGGCGCTCACTGCATCATTCGATGCGTTCTGACTGTCTCTGCTGGACAGCGCCACCCCGCCAGGATGCGTGCCCGTTGCTTGTGATGTGCCGGGCGCGGTCGGCCGGCCGCCGGGGCAAACGTGGAGGGTTGCTGACAGTGTGCGGTGGGCCCGCAGGACCGCGAGGGCCAGCTGAAGACGCTGCGGGACGACTACGAGCGCCAGCTGGAGCAGATGCGGGACCAGTTCTCCACCCAGCTGGAGGAGACTGTGCAGCGCGCCTCGCAGCAGCGGCTGGAGAAGCTGGAGCAGGAGCTGCAGGCTGAGCGACAGGTGATCCCTCCCCCCCCCCCCCCCCCTCCCCTTGGCCTGTCACGCTGCTCGGATGGACTCTGTTGCGTCCGTTTTGCGACTGGCGTCGTTTTTTGGATCTCACTTATTTTGTCTGAACTTCTCCCTTCCCTCCTCCTAACTCTGTGGTCAGATGTTACTTGCCGTGCTGGCCTGGCCTCCCACTGATGCCTTCTCGGAATGCAGCGTGTTTTTGTCTGATATGGCGTTTGCGGTCAGCGTGCAAACAGTAGCCGGCTCTCTAGTGTTGTACTGAACTGTCGTTTGCTGTGATCCCAATAACACTGGCCCGCCTCAGCGCTGAGGGATGGTCGTTGATCGTTGGACTGTCGTTTCTGTGGTCCCAATATTACTGGCCCGCCTCAGCGCTGAGGGCTGGCCGCTGGTCGTTGGACTGTCGTTTGCTGTGATCCCAATAACACTGGCTGCCTCAGCGCTGAGGGCTCGCCGCTGACCGTGTCCCGTTGTTTCCGTTTTGTAGCTCGCGGAGGAGGCGTCGCAGACTGAACAGGTGCGTGGCCCGTCTGCTCTGGGATGCTGCGCATGCGCACCATCCTACTGTGCAACACACGGCTGTACTCGCCGACCGTAGGGCTTGGCTGACCGATAAGAGGACGGCAACTTAGGAAGCGCTCTGAAACCGTCTGTGGCTCTTTGCCATGGGGACCCAGTAACCCAGCTGGGGAGAGTACTCCCGTCCGAGTGGTCTCGGGTTTTAGTTTTGGTCAGTGTGCGTTAAGTCAGCTCTAATTCATCCATGTGTCCTACCCTGTGTACCTGCAGCAGCCTGGCACTGTACGACGTTACCTCAACCCCGACGGCTCGCCTTCGCTCGCATCAATGGCATGGGATTCTATCTGATTAATGGCATTACTGACGGCAGTACATCATTGATGGCGCGGGGCAACAGCAGGGTATAGCCACATTTGAGCGGGAACTCCAAATGTCTGAAGTGTCGTTTGCCACATTATCATCCCAAGGAACCGAAGGAGAATGTTGCCTTTAACCCAACCTCACGCAATGCACGTTGTACAAGTCTGCGCCGTGCCGCAACTCTGCACTGTGTGGGAGTATTGCTTCGGACCCTCGGCGAGTGGGCCGCCTGTGACCCGTGAGTGACCTCTGGCGGCCATGTGATGGACGCGTGACCCCGGCACCTGAGCGATGACGCCCTGCGGTGACGCCCCCTCCACCCGCCAGCGGCTGGAGGACACCAGCCGGGTGGCGGCCGCCGCTGTCGAGACGGGCACCACCAGCCTGGAGACCATCCGCAGGCAGGTGCTGGCCCAGCACAAGCAGATCGAGCAGATGCGCAAGAAGCACAAGTGAGTCCGGCCGCACCGGCCGCTGATGAGTCTCTCCTGTGAGGCGCTGATGTGACCGCTGACGACAGTCTCTCCCGCGTGTCGGTGATGTGACCGCTGATGACAGTCCCGTCTGTGGGTCGGTGATGTGACCGCTGATGACAGTCCCGTCTGTGGGTCGGTGATGTGACCGCTGACGACAGTCCCGTCTGTGGGTCGGTGATGTGACCGCTGACGACAGTCCCGTCTATGGGTCGGTGATGTGACCGCTGATGACAGTCCCGTCTGTGGGTCGGTGATGTGACCGCTGACGACAGTCCCGTCTGTGGGTCGGTGATGTGACCGCTGATGACAGCCCCTCCTGTGGGTCGGTGGTGCGACCGGCGCCGGCCGTCGGTGACAGTCCCTCTTGTGGGTCGGTGATGTGACCGCTGATGACAGTCCCGCCTGTGGGGCGGTGGTGTGACCGGTGCCGGCCGTCGGTGACAGTCCCTCTTGTGGGTCGGTGATGTGACCGCTGATGACAGTCCCGCCTGTGGGGCGGTGGTGTGACCGGCGCCGGCCGTCGGTGACAGTCCCGCCTGTGGGGCGGTGGTGTGACCGGCACCGACCGCTGATGACAGTCCCTCCTGTGGGTGGGTGGTGTGACCGGCGCCGGCTGTCGGTGACAGCCCCTCCTGTGGGTCGGTGGTGTGACCGGCGCCGGCTGTCGGTGACAGCCCCTCTTGTGGGTCGTTGATGTGACAGCTGATGACAGTCCCTCCTGTGGGTCGGTGGTGTGACCGGCGCCGGCTGTCGGTGACAGCCCCTCCTGTGGGTCGGTGGTGTGACCGGCGCCGGCTGTCGGTGACAGCCCCTCCTGTGGGTCGGTGATGTGACCTATGGGTCGGTGACATGACCGCTAGTTGGCGTGAGCCGTCGCAAGCGGCGCGTGCCGTCGAACCCAAGGCCTCGCGGTGCGGCCGCGCCGGCCGCCGGGGCGACGCGCGTGCGCGGCAGCCGCTCTGGGTGTGGTGGTCTGGGTGGCTGCTGACGTACCATAAAGCCTGCTAAGGAAATTGACGCGGACGTTTCCTTGGGGCCACGGAAACGTTCACGTCCACCCGGGTCTGGTAGACGACAGATGTCGTACTGTCAGCGTGTCATGTGTGTCAGCATGCCATGTGCGTCACGTGCAGCCGGTGTCCGGCAGACGCGAGGTGGCGGAGCTGCGGCGGCTGCTGGAGCTGCGTGCTGCGCCGCCGGCGCACGGCCAGCCCGGGCTCGACCCCGACACCGAGCTCGAGTACCTCAGGAACATCCTCTTCGAGTACATGATGGGCAAGGAGCCGCTGGTGAGCTCGCCGCGCGCGCTACCCGGCCACCAACTTGGATGGCTGAGATGCCGCAAATTTCAGTAGTGGCTGGTGGGTGCTTGGGGAAATTGAGCGATACTGATTAAACTAGGCGGAGCAGCCGCGACCACCTTCAAACAGTGTCCTGCTCTGGCGATCGGGACGGCGTCACGTCTCCACGAACGTCACCAGCACGTGGTCTGAGGGAATGGCGTGGTGAAGCAGCCGCGCGGCCGCGAGGGCCGGTTAGATGTTGATGATACATCTATTGGCGCGCTCCATTTGTATGGCAACCGTGAAAGCCATGGTTTCCAGATGTGAAATCCATTCCATATTGTTAGGTGCACTGATGTGGGGTGGCATGACATCTGCCGTCGTTTGTGCAGACGCTGGCCAAGGTGATCGCGGCGGTGCTGAAGTTCAGCTCGGACCAGACGGAGAAGGTGCTGGAGAGGGAAGAACACCGCCAGTCGGCGGTGAGTGCCACCTGACACTGGTCAGATGAACCTGCACTGGCCTGTGACGCCGATGCACGCATGCTTACGGTGGTGTCAGATGGTGCCGCCTGTGTAGTTCTAGCCGGGCCGCGCCAACACCACTTCCGGCTTGAAGGGGCGGAAAGTAGGTCATACCAGCGAAATTCAACTGAAGTGGGGATGTTTCTGACTCGACAGAGGCATCGGCAGGCGTCTTGCGATGTTCTTGGGATATTTCGTGCGGCTATAAATGCAGGCCGCCGCTCCGAGGCTCCGTCTTGCATCTCCGGCCTCCTGCCGCGCAGCCAGTGGCAACGTTCCCGAGCCGCGTCACGTGCTCCATCTTAGGACCAGCCTCCGGCTCGAGTTCCCAGGCCGGCATTCCGACCTCGCCTGCGCGGCTTACAGCGTTGACAGCCATCGGCGTGTCGCACGGCGGTAACAGCTGCCCATGCGTGGGACGAGAGCCGTCTGCGTGTGGTGTGGCAGCCGCAGCAGCCGCCGGTGTGCCGGGCGGCAGCTGCGACCTCGGTCGGTGTGTGTGGACGTCAGTGACGCGGACGCTGTCGTCCCGTGCCGCCGGCGGCGGCTGCCCGTGACCTGCTCGCCCGTGTTTCAGGGCGCGTTTGGCCGCACCCGCATCTGAGGCCGGCCGCCGCTGTAGGTGGTGACCCCGCCCTCCGGGGCTTTGTCCGGGTGTGCGTGTGTGGGTCAGGTTGGCCTTTGTCGGGTGTGTGTGTGTGTGTGTCCGGGTCTGCTCTGGTCTGACGTGGTTTCATCTCGGGTCTGGCGTGACGCCACCTCCGTCTTCGGTCGCAGTCTGGTGCCGTTGTAACGCCACCTCAGCGGCGCGTTCTGCCCGCGCGGGCGGACGCCTGTTCCTCGGGGCGTGCCGTGCGGGGTGCTCTGGGAGCCGCCGAGCCAGCTGACGTTCTGGGGACCTGAGCACCCTCAGCCTGTGTCGGCCAGACGTGTGCCGTGCATCACGGGGTGTGTGGGCGCTTGGTGCAGCATGCTGCCGCGCGGGATCGGCGCGTCGTTCATGCCGTGATCATTTCGGCCGAGCCGGGCTGAGGCAATGGCGGGGCAGCAGCGCGCGCTCCAGCCGTGGGCAGCACAGTGCCTGGCTGTGACGTGGGGCGGCGCGCCACCTCTGCTGGGCTCCGGGGCACGGGCCCGAGCTGACACGCACTCTCGCCGCCTGCTCCAGCAGCCGGAGGTGCCGCCGTCCGAGGAGCCCGTCACGTGCACGTGACGCCGGTGACAGGTGGTGTACGCGTGCCGTGTGTCCCGTGACGAAACCATCCCTGTGCTGCCGCGCATGCCAGTTGCAGTCCGTCCGTCCAGTGTCCGTGTGGGGAAAGTCCCGTGGCCAGCTAGGATGAGCTTGGCGGACGTTGTGGGACTGGCTCGCAGCTTGCGGCCAGCTGTGAGGACTGGCGTTTTATGATAACAGATTGAGATTTAGAGTGCGGCTGTCTGCAGACACTAACCACGTTTAAATATTCGGCAGTCTTGAGCTGGCAATTGTATTTTAATCACTTGAACTTTGAATTATAACTAAGCTTGACTCAGCTGTTTGCTCCAGTGGACCTAACACTAATCCCAGGTATGTCCTGAGCTCAGGGTAACTGGACCACCTGTATCCAACTAAACAGTCCGAATCGCTCCGACTTGACTCGATCTGACCCGAGCATAGCGCTGTGCAAACTGAAACCGCAGCTCTCCCGCTTTCTCCTGATACCTTCTGCAGCTAGCAGCCGGCGGCTTACTGTGTGCTCATACGGCAGTCCAAGGTGTCGTGCTGTCCTGTGCTGTCGAGTGATGACCCGCCGCGTTCGTGTGTGTCGTCCGCCGGCGGGCGCGCCCGGGCCGCGGCACGCTGCGCGGCCGCCCCCGCCGCGTGCTGACGCCGCCGCCGTGCTGCCCGCAGGCGGCGCCCGGCCTGGCCGCGGTCGGCTCCACCCTGGACACGGTCCGGTCGGCCCTCTCGCCCTTCAGGTGGCGGTAGCCGGGCCGCCGCCGGCAGCCGGCGCCATGTGATTCATTAGCTGTGGACGGCACGTTTGGATCGTCACGGACGCTGGGCGGCACAGCGTGCGCTCGCGACCTCTGCTACCAGCTGTGTGGCTGAGGCGCAGCCGTTGAAGGCGAGGCGCTTGCCCCGGCCCTGTGACGCCCCTCCCCTCGCCCCGCCCCGTCACCTCCGACCCGGCGGCGGACGGCTGGTCACCTCCGCGATTAAGTGTTCCGATTGTCTGCGTTATCATCGAGCTTAGGCTCCCGGCTGATTTGATAAGGCTTGTCCTCTCTCCTAAGCTAGTCAAGTGGTGCTGGTTTTGGGCGCTCTGGTGTCCCTCGTCCATGTGCTTTATTGAATGTGATCACGAATGAGGGTAGTGATTTGTGGTGGAATGCACTAGTCCACGGCTTGTTTTGAATACACCTATGCAGGACGTGGATCGTGGTGTTGAGCCTGTCAGCCTGCGTGCCCGCGGGGCGTCGTTGGTGCCGAGATGCCGGGCCAGGCTGTTCCGAGCCTCCGACATGTGAACACTCATCATACAACGGTTCGTCGCAGCAGATTTACTACCGCCCGGCCGGCACTGGAAGATCATTTGGTGTTTTCATGAATGCCGCAGTTTTTGCCGGGGATGGGTGCCATTACTTGATGCTGTTGGTAAACACACACTGGGGCGTGACCTGGAAGACTTTCCGTTGACGCAACGCGACATGCATTGACTGACTAGGTATCAAACTCCCCAACTCTGCTCCAATTAGCAGTTTGAGCTCGAACGTGGTTGAATGGCGAGAGCTAACCCTACACATGAAAGGGGTGGATATCTCGCATGTCACCGGGAACAGCATTTACCGACCCACTCATCTGATGTTTAGACTGCACAACATGACTCGGGCACAAGCTGGAAAAGCTTTCCATAATTGCAGCACCACGGGGCTTGTGATCAGTTTCTTTCCACGTCCCAACCTGAGCTCCGTGCTAAGTGTTCACATATGATGGTGCGGGATGGAATCCGAGTTCTGAAAGCCCTCATGACGCAACATTATGACTGTTGCTTCCGCGGTTTCAAGGTCAGGATGAACAGAGGCGCGTGCCTGCCCACTTCTCCCGAGCGCGCTCGGTCACACGTGACGGCACCTCGAGAGCCGCACCTGATCCTGAGCCCATAGAGTAAACAATTTATCAACAGCACCGTGCCCGTGCGCCGGGGCTTTAGGGCGCACCGACTGTACGGCCACGCACCTACCCGTGCGCCGGGGCTTTAGAACGCATCGACTGTACGGCCACGCACCTACCCGTGCGTCGGAGGCCCAATACGCAGGCAACCTCGCGACGCATCTGGGACCTCGCCGCCAGCAGGGACGGGGCTGGCGGCGGTGGCCCGGCTCGCTCCAACGGGGGGGGGGGGGGGCCTCCCCGTCACGGTCTTCTCGGCCTCGTCTCGTCGCTGGTGACTGACCGAATCTTTTCATTGGTCGGCCTCGTCGCTGGTGACTGGTAGAATCTCTTCATTGATCGGTATGACGGGCCATGGCCAAGAGCCAATCACGCGCGCCGGCTCCGCTGAGCGGCGGCCGTCCAAACAGACCCTGGATCGGGCGGGAACAGCAGTGGGTGGAGGCGGAAGCGAACGCAGTGAGACGATGTAACAGTGACGCTGGCAGCCCCGTGTTTGCACAAGAGGTGCCGATTGGATTCTAAATCTTAAGAACTCCAGAGCATCAGCATTCTTATTTGGCAATTGGACGGACCTGGATAGACGTTCGGAGTTTTGTGGACAGCCGATGGCATTCTGTCTGGTCGATTTGTATGAACCTCAGCTTATTTATTGCGGACATACATTGCTTACCCACGATCATTTTAAACACAAGTGCAATCCGCAGCTCCGTCGCTTTCCTCCGACGGAGAGTGCCGGGGCGAAGCAAGCTCTCCGTTGGAGAACTCTATTTTCTCGTTTTCTGTAAATCCGGCCCCGCAAGGAATTGTCCACAAACTGTGAATAGAGTGCATATTGTCTGCCATTATTGTTCCGTCATGAGTGCCATGCAGATGAAACCTTCTGCCTATTTAATAGCAAAGTTTGATGCTCTCGTGGCCCGGGGTTCGATTAAGGAGCTTGCTGCGGAACGGGAGCGAACTGCACTGCAGCACCGGTACACGGCCGGACACTGGTGTGCGCGGCCCTCGTAGCGCCCACATTAAAGTCAACCACGTGCAAAAAAATATTTCAGCCTTCAAGTCGAAGAGCTTACAACACGAAGCACTTCGTGATATTCAGCAAATCGCTCACTAACCCGGCGCTCATGAGTGCACCGCAAACAGGCGGCGCAACACACACCGTAAACCAGCCGCTGGGTCTTGTGGAGCGACCACGCACCACTCTCTGTAAGGAACCCCGGCTCCTAACCGCCAGCCCATGAACGATGCGACAAGTCGGACTGTTGAGTGTTCCTGATGAGTTTGACCGTGTGGCGAGCGGCGGTCCCAACGCACCCGCGCGCCGCCCGGCAGTCCGCGTCCGGGGTCGGACGCCGTCGGTAGCGGGTCGGACTGCGCTCTCCGGGGCGGAGGCGACGGCAGTCATGGAGCTCGTGCTGCTGCCCGTGCTGCTGGTCGTTCTGCTGCTGGTTCTGCTGTACAAGTATGGTACACGCAACTACGGCACGCTGGAGAAGCTCGGCATCCCCGTCGTCAAGCCGTACCCGTTCGTGGGCAGCGTGCGGTACCCCGCCCGCACCTCCACCGACCAGGAGGACATGCGCAACGCCAAGCGCTTTGGCAAGGTCTGGGGCGTGTACGAAGGCCCGTGGCCGCAGGTGTTTGTGGCTGACGCGGAGCTGGCCAAGCGGATCTTAATCAAAGACTTTGACCACTTCCCCGACCGGCCGATCCTGTTCGACATTCCGTACGGCCGTGACATGCTTGACATGAAGCCGGGAGAGCAGTGGAAGATGCTCAGGTCCATGCTCGCTCCTGCGCTGGCCTCCGGTGTCAAGCTCAAGGCCATGATGCCCACAATGGTTGAGTGCGCTCAGCAGGCATTCCACAGAATGGAAGCGAAGATGCGTCAGACCTCAGTGCTGTCGATGCGAGAGGACCTGTTCGGCCCGCTGACGCTGGACATCATGGCCCAGTTCTCCTTTGGCATCAAGGTGCCCAACGTCGCAGACACAAGTAGCACGTTCGTCAAGTACGCATCGGCTTTCAGCGCCCAGGGAGACACCCCAGACACGTGGATGACAACGCTGATGACCTCGTTCCCCAGCATCGCCAACTACATGATGGGCAGGGAGCTGGTTCCCGCATTCAAGTACTTCCTGAACCTGGTGCGCAGCTCCATCAAGCAACGGCGCGCCGAAGGCGTCGAGCGCCCAGACCTGATTGGCGCACTGATGGACGCCATCGACAAGAAGGTGCCGACGCCCGAGTGTCGCAGGCTCAACATCACCGAAGAACTCGTCATGCTGCAGGGCGCCGAGATGCTGATGGCCGCCTACGACACCATTGGCACTACGCTCACCATCACCTCCTACTTCCTCGCCAAGAACCCGGACGTCGCCGCCCGCATCGCCGAAGAGGCAGCCGGCGTGGAGCTGACGTACGAGGCGCTGCAGCGGCTGCCGGTGACGGAGGCCGCGATACAGGAGTCGCTGCGCCTTTCGCCGCTCATCTCGCGCCACTTCCGACTCTGCACGCGCGACTGGGAGTACGACGGCCTGCGCATCCCCAAGGGCACGACTGTCATCCTGCCGCTGTGGCCGTACCACCGCGACCCGGAGGTGTTCCCGGAGCCGGAGCGCTTCCTGCCCGACCGCTGGCTGGGCGAGCAGGGCCGCCAGCTCGGCCAGTACAGCTGGATGCCGTTCGGCCTGGGACCGCGCGCCTGCATCGGCAGCCGGCTGGGCATGATGGAGTGCAAGTTCTTGCTGGCCTACCTGCTGCAGCGCTACCGCCTCACGGCCACGCCCGAGACGAAACTGAAGTATTACACGGGGGCGACGCTGTTTATCGGCGCGCACCCTATCATGTGCAAGGTGGAAAAGCTCCAGTGAGCTGGTGACGCCGCCGCGTAAGGTGCACAGAGCTTCTTGCCCCACCAATGCAGGGTGACTTCTACCAACTCTAGAATGGCGCGATGCACAGGAGTTGAAGGCGATATGAGTGGCTGTGTTTAGTTCACGTCTGTTTTTCACCGTTGCCACTCCAGCCCGTCACTTCGATGCCTCCGTTCCTGCCGCCCAGCTGATTGTGACATGCTATTTGCCTGCCTGGTGCGGCAGTCCGGAACTTGCTCTCTGCCTTTCAGTTTCATGTGCTCGATGTATCGCGCTCAATCCGCAGTAGGAAGTATCAATACAAACGCAAAGAAACGCACTACTGAGAGGAGACGTCGCGAAGCGATACGGCAGCAGAACGGGCGAGTCATGCGTACGCTTTGATAACGCCTTAATTACGCCGAAGGGACCATGATTCCCGGAATACCTGCAGACACGCAGGCCCCTGTAATCGGACTGCTTTGGTGATAAACGGTGGATGGACCTGCAACACACCCATTTCCATGCAAATTGTGTGGGCGAACACACGTTCCACCCCAAGTGGGAGAGTGAGACGTCCTGCCCAAAATCAGACATAATCGGATGCCCTCGTGTCGGACTTCACAGGATTCTCCATGGCTAGTTCCGATAGCGAATTCATATGTATGCCTTCTTTACCAATGTCCCTCCCTGTTTCACAGTGAAAAGAGTGACATATTGGAATGACGAGAACTGGATCTTAAAGTCCAAAAAGGTGGCCATTCATGACAGGCAAGGACAAGAGAGCGAAGGTGCTTATCCACCGAAACTCGCAACTCCATTTGGCATGCCATTAATTTTATACGGATCCAGTTTTATGTCAAGCAGAGTTACGCACTTGTCCATCACCAAGTTGCGTCTTGTATGGCCCCGGTTACTTAGCAATTAACCTGTCCGTTGTCGGGCGGGGGGGGGGGGGGGGGGGGCGGGCGGGGGGCGAGCCGGATAGCGGGCCATGACGCTGTGCTTCAGAGAGGCACTGGACCCCACCACCTGACGGGCCGGCTAGCACAACGATTCATATAATACCTACTTGTCTGGTGTCAGTGACCCTTATGGATTAATCGAGACCCGTGTGGTTGATTGTTAATTACCAGTTGCCGTCGGTTTCCTCGAAGATGAACGTCTGGTGCTGCAGTATTTTTAGATCGTAATGACCGTTTGCTGCCGCATATGATCTGCAACCAGGAATTTCGTCGGAGCGTATTTTGACCTGCATCCACTGGCCGGACCACGTCATCTTGTTGAAGACGGCCCAGGACGGGCCACGTCCACACGTAACACTTTAAGCACGCATCCGGCTAGCCAGCTGAATATGATGCACTCGGGTGGTAGGAGCGAGGGAAGGGGGTAAAACTGAACCCCTGAAAAGTGAAAATTAAGAGAGCTGGAGGCGCCAGTTACAGCGCAGGTAGGGTTTTACAGGAATTCCTTTGTACCCAGTGTAAGATACCTAGATCGAGACCGTCTCATCAAATAAGGACAAACAAGGTAAACCCAGATTGGTGGGGCTATTTGACGACTGGTATTTGCTCCTTGTATAATCCCCTTAATGCTGGTGTCCTGTAAAGCTGTGGCTCGCTGCTTCAAAAAGAAACCTGAAAATTGAGTAGGATCATCGGCAGGCAGGTTTGAATTCACTTCTGCTACTCATTTCGAAAAAGGTTCAAGCTTACGTAAGTTGTCCAGTGCATCCGGTGGTGGTGGTGATTTGGGTTTTAAGGGCGCGTCGGCATCGGGGCCATTTTGCGCCCACTCGATGACGTTTATCTACCTCTGCGACGACGCGATAAGTATGTTGTCAACTGATAACAGGTAGCATCACTGGCGCACTTACACTGAGGGGTGAGTGAAAATAACGTCAAAGTCAATGTGTGCTAAAAATGCGAGTGTATCTCCAAGTTCACCACATGGGTCTCGACCGAGTAACCGATGAAGGGGCACTGGAGGAAAAAATCGTCGCCTCTCCGTCTCAAGGCGCCGACATGAGACGAGCACATGTTCAACAGACAACCGGTCCCCGCATCTATCACACCGTGGCACATCCCTACGCGTCAAGTAAAACGAGTGTGTGGCGTATGCATGACCCAACCGAAGCCTACAAAGGGCGACTTCCTGGAAGCGGCTTCGGCGATGGGAGGATTCCCAATCACCCAGTTGGGGCTTGATTTCCCTGAAAGCGTGGAGGTGTTGGTCGAACATGTGCTGCCACGCATTGCGGACGTATTTGGAAATGACTGACTTCAGATCTCGAGCGGGTACATAAATTGGTATTGGTTTCTCTCACACGCCGCAGCTTTCGCTGCGGCGTCGGCTTTTTCATTCCCCATTATTCCTATGTGGCTGGGGATCCACATAAATGTGATACGACAGGAAGTGCTGTCCAGCCATTCCAATTCCTTCCAAATTGAGCGAGTCAAAAATGAGTGGTCACGCGACATCGCCGTCGGGTCTAATGATAAAAGTGCACTACGCGAGTCGGTCAAAATGACTATATCCCTTTCAGGACGACAAGCAACGTACTGAAGCGCTGCTAAAATGGCAAACAATTCTGAGGAAAAAACTGACATGTGCTGCGGGAGGCATAGACCTACGGTACGGTCACCGCAAACAAATGCGCAACCCGTTCCTGTTGAGCCCTTGGACCCATCGGTAAACATTTGTAATGAGTTCACGTATTGTGAGATCTGTTCCAACGAATACGTGAGAAGCTCTCGTGGTGAAGTGCCATTTTTAAGATGCTGACAGAGTTCCAAATCATACTTAATACTCAGACGTCTCCACGGAGCTGGGTCCCGAAGAGTGTGCGGGGCAATGTCATCCAGCGTAATATCCGCCTCGTCCAGGCAGTCCCGGACGCGCAGGCACATCGGCCGCGCTGACGTGGGCCGCCCCCTCAAGAAAGAACGAATCAACGTCTGAGAGAAGATGAACTTAAAGGCTGGGTGATCCGGAAATTGTGAGTCCTTTGTAGCGTAATTCAAAGTAAGTCGTTGTCTCCTAAGAGGCAAGGGCGGTTCATTCGCTTCCACCAGCAAGTTTCTTGCTCGGGTCGTATGAAACGCCCCAGTGGCTATACGAACACATGTATGGTGGATTGTGTCCAAAACCTGCTTTGAAGATGTAGGAGCACTATCGTAGACAGGACTAGCATAATCGATGACTGATCGAATTAGAGCCCTATAAAGGTTCAACAGGGTGCTTCTATCGGCTCCAAACGTCATACGACACATTACTTTTATGAGGTTCATGCGCTTGAGACACTTAGTCTTAACCATCTTAAAGTGTTGCTTAAACGTGAGCCGACGGTCAAACGTGAGGCCCAGGAAACAAATGTCGTTACAAACTGGGATAGTGGCATTATACAGTCGCAACCCCGGGTCTCTACAGCCTCGAATCCGTGAGCAGAAGTGCATGCACTTAGTCTTGGTGGTCGAAAATTTGAAGCCATTCTTAAGGCTCCACTCAGTTAGTCGAATCAGGCATAACTGAAGCTGCCTCTCAGCAGACGTCGTTGCGGATGCCGCACACCAGATGGCAAAGTCGTCCACAAACAGTGACCGACTGATGGTAGGTGGCAGACAGTCGGCGATATCATCGATCATCAGCGCAAACAGGGTTACGCTAAGCACGCTCCCTTGAGGAACACCGTTCTCTTGTTCATAGCGATCAGATAGCATGCCACCCACTCGGACACGGAAGAATCGACGACGTAAAAAGTTTTCAATGAAGAGTGCCATGTGACCTCGGAGTCCACACTTGTGTACTTTGCTAAGAATGCCATAGCGCCAGGTGGTATCATAAGCCCGCTCAATGGCAAAGAAGACTGCTATCGTGTGACGTCTTTGTTTAAAAGAATGTCGTATAGCTGTGTCTAAGATCGTTAGGTGGTCAACAGTGCATCGGTTCTTCCGAAACCCGCATTGCACTTTGGAAAGACAATCGTGGGTTTCAAGGTACCACATGAAACGGTCATTCACCATCCTCTCTAGCACTTTGCATAGGGATGAAGTCAGCGAAATTGGGCGGTAGTGCAGTGGGTCGGAACTATTCTTTCCGGGCTTCTGTATCGGGACTATAATGGCCTCCCGCCACGACTCTGGGAAGTCATCTTGCAACCATATGTAGTTGAAAAGTTCAAGTAAGGCATGGAGGGACTCCTTCTTTAGGTGATTCAACATATCATTGTGGACTTTATCCAATCCAGGCGACACACTCTTAGCTCTCTTAAGAGCAGTGCAGAGCTCCATGACAGTGAACGGTTGGTTGTACTCATAGATCTCTGAGTCAGGAATTCTAAAATTGATCGCCGTCTTCTCACTTTGTTCCTTGTGACGAATAAAGCGTGGGTCGTCTGTTCCATGTCGGCACCTTTCTGCAAATGCGAGACCTATATTGTTGGAAACTTCCTGTGTGTTCAATATCGTGATTCCTGCCACTCTCAACACCGGAACTGCAGTGGAGACGCTCCTACTGGAAATGCGACTAACTCGCTGCCACACTGCACTCAGTGGGGTGTGACGATTTAAACCATTTACATATTCCCTCCATGATGTACGCCTTGCCTCACGTATTGTGCGTTTCGCAAATGCTCTGGCCTTTTTAAAAGCGATGAGGTTGTTGGTCGTTGCAGAACGCTTTAAAACCCTGAACGCCCGCTTCCGCTTAAGAATTGCCGCCTTGCTGTCCTCTGACCACCAGGGAACAGGGATCCTGCGCGGCTCAGGTGATGTCAAGGGAATGCAAGACCTTGCAGTGTCGGTAATTGTGGATGTCACTTGTTGTGCAAGAGACGTTGCATTGTCGTCCTCGGTCGGCTGCACTCTAATATGGCACTCGTCGGTAAACTTTTGCCAGTTAGCACGTCGAAGGTTCCAGCAGGAAGGCCTCCTGCCTGGGTGTCCAACATTCATCCCAAGCCATATTGGGAAATGGTCGCTCCCATATGTAGTGCTCTCAACGAACCAAAACAACCGACAGAAAAAGGACGAGGAGCAGATAGAAAGATCTATCGCTGAAGTAGTGCTGGACGGCAGAGATATATGGGTATGCCGGCCGGTGTTAACAACACAAAGATTATTTGTATTCAGCAAACGCTCAAGATGTCGGCCTCGGCGGCTTGTGTGACTGCAGCCCCACAAAGGGCTATGGGAGTTGAAGTCACCTAGCAACAAGAACTGCGATGGAAGCTGATCGAAGATGGACTGTAGCGTCGAATCCGGTACTTCCTCAGCAGGAGGGAGGTAGATAGAACAGACAGTCAGCCTCAGCGACCCAAGGTCGACGACGGCAGCAACAGCTTGAAGGTCAGTGTTAAGACTTACAGGAGAGCACGGTATACTGTGATGAACTAAAACCACCACCCCACCATGGGCGATGGTGTCGGTTCTCACGTCTTTCCGAAAGATGCTGTAACATTTGACGTTAATGTAGGTGTCATCAGATACCTTTGTTTCTTGTAAGCATGCCACAACCGGGTTACGATAAGATAAGAGTGTGTGTAGGTCCGACATGTTGGCCCTCAAGCCACGCATGTTCCATTGTAAAAACGTCAGTGGCATGCTTGTATGCTTGTATGTGGGGTGTACGGTTAAGATCCATCGGCACAGCTAACATCTGCTTTAAGCGTTCACCTAGGGTTTTGCACTAAACAAATCTCCCTGGCGACGCTCTACTTCAGTGGAGGTAAGCCGGACCCTTGGCCGAGCTTTGGGACTTCCACCCTCCGTAGGCGACGTCGGCCAAGGAGGGGCACGCTTTGTTGCACGACCCGCCACCGGGGGCTGCAGGGTAGGCCGACCCGCAACCCCGTCCCCAGGTGGAGGAATGGGAGGCGGACCCATTGACCCTCCCGGTGAGTGGGGCGGAGTCGACAGCGGGAGCCGGCCCCCCGTCCGCTGTGCAGACGCCGACCTGGCGGCGCGCCCTGCAGTGCCAAGGTCCAGAGAACCCGGATGAACAACAGTTTCGGAGGGGCGGCTCCGGGAGGGAGCGACGACTGGGGGGTGCCGAACCTTGTCCGGCTCCCGTGAGCCGGGGGGACCGGCGCTCCCGGCAGGGCCACTAGCTGGGGAGCCAGCGGGGGGGGGGGGGCAGCTCTCGTAGCGCCCCTGTGCCAGCGACGACAGATCCCGTCGTAGCTGGTATGGATGGAGGGGAAGATGGAGCCCGGGAGGGCGTGTCTTCAGCACGGGCTGGGCCGGGGTGCGATGATGGGGGGCGAAGTCCACGACCTCGCTGGACCGTGGTCCATCCCTCGTTCCCGGGTCGCGACCCAGCCCCGGGCTCTCTGGCAGCTCCACCAGGGGGTTCCAGCCCCATAGGCTGAGCTTCTCTAGCGGAGGCCAATGCCGCAGGCGGATTCTTTTCCGGAGGATCCGACTTCCGGTACGACGGAACAGCAGAGCCAGTTGATACAAGTGTGCTTAGTATCAGCTGTACAAACTCGCTTACAGTCATGCCCTTGAAATCATCAAGTCCACTCAGTTTCAGTACCTCGTTGGCCGCGGGTGTTACTTGGGCTAAATTTCTTGCCGGATTGGTAAGGGCGTCCTTGTATGTCCTTGTGGTGGCCGCATCGTTGTGTCGGTGTTGGGCCTCCCGAAGCGAGACTCCTTCCTTCACTTTGATGTTCAGGACAGCTTTCGCTAACAAGAAGGACTGACAGCTGCGATATGACGCCACGTGACCCTGACCACAGTTGACGCATTTCACGGTTTCTGATTTACACTCAGTGTTGGTGACCTATTTCCGCACACCTTCCGCATCTAACTTCTTTCCAGCACTTGTCCGTGAAGTGACCATACGTCTGGCATCGGTAGCATCGGACTGGATCCGGTACATAGACCCTAACAGGAACCGACTGATATCCCACGCAGACCCTATCTGGCACTCTCGCAGAGCAAAACGTCAGAATAATTGAATCAGTATCGGTCAGCTCTCCTCTCTCTCTCCTCTTGATACCTCTCACTGCCGTCACCCCTTCCTCACACAAGCCCTAAGCAACATCCTCATCACTCACACCGCGAAGGTCCCGGCAAGTAATCACACCCTTGGAGTAGTTCTTAGAGGGGTGAGGGTGCACCGATACGGGCACCCTAACCTCTCCCTGTCCTCGTACTTTGTACATAAGTGTGGTCGTTTTAAGCATGCGCTGGATTTCGCGGTCGTCTGTTAGATGCACTTCTATGCCTCCGTCCGCATACGAAAAGACATCCTTGGGTGTCCCGATCTTGGAACATGCTTGTTGGCGCTGAAATGGGTTTAGTCGGAGCGGTACTGTCCTTCCTTGGTCATCTACTTTGGCGGATCTTACGACCAGAAACTGGGGTAGTGGACGACGGTCGGGGTTTGGGGGGTTGGTTGATGATAAAGTGTCCATAAGTATGTGTTTATATTCGGCGCGCTGATTCCCCGCCCACCACGGAGCCCAACACGGGGACGGTCCACTTCTAAGAGAGGAGCCGCCAGGGCTACCAGCACGCTATACGCAGGCCAGTGTGCCAAAAGAGTTGCCGCGAGAGCCACCGGGCACATGTCTGCGGGCGCCAGTGCCTCGGTTCGCAGGTGCTAACCAGGCACCCTGGTGACAAACCGAGGTACGGCCCCTTAATAATGTCAGGAGGCAGACATTGCACCCGGTAGCCCTCCCCTCAACACCCGTCACATGACCTGCTTGCCTCCAAGCCAGTGTCACGAAAACACGACGCCTGACTAGCCGATTTCCTCGTGTGGAGACTTCACGAGGCATCCGCAGGATCACAAATTCGGGCCAAAGCCACGTGTTTGTAAGCTGCCCCGACTGACCCGCAGGGCAACTTCCTCAGTGACCAGGATCCCTTCATCGCTACCTGCGGATCCAACGGCGTACGGCGAGACCCAGATAAGACTGAAAAGCTGGGCGCCCCGCCGCCAGCAGCGCCCGGCCTGACCTCCGCACATTCGGCTGCGCCGTTCGGCTGGGCGCCCCGCCGCCAGCAGCGCCCGGCCCGACCTCCACAAACTCGGCCGCGCTGTCCGGCTGGGTGCCCCGCCGCCAGCAGCGCCAGGCCTGACCTCCGCACACTCGGCGGAAACATCCGGCTGCGCGCCCCGCCGCCAGCAGCGCCAGGCCTGACCTCCGCACACTCGGCGGGAACATCCGGCTGCGCGCCCCGCCGCCAGCAGCGCCAGGTCTGACCTCCGCACACTCTGCGGGAACATTCGGCTGCGCGCCCCGCCGCCAGCAGCGCCCGGCCCGACCTCCGCACACTCGGCCGCGCCGTCCGGCTGGGCGGCGGGCTCGCTCCGGCACCAGGCTGGGTGTCGCGCGCAGGCGACCGCCGGCCGCGCCCGCTCCGCCGTCACGTCCTCAGCAGCGGCCTGCGTGCGTAGCCGCCACCCGCCGCCGCACCGCGCTCCCCACGCCCTCCAGCGATGAGACCGACTCAGCGCCCGCCCCGGTGGGCCGCGCGCGGCACCAAGGCCGCTCACTTGTCCGTCAGTCCGGCCTCCTTCAGCCGGTTGTGGAAGTACTTCTCGAGGGTGACGCTGCAGCGGTAGTACTCGGTGTCCGGGTCGTTGTACATGCGGCAGTTGGTGAAGATGCGCGTGGCGTCGGCAATGAACAACCGCTTGTTGCAGTAGTACTTGTTCTTCAACCGCTTCGACATCGTCTCCAGATCTGGGGACACAATCGAAGGTCAGACAAGATCGAAGGTCAGACAAGATCGAAGGTCAGATGTGTCGTTTTGTAGCACACATCAAATTACACCGACAGACGAACAAAGAAAGAAATACGACTGGCACGCAAGATATATCAGCGCATCGTCGCTTTGAAGACCATTTTAACGCTATGAAGGCGACATCTGGGTAACACCTCACGTACAACAACACGCGTGAAACCTTCACAAACATGCAGCTCCAGACTGTAGCGTGTTTGATTACCCCAGTACCCGCCGCATCCCTGTCCCGTCCGCTTTGCTCTCACCCATCGGGTACTTGATGAACTCGTAGTAGTCGGGCACGTCGGTGGGGTCGACGGGCGAGAGGAAGGGCCAGGCGGCGCTGTGCTGGCGCATGTTCTGCAGCAGGGTGCGGAACGTGCCCTGCAGTAGCTCGGCAGTTACCCAGGTCGTCCGAATTGCGTGTGACGCGCGCAGACTTCTCCGGCGACTTCCAGCCGGCCTCCCGGATCCCTGCCGTCCCGGGCACGGTCAGAGTCAGGGCCAGGGTCAGGGTCAGGGTCAGGGTCAGGGTCAGGGTCAGGGTCAGAGTCAGGGTCAACTCAGGTTGCCGTCTCCCTGTTATGACAGCGGCGCGGTCAAGGAGGGGAGGCGAACAAGGTACGTGTTTGTGTAGCTGATTGGCGGATCAGATGATGGCCGCGACCAGAACGGCGAACCCAACATCGCTATGTGAGGTAACCCCAAAAGGAACTTCATGGCGAGATGGATGAGATAGCTTTTCGTCACGTTTGGAGCAAACACGTTTTCAAGATCGATCCAAAAAGTCCTTGATGCCTCTTGCGTAGCGACGCATGTGATTGAGAGGTGTCAGCGAGCGTACGACAGGCGCGCGCCACGCCATGAGCCCTTAAAAACCTACTTATAGGCTGGAGTCGCGCCACCTGCACCTCTGGGGCGGCGGCGGCGGTGGGTTCGCCTCGTCCACACGGCCAGCGGCCAACACCACCAGCGGGAAGGAGACATCGGTCCCGCCGGCTGTCATCTGCCACCGTCAGCAGCGGTCGCCCTCCCCCGCTCGGTCCCGAACCCCGCGCGCCCGGCAGCGCGTGACCTCGAGCCACTGCGCAGCCGAGTCAATAAACCGACCGGCGCGGCAGGTCGAGTGTTCAGACAGTGAACTTCAGATGATAAACGGACGGCACGGGGTGCCCGGCGACGGCGGCAGGGGTGACTTGCAGTCTCCGCACGGCGCGGGCGCGAGCAGGCTGGCCACCACTGATCACGACCGCGGACGCCGCGACCGCGCCGGGCTCCCTCGGCAGCCACCTCATCCAGCCGGCAACACCGCGCTATGCCATGCCACCCTTCACGGTGGTCTTGGGTGAAGACGTGCGGATAAACGTCTCGTCACCGGCTAATACTTCACGCACTGGACGAAGGCAGACCGGATCACTGGACACGACGACTTGCGCCGCGTGAACGACCGCCCGGCGTCGTCATAACCCCCGCCCCCTCTTCCACCGCCCAGCCCGCGCCACCGGGGTTTGGCGGCTGCCCCGTACCTGGTATGCACTCGATCGGTATGCCCTGTACACCCTCCTTGAAGCACGTTAGGCCCGGGTGCACCTTGCGGATGGATGCCTGTCGATTCTCGATCAGCCGCTTGATAATCTGCAACACGGAGCACCGACGCGCGGCGCCACGGTCAACACCTTTTCGCAATCTTGGGCCAGTGAAACGAGGCCAAAAATGGACACTTTCCGTTGGATTCGCGCGCGAAAGTAAAAGCATTGCCCACCAAGGCCCTTCATATGCTTATCCGTTCGGATAGAGCACACTGGAACGACGCACGGGACTGACCAGCATACGCTGACTCCGCTGATAGAGCAACTGCGGCAGCTGCCGCACATCTTGAAACCGATCGCGAACTCGCGTTACATCAGGCAACGTAGATATAAGGTCATTATCCCAGGCTCGCATGCGTCAAGGGTCGTGTTCCTTGATGTTTCGAAAGTGCAATGCTCGGGTTTGGTTTATCATGGGTTTGGGCCGAATTTCAGCCAACGGGCTGAAAGTCCACCAGTCCTGACTGGGCAGTCTGTTGATTGTTGGCATGTTATAGGTCAAGTCATGTCAGTGTACTAGCCTGATCTGAAATGAATTTATGTAAACAGTCGTTCTCTAGCGATGCATGCATGCTAAAAATAACATGTTTACCATTTTGACCACTTTGAAACGACAATGTAGTCCGGGTGATGTTTGGGTGTAGCAAACAGGGATACATAAGGCCGTAAGGTTGACGGCATGCCAACGGAGCATCGCTGCCAGTATGTAGGTGGGGTCAAGTGAGGTTACGGGGTCCCGGCGAAACAGGCAAGTCAGTTTCGGGGCCTAGGTGCGGTGATTTAGCCCGGGTGACCCTTTTGACCCAAGCCGCTCCCAGGTCAGCCGTTGGGCGACATCGGAACCAAAACAACATTGTTGCTTCATTGAAAGAGAAATACGCCACTTCCAGCCGAATAATTCACTACAGCAAATCACTGGTATTCGTCGTGAAAACGATGACCCAGGTCTGGGAGGCCACAGGTGGTCCTAGCACCGTATTTTCTGCCCGAGACACAGAGAAAGACTTCAGTGGCATAGCTGTGGCGCTGTGTTGCGTGGTCCCGGTGCAGTGCCTAGAAGAGTCCCGATTGCTTATGATTTGATCTACCTTCGGGCCATTTTCTTGTCTTGGACGGAGATCCATTGACTGAAAAAGGCTACCAGCGGAGAGCTTATACAATCACTACGGCGGTGTTTACCACATGGTTTTACATCACTAATGTTTCCAAGCGGACTGCGGACCAATTCGGACCCCTATCCCAGCTGGGCGAGGCAGTTCGGAAACCCTGGCACGGCGCAGGGAGCAGGAGCAGGGAGCATTAACACCAGCTACGCGCGGCAGACGCCAGGACATCAGCCCTGCTGCGGCTTGTTGGCGGCCGCAGTCCCGAGTAACTCCTCAGGTGGGCGGCCAGAGGCCTCCCGACGCCACCCACCTCCTTCTGCTTCCTGATGACGGAGCTGAACTGGCGGTAGATGATGCGGGGCGACAGCTCGCAGCCCATTAGCGTGGCGCCCTCGTAGTCCTTGATGTAGCCCACGTACTTCTTCCGGTTCAGCTTGGTCTCCTTGCTGAAGCCCTGCTTCTTGAAGTAACCTGCCGGAGCGCAGCGACAGATTAACCGATCGGCACGTTTTCACATTCGCAGTGCGACGACTGCTAATGTGTGGAATGCATGGCCTGCATAGCTGTTCCCTACACACACGGACGCGTGCCAGGATGACATGACACTGAAATGATCATAACAAGACGCAACAACACTTCCACGCAACGCGGCTTATCATCACGCGTTTAAACTATCATCAGCGGCAGAGGCCGCGCAGCGCCATCACTGACTGGCGCCAGAGGGCGTTATTCAGGAGTGCCACCGTCGGAGGACCCCGGCCCAATGAGAGACGTACCGACCGCGAACTCGTCGGCGAAGGTGAGGAAGTGGTGCACTCCGTGGCGGATGTGGTAGTCCTTCAGGTGGTTCATGAGGTGCGTGCCGTAGCCCTTGACCTGACGGACAGGCACGACACGTCAGGTCGAGCGAGGTCAAGGTTGTGACCGACAACTACGCGACTCGTGACATTTGTACCAAGTATGTGATATTTGAGCGCGATATGAGTACCAGATATATATCCCATATCTTGTTTGATTCTTTGATCAAATTCCTGGCTTAAATACACAAGTGTTTACGCGAAGCGCTGGATCACACTACATCCAACAAAAGCGTCGAACTACACAGGCGCCGCACACCGGCCGCCAGAACGCACCTGCTCGTTGCTGGTGACGGCGCAGAACACGATCTCGGTGAAGCCCTGGCTGGGGAACATGCGGAAGCAGATGCCGCCAATCGGCCTGTTGTTCTTCACCAGCGCCAGCGTCCGGTGCTTCCTGCCGCCGGCCCGATGAGCATGTCTGTGTCAGGACGGCAGAGAGCGAGACACGGCCGGCGGCCTGTGCCACGAGACGGCGGACGGGGCCTCACGGCGGGAAGCTTGGGGAGCAGCGACGACCACACAGTCTGCTCGCGCAAACAACGCGCGGCTCTCGCAGCGTGAGTCTGTAAATCAGCAACTAAACGAAAACAAACGCGAAAAATATCCACGCTGACACCGCATAACACATCCAGAGGAGAAGCGATGAGCACATCCACAAGAAACGCGCGCAAGAAATACTGAAATGCCTCATCAGGGCGCAAGACCAAACACACAAACGGATAACAGCGCGCGGACAAAAACCACCCAGAGCCTCCCAGGTTTGCAGAGCGGCAACGGCGCAGCGGCCAGGCGCGGCAGGAACTCACGGGTCGAAGACAAGCCGCGTGATGTATTCCTTGGGCATGCGGGGCAGCTGGTGCGAGAAAACGTTCTGCAGGCCGACCAGCCACAGCATGTTGGTCTTGCTGACCTTCTGGCTGAGCGAGTTGCCGACCACGTGGAAGCTGATGTGGCCGGCGCGCTCCTCGGCCTTGGCCGCCTCGTCGCGGGCCGCGTTCTCCGAGAACAGCAACTGTGGAGAACGGACGGTCCCGTTCAGTCCCATGGCGCCGGAACGTCAGAAAACAATCCAACAAAGCCTCCAGCTGGTGTTACGCCCCGAAGCAAACATCGCGCGCTCTGGGAACTCCAGCGCAAAGGCACTGGGTCATGTTTTTCCAGCAATGGGTAGGGGGCCGCAGATGAAATGGTCGTGACTAGGATCCAGCACATTCTGGCCTCCAGCGTGCGTTAATCTGCGAATTGGGCTACAATTCCACATGTATTGTAAACTAACCAATGACAGCGTCAGTTTCATGTATCATCCCGTGACTGAACCTTTCGGACGTCTGCAAGATCCATATAAAGCTGCTTTCGACACCCCGTGGCGGGGCAGGCCAACCGTAGCTTGTCATCGCCTCTGCCAATACGGCCCTCCCGGCCGGCGGTGAGGTCACGTGGTTACGTCTGCACCCGGCACTACATAGCCCGAGAATTGGCTGTTTGGCTGTATGGATAAGAGGCCTTTCGATCAGAGATGATCATTTCAGGACTATGGATGAAGGAGAATGAATCACGTTGGGGCAGTGCTACACGCGCCTGGGCGCCAACCGCTGAGCTTTGGCCCACGCAGGAGCCCCTCGGAGTGAACGCTGGGCGCCCGGTCAGGGTCCCTCTTCCCAGGGGCCTCTCGGCCCACTCGTGGCTGGCGCATGCAGCCTGCTCCTGACAAGCGGGGCATCGCGAGGATCTGGTGGCAGGGATCCGCGGGGCCGGCGGGGAGTCATCGGATGACCAGGGACGGCGGGCGGAGCTGCTTCCGGCATACATGTTACAACCAAGCAGGTATTGCGGACTTCAGCGGGGACTAATGGTGCGTCAATGCAGCTAGCTGACAATATCTTATGAATGAAACAATATCTTATGAAAGGAAATACAGTGTATGCATGTTTTCGTATCAATATGACTGCATGAGAAGCACCAAAGGGTACCCATTTAGACCAAGCAGAAAACAAATATTATTGAGCTCCTCGCGACCAACACCAGCCAGACTCCAAAAAATTGAACTATGCAAATTGTACGACTGAATGAAAGGAATGATAACACGCATTATTGTCAGGCATAGCACAACATACCAAAATAGCATCGGCCTTTCTACGACATAACGAAGGGTGACTTGTACTCTCATCTCTCGGATTTGAACGCAACTGGGTCACACAGGTGCCCAATGGCGGTGAACAGTGCCTGTGACATTATCAAGTACCTCAGTTCAAAGGTGCCCGATTGATACCCCCCACGATTAATAGTCACGTTGTGTACGTGTGTTTTCGATAGCAAACCAATCCACTGTGACGAACGAAAAACAGGAGGAAACAGGGGCAGCAAGATTTAATAAACAGGGAGATTCAATAATTACATTTGCACGCATTCTCTTATAAGTGATAACGCACCAAAATTGTTTAAATGCTGTAAATTTCCTTATTTTCCGTTCGTTTCCGTTCTTTCCGTTCACAGACGAATTTTCTGAACGGAAAACATACCAAATGCAATGTAACACAGAACCGCCACGGGCTACAAATCCGATCCGTTTGAACGAAGCGAAATCAGCAAATTTCGACTCGGCAAAGAACGGACTACCACACTGGCAAAAGCGCGGCTTATTACGTGCGGGCGGCCCACGTGCGCTCATTCAAAAACCACGGATCCGGCGTATCTGAGCATTTTATAGGATCTATGCCAGATCCCGACAGATTACGCACATGACGCCATGGAACCAGCAGCATGATGTGGGCTCATGTGCTGTCTACAAACCACCCGCGCCGCCCAACGCTGTCCGATCCGTAGGGACGCCAGCAAACGATCGTGAAGCGACCAATGTCACGTTTTTCGAATCTCGAAAGCAACACGCTGTCACCCAAACCCAGTGAGAGGTAGACGTAAAAGAGGCAATAGCCCGAAACGTGACTCGCCGTAGCTTCGCGAGTTTCGTCGAAAAAAGGCCAGCCCATTCGGCGAACTGCCGCTGGCTATGGCTTGGTTATGCAGTCGCGTGTTTCTGCATGAAGGTCCTCCGCGCACCAGATATGTTTCGCAGACACGTGACTGCGCACTGAGCAGCCGAGGGTGGTCACAACACGGGGCAGAAATAATACGGCCCGGATAACAGCATGCAGTCGTGCTGCCACACAGATGCGTTCAGCACACCTGAACAGATCGGGAACGCTCCGCAAGCCTCAGCTGTAACACTTGACAGCCAAGTTCAGTGACCGTTTAAAAAGCTGAAGAAACAACCAAGGCACATAAGCTTCACAACATCAGCAAACAACAGTCGTCGATTGTTCAAACAACCGCGCTGAACCCCAGTCAGGCCGCTCTGGCTGCGGCCGCCGCCACTGGCCGCTACCGGTGACACCAGCTGGCACGTACCTCCTGGCCGGCCAGCCGTTTGGGGTCCTCCATGCTCTCGAGGATCTGTCGGACGAGGTCGGGGTCGACGTCCTCGTCGGGCCGGGGCCGCTTGACGGCGCGCTCCCTCGTCGTCCTCGGCGGTGCGCTTCTCCGGCCGTCGGCGCGCCAGCCGCCGGCTCCTCAGCAGCCGCCGCCGACGGGCCCGGTGACGGCTCCGGCCGCGCCTCTGCGGAACGACACGGGCTGGGGTCACCGGCTGGGGTCACCGACCGGAGTCACAGGCTGCGGTCACAGGCTGGGCTCACGGGCATGGATCACGGACAGGGATCACGGGATGGGGTCACGGGCAGGGGTCGCGGGCGGGTATCACGGGCTGGGGTCACGAGCAGGGATCACGGGCTGGGGTCACGGGCCGGGGTCACGGGCAGGGATCACGGGCTGGGATCACGGGCTGGGGTCACGGGCAGGGGTCACGGGCAGGTATCACGGGCTGGGGTCACGAGCAGGGATCACGGGCTGGGGTCACGGGCTGGGGTCCCGAGCAGAGATCACGGGCTGGGGTCACGGGCTGGGGTCACGGGCTGGGGTCACGGGCAGGGATCACGGGCTGGGATCACGGGCTGGGATCACGGGCTGGGATCACGGGCTGGGGTCACCAGCTGGGGACGCAGGGGATACAGCCCGGGGATGCAGCCTGCCGGGATCCAGGGACACAAACGGGAAACAGGACGACTGGACGGCACTATCAGCGGACACGATCATGGATCAAGGCTGCGGTTCTGGGACACGGTAAGAGCCGACCGTCAACGAACGCGCTAACAAGTCTAAATGAATCCAACGAGATGCAGTCTAATGGCGGCGAACACTTCAAGGCGGCACATCTTGAATAGTCCTATAGCTTACCAGATGCACGTCATAGAGGACAGTACCAATTCACAACGTAGAATTCAAGCCGCAAAGTGATGGATTTTTAGTTTCTTTCATCCCTCTCAAATGTAAAATAGACATGACAAAGCAGACGTGAATAAAACAGACATGGATAAACAGGCACGGCAAATGCACGACGCAACGACTCACCGATCGACTTCTGGGCGGGCGGCTTGAAGTCTATATCGAAGATGTTGGCACGTTGTCGGCACGTTTGGATCGTCACGGACGCTGGGCGGCACAGCGTGCGCTCGCGACCTCTGCCACCAGCTGTGTGGCTGAGGCGCAGCCGTTGAAGGCGAGGCGCGTGCCCCGGCCTTGTGACGCCCCCCTCCCCTCGCCCCGCCCCGTCACCTCCGACCCGGCGGCGGACGGCTGGTCACGTCCGCGATGAGGTGTTCCGATTGCCTGCGCTATCATCGAGCTTAGGCTCCCGGCTGATTTGATAAGGCTTGTCCTCTCTCCTAAGCTAGACAAGTGGTGCTGGTTTTGGGCGCTCTGGTGTCCCTCGTCCATGTGCTTTATTGAATGTGATCACGAATGAGGGTAGTGATTTGTGGTGGAATGCACTAGTCCACGGCTTGTTTTGAATACACCTATGCAGGACGTGGATCGTGGTGTTGAGCCTGCCAGCCTGCGTGCCCGCGGGGCGTCGTTGGTGCCGAGATGCCGGGCCAGGCTGTTCCGAGCCTCCGACATGTGAACACTCATCATACAACGGTTCGTCGCAGCAGATTTACTACCGCCCGGCCGGCACTGGAAGATCATTTGGTGTTTTCATGAATGCCGCAGTTTTTGCCGGGGATGGGTGCCATTACTTGATGCTGTTGGTAACACACACTGGGGCGTGACCTGGAAGACTTTCCGTTGACGCAACGCGACATGCATTGACTGACTAGGTATCAAACTCCCCAACTCTGCTCCAATTAGCAGTTTGAGCTCGAACGTGGTTGAATGGCGAGAGCTAACCCTACACATGAAAGGGGTGGATATCCCGCATGTCACCGGGAACAGCATTTACCGACCCACTCATCTGATGTTTAGACTGCACAACATGACTCGGGCACAAGCTGGAAAAGCTTTCCATAATTGCAGCACCACGGGGCTTGTGATCAGTTTCTTTCCACGTCCCAACCTGAGCTCCGTGCTAAGTGTTCACATATGATGGTGCGGGATGGAATCCGAGTTCTGAAAGCCCTCATGACGCAACATTATGACTGTTGCTTCCGCGGTTTCAAGGTCAGGATGAACAGAGGCGCGTGCCTGCCCACTTCTCCCGAGCGCGCTCGGTCACACGTGACGGCACCTCGAGAGCCGCACCTGATCCTGAGCCCATAGAGTAAACAATTTATCAACAGCACCGTGCCCGTGCGCCGGGGCTTTAGGGCGCACCGACTGTACGGCCACGCACCTACCCGTGCGCCGGGGCTTTAGAACGTATCGACTGTACGGCCACGCACCTACCCGTGCGTCGGAGACCCAATACGCAGGCAACCTCGCGACGCATCTGGGACCTCGCCGCCAGCAGGGACGGGGCTGGCGGCGGTGGCCCGGCTCGCTCCAACGGGGGGGGGGGGGGGGGCCTCCCCGTCACGGTCTTCTCGGCCTCGTCTCGTCGCTGGTGACTGACCGAATCTTTTCATTGGTCGGCCTCGTCGCTGGTGACTGGTAGAATCTCTTCATTGATCGGTATGACGGGCCATGGCCAAGAGCCAATCACGCGCGCCGGCTCCGCTGAGCGGCGGCCCGTCCAAACAGACCCTGGATCGGGCGGGAACAGCAATGGGTGGAGGCGCTTGCGATATAAAAAACGCTTGCGAAACGAAATTATTGGCGACAGACTGCTGCTTCCCTGCTGCTTCCCTGCTGCTGCTATGCTGCTTCTGAGGCTGCTGCTTCCCTTCTGCTTCTCAGACTGCTTCTCTACTGCTTTCCTGCTGCTTCCCATCTGCTTTCCTGCTGCTTCTCTTTGATGCCTCTCAGAAAACGCGGCCACTGCGTGTTTTACGCGGACTAAAACTAAGCAGTGGCGTTGGGTCTTGTGTCTGGGGCACTTGCGCGTTGCAGGGCTGGGCCGCAGCTTCTGTCAGCGGCGGCAGCGACGGCGGCGGCGCCGCTTTCGACGCGGGCGACGGCACAGCTGGTGGTAGCCGTGGCACTACCGATCGTGGTGCAGGCGCCGGTTCGCGCGGCTGCGGTTGCAGCAGCGCCGGTGGCGCCACCTCAGCATGGCGGCCAGAGAGGAGGTCTGGAGCGGACACCCTGTGTGCAGAACAGTCAGCACGCCGCGCGGAACCGTGCTGTGTCAACACCTGGAACGGAGGGATCTGCATCAGATGACGTCGGTTGCGACGATAGCGAGCACCCTTGAGCTCCACAAGGTAGCTGCGTCTAGAGAGCTTCTCTATGACGGTGGCGGGCTCGGACCAGCTTGCTTCCTTCTCCGTCTTGATCCGAACATGATCCCCGGGCTGTAGCTGCTGAAGATCGCGGGCACCGTGTCTCCGGTTGAAGCATGTCTCCAGCTTCTTCTTCCTCTGCCGATCTCGGAGTTTGGCATGATGCCATGTCGCTTCTCCGGTTGGCTGAGCGATGGGGAGACGAGATTGAAGTTCGCGTCCCATCAGGAGACGGGCTGGAGAGTATCCGGTTGCTTCCACAGGCGTCGTGCGGTAGTTGAGGAGGGCGAGGTGGGGGTCCCTCTGGCGAAGTATCCACTTGGCGGTTCTCACGGCCCGTTCAGCTGCTCCGTTGGAAGACGGCGTGTGCGGGTCTGTGATGCGGTTTGTAAAGCCGTAGGACGCTGTGAAGTTGGCGAACGAGCTTGAAGTGAACTGCGTTCCTCCGTCTGTTGTCACGAGGTCTGGTATCCCCAAGCGGGAAAACAGGCGCTTCAGACGCTCGATGACTGTGCTGCTGGTGAGACTCGGGAGGCGTTGTATCTCCAGATACCTGCTGAAGATGTCCACCGTGACGAGCCAGTTGCAGTTGTTGAAGTGGAAGACGTCTGCTGCAACGTGCGTCCACGGTCTTGATGGCGTTGGGGTTGTCACCAGTGGCTCAGCGTGCTGGGCTGGCGCGTTCACCTGACAGAACGAGCAGCTCTCGAGATGACGCTTCAGGTCGATGCTGAGTTGAGGCCACCAGATCGATTCTGCTGCCCTCTGGCTACACTTGTTCAGACCGAAGTGTCCGTCATCATGTAGTCGGGTGAGCATTTCATCTCGCAGACTCGGAGGGATGACGATGCGTCGCCCGTGCATCAGCAGTGTACCACACGTTAGGTACAGAACGCTCATCTCTCCCCGAGAGGCGAAGTAGTCCAGCAGGTCGGGATGCTTCGCTCCCTCCTTCCAGCCAGAGAGAGTCTGCTGAACTACGCGTTGTAGGGGTTCGTCTGCTTGCTGCGCCTTGCTGATCTCCACCAGACGCTGCGGTGTGGCGGGAAGATCGCTGAAGATTCTCTCACAGAATCCATGTATGTCTTCTTGAAGCACAGCGCTGATTTCATCCTGCTTCTGGAGCGGGTGACGTGAGAGGAAGTCGGGCACCAGGTGCTGCTTTCCTGGAACGAAGACCGCTGTGGGGTTGTATCGCATCAAGTGCATGAGCATGCGCTGGCATCTGATGGGCGCATCCACGAGATTTTTCGTGTTAACCAGCGGGATCAGAGGCTTGTGGTCCAGATGCAGCTCGAACGACGGCAGTCCGGACAGGAACATGTGCATTTTCTCGCACGTCCACGTCGCGGAGAGTAGTTCCTTCTCAATCTGGGCCCATCTGGTCTCTGGGTCAGTCAGGCTTCTGCTGCAGAACGCGACGGGTTTGAAGACGGAGCTGTACTTCAGGAGAACACATCCTCCGATGCCGAAACTGCTGGCGTCGGCGCTGACCACCGTCTCTCGTGCTGGATCGTAGAACGCCAGAGCTGGAGCTGAAGTGACGGCTGCTTTCACGTCATCCAGCGCCTGCTGCTGCTGTGGTGTCCAGATCCATGCTACGTTCTTCCTCAGAAGCTCGTTCAGTGGTCTTAAACACTCCTGGATGTGTGGAACGAACCGGCCCAGGAAGTTGATTACTCCGAGCAGAGACCTTAGTTCATTGACATTCTTTGGTGGTTGGAGCTGCTGGATCGCTTCGAGCTTCTCTTCGTCCATGCTGATGCCGTTCTTGCTGATCTTCATCCCCAAAAACTTGACCTCGTTCTTCCGGAACTCACACTTTTTCCTGTTCAGCTTGAGGCCAGACTCGTGGATCCTCCTGATGACGGCCTCGAGACGTGCATCGTGGCTGGCAGCATCTCCGAACACCACGGTGTCGTCCATGTAGACGATGACTCCGGGCAGTCCGTCCAGCATCTCCTCCATCTTCCGCTGGAAGCACCCCGGTGCGAGCGAGATCCCCATCGGCAGTCGCAGGAACCTCTTCCTGCCGAACGGAGTGATGAACGTGGTCATCTTGGAGCTCGCCTCGTCCAGCGGGATCTGGTAGAAATCGGAAGAGGCGTCCAGCTTGGTGAAGAGCGTCGCGCCACTCAGCTTGGAGGTCAGCTGCTCCAGAGTAGGGATCGGGAACACCTGTCGCTTCACAGACTGGTTGAGTCCCTTGTAGTCAACCGTGATGCGGACACCGCTGCTCTTCGGCTTCGGGACGGGGACCAGCGCAGAGACCCAGTCCGTTGGCTCGGTTTCCGACGTGATGATGCCGTGATGCTCCATCTTCTTCAGCTCCTCTTCCACCGGCTTCATCAGTGGCAGCGGGATATTTCTTGCAGTGGCAAGGGCGAATGGAACAGCATCTTCACGGAGCTGAATGCTGACCGGTGCTGTCTTCAGGAGACCTGCCTCTCCGAAGACGTCTTCGTTGACTTCACCTGTGAATCTCAGTACGCCCAGGCGCGAGCAAGCAGACCTGGAGAGGAGATCATTAGCTGAGTCAACAACGTAGAATACTTCAGGCTCGGCTTTGTTCTTGAACAGGAGTGTTCCGTGCATCTTTCCTTCTACTTTTAGCACGCTACCAACACTTGTCAGAGTATTTGAGGCATGTTGAAGCGGCGGCAGTTTCAGCTTCTTGTACGTTTTCAGCGTCAGAATGCTAACATCAGCGCCAGAGTCAGCTTTAAAAGCGACTCGTTGACCATTTAGAAGGACTAAAACTCTCCATGGCGCGCAAGCTTTGTCTGCTTCGTCAACAAAAATGTTGGGCGGCGATAGTTCTTTAGTGGACTCTGTCCGCGCACTCACTCTGACACCGTTGGAGCGACAAACATACGCAAAATGATCCATTTTCTGACAGTTGTCACATATTTTTCCCTTAGCAGGACAATCTTTCGGAGACGCATGACGTGCTCTTCCACAGTATCTGCATGTTGTTGAAAAGTCGGTACGCTGACTATGCTGTTGCCGTTGCGCGGTGGAAGGCTGCGGTTGACGTCTGTACTGCTGGCGCTGCTGGCGCGGCTGCCTGTGCCGCGCCGGTGCACAAACACTACTGATATCAGGCGGATCAGAGCTATCACGGCCGTTCACGATCTCGACAATACGCATCATCGAAATGACGGTATTTGCAGACACTTCCTCCTCTAGTGACTTCAGCTGAATTCTACGGGACAGCTCCATGTCAGACATTCCTGAGATGAGACGATCTCTGATACGCTCATCAGCGTCAGCGAAGCTGCAATGCTCAGCTAGAGAGAACAAAGCTCTGATGTACGATTCATTAGTCTCGCTTGAGCTTTGAGATCTAAGCTCGAAGTCGTGACGCTCTGCAATAAAGTTCCTTTTCGGAATGAAGTACCCGTCTAGCTTTGAGACAACAACTTCAAAATCCTCCTTCTGCTCAGCAGTAAGCTTAAATATTGGTACGATATGCTCAGCCTGCGGACCCATGCTGTAAATCAACGCAGCTACTTGAACGTCACCGTCCTCTTTGTGTAGTCCCGATGCCAGTCTGTAGCGGACGAACCGATCACGCCAGGTCGGCCATCTCTCAGGCGATGTGAAGTCGAATTCCTCAGGAGGACGAAATCCAGGCATCTCGACTTGGTTCACAACTAACACTGTTTAAATCAATGTGCTGCTTATGCTTGCTTAAGCTTACTCTAGGTTCAATGCGGCTGCGCCATATTCAAGTCTACGTGTTGTCTGCCCAGACCAGACACGAGCGCTGCTAAACGGCAACTGTATTATCCCGCGAAGCGAGCGGGCGGCGCTGACTCCGGCGGGTGGCGCCCCAGGCAGTACACCGCCATTCGGGGCCGCGGCGTACCAAAGTGCAGCAGCACTGGCGGCGCGAGCAGGGGCGGCCTCAGGGGTACGCCAGTAACATCATGATACAGTGATATTCAGCAAATCGCTCACTAACCCGGCACTCATGAGTGCACCGCAAACAGGCGGCGCAACACACACCGTAAACCAGCCGCTGGGTCTTGTGGAGCGACCACGCACCACTCTCTGTAAGGAACCCCGGCTCCTAACCGCCAGCCCATGAGCGATGCAACAAGTCGGACTGTTGAGTGTTCCTGATGCGTTTGACCTTGTGGCGAGCGGCGGTCCCAACGCGCCCGCGCGCCGCCCGGCAGTCCGCGTCCGGCGTCGGACGCCGTCGGTAGCGGGTCAGACTGCGCTCTCCGGGGCGGAGGCGACGGCAGTCATGGAGCTCGTGCTGCTGCCCGTGCTGCTGGTCGTTCTGCTGCTGGTTCTGCTGTACAAGTATGGTACACGCAACTACGGCACGCTGGAGAAGCTCGGCATCCCCGTCGTCAAGCCGTACCCGTTCGTGGGCAGCGTGCGGTACCCTGCCCGCACCTCCACCGACCAGGAGGACATGCGCAATGCCAAGCGCTTTGGCAAGGTCTGGGGCGTGTACGAAGGCCCGTGGCCGCAGGTGTTTGTGGCTGACGCGGAGCTGGCCAAGCGGATCTTAATCAAAGACTTTGACCACTTCCCCGACCGGCCGATCCTGTTCGACATTCCGTACGGCCGTGACATGCTTGACATGAAGCCGGGAGAGCAGTGGAAGATGCTCAGGTCCATGCTCGCTCCTGCGCTGGCCTCCGGTGTCAAGCTCAAGGCCATGATGCCCACAATGGTTGAGTGCGCTCAGCAGGCATTCCACAGAATGGAAGCGAAGATGCGTCAGACCCCAGTGCTGTCGATGCGAGAGGACCTGTTCGGCCCGCTGACGCTGGACATCATGGCCCAGTTCTCCTTTGGCATCAAGGTGCCCAACGTCGCAGACACAAGTAGCACGTTCGTCAAGTACGCATCGGCTTTCAGCGCCCAGGGAGACACCCCAGACACGTGGATGACAACGCTGATGACCTCGTTCCCCAGCATCGCCAACTACATGATGGGCAGGGAGCTGGTTCCCGCATTCAAGTACTTCCTGAACCTGGTGCGCAGCTCCATCAAGCAACGGCGCGCCGAAGGCGTCGAGCGCCCAGACCTGATTGGCGCACTGATGGACGCCATCGACAAGAAGGTGCCGACGCCCGAGTGTCGCAGGCTCAACATCACCGAAGAACTCGTCATGCTGCAGGGCGCCGAGATGCTGATGGCCGCCTACGACACCATTGGCACTACGCTCACCATCACCTCCTACTTCCTCGCCAAGAACCCGGACGTCGCCGCCCGCATCGCCGAAGAGGCAGCCGGCGTGGAGCTGACGTACGAGGCGCTGCAGCGGCTGCCGGTGACGGAGGCCGCGATACAGGAGTCGCTGCGCCTTTCGCCGCTCATCTCGCGCCACTTCCGACTCTGCACGCGCGGACTGGGAGTACGACGGCCTGCGCATCCCCAAGGGCACGACTGTCATCCTGCCACTGTGGCCGTACCACCGCGACCCGGAGGTGTTCCCGGAGCCGGAGCGCTTCCTGCCCAACCGCTGGCTGGGCGAGCAGGGCCGCCAGCTCGGCCAGTACAGCTGGATGCCGTTCGGCCTGGGACCGCGCGCCTGCATCGGCAGCCGGCTGGGCATGATGGAGTGCAAGTTCTTGCTGGCCTACCTGCTGCAGCGCTACCGCCTCACGGCCACGCCCGAGACGAAACTGAAATATTACACGGGGGCGACGCTGTTTATCGGCGCGCACCCTATCATGTGCAAGGTGGAAAAGCTCCAGTGAGCTGGTGACGCCGCCGCGTAAGGTGCACAGAGCTTCTTGCCCCACCAATGCAAGGTGACTTCTACCAACTCTAGAATGGCGCGATGCACAGGAGTTGAAGGCGATATGAGTGGCTGTGTTTAGTTCACGTCTGTTTTTCACCGTTGCCACTCCAGCCCGTCACTTCGATGCCTCCGTTCCTGCCGCCCAGCTGATTGTGACATGCTATTTGCCTGCCTGGTGCGGCAGTCCGGAACTTGCTCTCTGCCTTTCAGTTTCATGTGCTCGATGTATCGCGCTCAATCCGCAGTAGGAAGTATCAATACAAACGCAAAGAAACGCACTACTGAGAGGAGACGTCGCGAAGCGATACGGCAGCAGAACGGGCGAGTCATGCGTAGGCTTTGATAACGCCTTAATTACGCCGAAGGGACCATGATTCCCGGAATACCTGCAGACACGCAGGCCCCTGTAATCGGACTGTTTTGGGGATAAACGGTGGATGGACCTGCAACACACCCATTTCCATGCAAATTGTGTGGGCGAACACACGTTCCACCCCAAGTGGGAGAGTGAGACGTCCTGCCCAAAATCAGACATAATCGGATGCCCTCGTGTCGGACTTCACAGGATTCTCCATGGCTAGTTCCGATAGCGAATTCATATGTATGCCTTCTTTACCAATGTCCCTCCCTGTTTCACAGTGAAAAGAGTGACATATTGGAATGACGAGAACTGGATCCCAAAGTCCAAAAAGGTGGCCATTCATGACAGGCAAGGACAAGAGAGCGAAGGTGCTTATCCACCGAAACTCGCAACTCCATTTGGCATGCCATTAATTTTATACGGATCCAGTTTTATGTCAAGCAGAGTTACGCACTTTTCCATCACCAAGTTGCGTCTTGTATGGCCCCGGTTACTTAGCAATTAACCTGTCCGTTGTCGGGCGGGGGGGGGGGGGGGCGGGGCGGGCGAGGGGCGAGCCGGATAGCGGGCCATGACGCTGTGCTTCAGAGAGGCACTGGACCCCACCACCTGACGGGCCGGCTAGCACAACGATTCATATAATACCTACTTGTCTGGTGTCAGTGACCCTTATGGATTAATCGAGACCCGTGTGATTGATTGTTAATTACCAGTTGCCGTCGGTTTCCTTGAAGATGAACGTCTGGTGCTGCGGTATTTTTAGATCGTAATGGCTGTTTGCTGCCGCAAATGATTTGCAACCAGGAATTTCGTTGGAGCATATTTTGACCTGCATCCACTGGCCGGACCACGTCATCTTGTTGAAGACGGCCCAGGACGGTCCACGTTCATACGTAACACTTTAAGCACGCATCCGGCTAGCCAGCTGAATATGATGTACTCGGATGGTAGGAGCGAGGGAAGGGGGTAAAACTGAACCCCCGAAAAGTGAAAATTAAGAGAGCTGGAGGCGCCATTTACAGGAATTCCTTTGTACCCAGTGTAAGATACCTAGATCGAGACCGTCTCATCAAATAAGGACAAACAAGGTAAACCCAGATTGTTGGGGCTATTTGACGACTGGTATTTGCTCCTTGTATAATCCCCTTAATGCTGGTGTCCTGTAAAGCTGTGGCTCGCTGCTTCAAAAAGAAACCTGAAAATTGAGTAGGATCATCGGCAGGCAGGTTTGAATTCACTTCTGCTACTCATTTCGAAAAAGGTTCAAGCTTACGTAAGTTGTCCAGTGCATCCGGTGGTGGTGGTGATTTGGGTTTTAAGGGCGCGTCGGCATCGGGGCCATTTTGCGCCCACTCGATGACGTTTATCGACCTCTGCGACGACGTGATAAGTATGTTGTCAACTGATAACAGGTAGCATCACTGGCGCACTTACACTGAGGGGTGAGTGAAAATAACGTCAAAGTCAATGTGTGCCAAAAATGCGAGTATATCTCCAAGTTCGCCACATGGGTCTCGACCGAGTAACCGATGAAGGGGCGCTGGAGGAAAAAATCGTCGCCTCTCCGTCTCAAGGCGCCGACATGAGACGAGCACATGTTCAACAGACAACCGGTCCCCGCATCTATCACACCGTGGCACATCCCTACGCGTCAAGTAAAACGAGTGTGTGGCGTATGCATGACCCAACCGAAGCCTACAAAGGGCGACTTCCTGGAAGCGGCTTCAGCGATGGGAGGATTCCCAATCACCCAGTTGGGGCTTGATTTCCCTGAAAGCGTGGAGGTGTTGGTCGAACATGTGCTGCCACGCATTGCGGACGTATTTGGAAATGACTGACTTCAGATCTCGAGCGGGTACATAAATTGGTATTGGGCTTCTCTCACACGCCGCAGCTTTCGCTGCGGCGTCGGCTTTTTCATTCCCCATTATTCCTATGTGGCTGGGGATCCACATAAATGTGATACGACAGGAAGTGCTGTCCAGCCATTCCAATTCCTCCCAAATTGAGCGAGTCAAAAATGAGTGGTCACGCGACATCGCCGTCGGGTCTAATGATAAAAGTGCACTACGCGAGTCGGTCAAAATGACTATATCCCTTTCAGGACGACAAGCAACGTACTGAAGCGCTGCTAAAATGGCAAACAATTCTGAGGAAAAAACTGACATGTGCTGCGGGAGGCATAGACCTACGGTACGGTCACCGCAAACAAATGCGCAACCCGTTCCTGTTGAGCCCTTGGACCCATCGGTAAACATTTGTAATGAGTTCACGTATTGTGAGATCTGTTCCAACGAATACGTGAGGAACTCTCGTGGTGAAGTGCCATTTTTAAGATGCTGACAGAGTTCCAAATCATACTTAATACTCAGACGTCTCCACGGAGCTGGGTCCCGAAGAGTGTGCGGGGCAATGTCATCCAGCGTAATATCCGCCTCGTCCAGGCAGTCCCGGACGCGCAGGCACATCGGCCGCGCTGACGTGGGCCGCCCCCTCAAGAAAGAACGAATCAACGTCTGAGAGAAGATGAACTTAAAGGCTGGGTGATCCGGAAATTGTGAAACCTTTGTAGCGTAATTCAAAGTAAGTCGTTGTCTCCTAAGAGGCAAGGTCGGTTCATTCGCTTCCACCAGCAAGTTTCTTGTTCGGGTCGTACGAAACGCCCCAGTGGCTATACGAACACATGTATGGTGGATTGTGTCCAAAACCTGCTTTGAAGATGTAGGAGCACTATCGTAGACAGGACTAGCATAATCGATGACTGATCGAATTAGAGCCCTATAAAGGTTCAACAGGGTGCTTCTATCGGCTCCAAACGTCATACGACACATTACTTTCATGAGGTTCATGCGCTTGAGACACTTAGTCTTAACCATCTTAAAGTGTTGCTTAAACGTGAGCCGACGGTCAAACGTGAGGCCCAGGAAACAAATGTCGTTACAAACTGGGATAGTGGCATTATACAGTCGCAACCCCGGGTCTCTACAGCCTCGAATCCGTGAGCAGAAGTGCATGCACTTAGTCTTGGTGGTCGAAAATTTGAAGCCATTCTTAAGGCTCCACTCAGTTAGTCGAATCAGGCATAACTGAAGCTGCCTCTCAGCAGACGTCGTTGCGGATGCCGCACACCAGATGGCAAAGTCGTCCACAAACAGTGACCGACTGATGGTAGGTGGCAGACAGTCGGCGATATCATCGATCATCAGCGCAAACAGGGTTACGCTAAGCACGCTCCCTTGAGGAACACCGTTCTCTTGTTCATAGCGATCAGATAGCATGCCACCCACTCGGACACGGAAGAATCGACGACGTAAAAAGTTTTCAATGAAGAGTGCCATGTGACCTCGGAGTCCACACTTGTGTACTTTGCTAAGAATGCCGTAGCGCCAGGTGGTATCATAAGCCCGCTCAATGGCAAAGAAGACTGCTATCGTGTGACGTCTTTGTTTAAAAGGATGTCGTATAGCTGTGTCTAAGATCGTTAGGTGGTCAACAGTGCATAGGTTCTTCCGAAACCCGCATTGCACTTTGGAAAGGACAATCGTGGGTTTCAAGGTACCACATGAGACGATCATTCACCATCCTCTCTAGCACTTTGCATAGGGATGAAGTCAGCGAAATTGGGCGGTAGTGCAGTGGGTCGGAACTATCCTTTCCGGGCTTCTGTATCGGGACTATAATGGCCTCCCGCCACGGCTCTGGGAAGTCATCTTGCAACCATATGTAGTTGAAAAGTAAAGCATGGAGGGACTCCTTCTTTAGGTGATCCAACATATCATTGTGGACTTAATCCAATCCAGGCGACACACTCTTAGCTCTCTTAAGAGCAGTGCAGAGCTCCATGACAGTGAACGGTTGGTTGTACTCATAGATCTCTGAGTCAGGAATTCTAAAATTGATCGCCGTCTTCTCACTTTGTTCCTCGTAACGAATAAAGCGTGGGTCGTCTGTTCCATGTCGGCACCTTTCTGCAAATGCGAGACCTATATTGTTGGAAACTTCCTGTGTGTTCAATATCGTGATTCCTGCCACTCTCAACACCGGAACTGCAGTGGAGACGCTCCTACTGGAAATGCGACTAACTCGCTGCCACACTGCACTCAGTGGGGTGTGACGATTTAAACCATTTACATATTCCCTCCATGATGTACGCCTTGCCTCACGTATTGTGCGTTTCGCCAATGCTCTGGCCTTTTTAAAACCCATGAGGTTGTTGGTCGTTGCAGAACGCTTAAATACCTTGAACGCCCGCTTCCGCTCAAGAATTGCCGCCTTGCAGTCCTCTGACCACCAGGGAACAGGGATCCTGCGCGGCTCAGGTGATGTCAAGGGAATGCAAGACCTTGCAGTGTCGGTAATTGTGGATGTCACTTGTTGTGCAAGAGACGTTGCATTGTCGTCCTCGGTCGGCTGCACTCTAATATGGCACTCGTCGGTAAACTTTTGCCAGTTAGCACGTCGAAGGTTCCAGCAGGAAGGCCTCCTGCCTGGGTGTTCAACATTCATCCCAAGCCATATTGGGAAATGGTCGCTCCCATATGTAGTGCTCTCAACGAACCAAAACAACCGACAGAAAAAGGACGAGGAGCAGATAGAAAGATCTATCGCTGAAGTAGTGCTGGACGGCAGAGATATATGGGTATGCCGGCCGGTGTTAACAACACAAAGATTATTTGTATTCAGCAAACGCTCAAGATGTCGGCCTCGGCGGCTTGTGTGACTGCAGCCCCACAAAGGGCTATGGGAGTTGAAGTCACCTAGCAACAAGAACGGCGATGGAAGCTGATCGAAGATGGACTGTAGTGTCGAATCCGGTACTTCCTCAGCAGGAGGGAGGCAGATAGAACAGACAGTCAGCCTCAGCGACCCAAGGTCGACGACGACAGCAACAGCTTGAAGGTCAGTGTTAAGACTTACAGGAGAGCACGGTATACTGTGATGAACTAAAACCACCACCCCACCATGGGCGATGGTGTCGGTTCTCACGTCTTTCCGAAAGATGCTGTAACATTTGACGTTAATGTAGGTGTCATCAGATACCTTTGTTTCTTGTAAGCATGCCACAACCGGGTTACGATAAGATAAGAGTGTGTGTAGGTCCGACATGTTGGCCCTCAAGCCACGCATGTTCCATTGTAAAAACGTCAGTGGCATGCTTGTATGCTTGTATGTGGGGTGTACGGTTAAGATCCATCGGTACAGCTTACATCTGCTTTAAGCGTTCACCTAGGGTTTTGCACTAAACAAATCTCCCTGGCGACGCTCTACTTCAGTGGAGGTAAGCCGGACCCTTGGCCGAGCTTTGGGACTTCCACCCTCCGTAGGCGACGTCGGCCAAGGAGGCGCACGCTTTGTTGCACGACCCGCCACCGGGGACTGCAAGGTGGGCCGACCCGCAACCCCGTCCCCAGGTGGAGGAATGGGAGGCGGACCCATTGACCCTCCCGGTGAGTGGGGCGGAGTCGACAGCGGGAGCCGGCCCCCGTCCGCTGTGCAGACGCCGACCTGGCGGCGCGCCCTGCAGTGCCAAGGTCCAGAGAACCCGGATGAACAACAGTTTCGGAGGGGCGGCTCCGGGAGGGAGCGACGACCGGGGGATGCCGAACCTTGTCCGGCTCCCGTGAGCCGGGGGGACCGGCGCTCCCGGCAGGGCCACTAGCTGGGGAGCCAGCGGGGGGCAGCTCTCGTAGCGCCCCTGTGCCAGCGACGACAGATCCCGTCGTAGCTGGTATGGATGGAGGGGAAGATGGAGCCCGGGAGGGCGTGTCTTCAGCACGGGCTGGGCCGGGGTGCGATGATGGGGGGCGAAGTCCACGACCTCGCTGGACCGTGGTCCATCCCTCGTTCCCGGGTCGCGACCCAGCCCCGGGCTCTCTGGCAGCCCCACCAGGGGGTTCCAGCCCCATAGGCTGAGCTTCTCTAGCGGAGGCCAATGCCGCAGGCGGATTCTTTTCCGGAGGATCCGACTTCCGGTACGACGGAACAGCAGAGCCAGTTGATACAAGTGTGCTTAGTATCAGCTGTACAAACTCGCTTACAGTCATGCCCTTGAAATCATCAAGTCCACTCAGTTTCAGTACCTCGTTGGCCGCGGGTGTTACTTGGGCTAAATTTCTTGCCGGATTGGTAAGGGCGTCCTTGTATGTCCTTGTGGTGGTCGCATCGTTGTGTCGGTGTTGGGCCTCCCGAAGCGAGACTCCTTCCTTCACTTTGATGTTCAGGACAGCTCTCGCTAACAAGAAGGACTGACAGCTGCGATATGACGCCACGTGACCCTGACCGCAGTTGACGCATTTCACGGTTTCTGATTTACACTCAGTGTTGGTGACCTATTTCCGCACACCTTCCGCATCTAACTTCTTTCCAGCACTTGTCCGTGAAGTGACCATACGTCTGGCATCGGTAGCATCGGACTGGATCCGGTACATAGACCCTAACAGGGACCGACTGATATCCCACGCGGACCCTATCTGGCACTCTCAGAGCAAAACGTCAGAATAATCGAATCAGTATCGGTCAGCTCTCCTCTCTCTCTCCTTTTGATACGTCTCACCGCTATTACCCCTTCCTCACATAAGCCCTCAGCAACATCCTCGTCATGCACACCGCGAAGGTCTCGGCAAGTAATCACACCCTTGGAGTAGTTCTTAGAGGGGTGAGGGTGCACCGATACTGGCACCCTAACCTCTCCCTGTCCTCGTACTTTGTAGATAAGTGTGGTCGTTTTAAGCATGCGCTGGATTTCGCGGTCGTCTGTTAGATGCACTTCTATGCCTCCGTCCGCATACGAAAAGACATCCTTGGGTGTCCCGATCTTGGAACATGCTTGTTGGCGCTGAAATGGGTTTAGTCGGAGCGGTACTGTCCCTCCTTGGTCATCTACTTTGGCGTATCTTACGACCAGAAACTGGGGTAGTGGACGACGGTCGGGGTTTGGGGGGTTGGTTGATGAAAAAGTGTCCATAAGTATGTGTTTATATTCGGCGCGCTGATTCCCCGCCCACTACGGAGCCCAACACGGGGACGGTCCACTTCTAAGAGAGGAGCCGCCAGGGCTACCAGCACGCTATACGCAGGCCAGTGTGCCAAAAGAGTTGCCGCGAGAGCTACCGGGCATATGTCTGCGGGCGCCAGTGCCTCGGTTCGCAGGTGCTAACCATGCACCCTGGTGGCAAGCCGAGGTACGGCCCGTTAATAATGTCAGGAGGCAGACATTGCACCCGGTAGCCCTCCCCTCAACACCCGTCACATGACCTGCTTGCCTCCAAGCCAGTGTCGCGAAAACACGACGCCTGACCAGCCGATTTCCTCGTGTGGAGACTTCACGAGGCATCCGCAGGATCACAAATTCGGGCCAAAGCCACGTGTTTGTAAGCTGCCCCGACTGACCCGCAGGGCAACTCCCTCAGTGACCAGGATCCCTTCATCGCTACCTGCGGATCCAACGGCGTACGGCGAGACCCAGATAAGACTGAAAAGCTGGGGCCGAGGGGTTGCTAATCCCTACTCTGAACGAGTCAGAGCCCTTGCGGGAGGCACGTTTCGTCTGGCCCCTCCTCTTTGGCCGGAAGGGGCGCTTTACAAGCCTTCCCAACCGCCCGCAGGATTAGTGGGGCACGCAATCCCCCCCACCACGGAAAGGTAGTGCCTCACGGGGGGGGGGGTCCAGTGCATCCGCGAGGAACATTGTTCACATAAATAAGACAGTAGTAAAAGCCTTATTCCTCGGAAAAAAAAACAGGAGAATGGAGATGTAGGTGGGTTGATGTTTCGCCAACATGCCTATATCGAAACAACAGCAAACCTTTGCTATTGTATTCAGGCAAGTTTGCTATTGTTTCGATAAAAGCATGTCGCCGAATTATCGACCCATTTACAAACATATATATATATATATATATATATATATATATATATATATATATATATATATATATGTATATATGTATATATGTATATATATATACATATATATATACACACACATATATATCTCTCTCTATATATATATATATATATATATATATATATATATATATATATACATATATATCCATTCTCCTGTTTTTCTTCCGGGAAAGAGGGCTGTCACTGTCTTATTTAAAAAAGGCGTGTTGCCAAAACATCGGAGCATTTATATATCCATTTTCTCGATTTTTCTCCGAGGAAGAGGACCTTATCTACGTGCATAACGCTCCTCGCAAATGTTGTTGATAATGTATGTAGTCCCGCATACCCGATCCAAAGTCGATGGAATTAGTTGCAATCCCAATGCCAATTTTCCAATTGTGTACGGAGCTATCACAAAGCTGTACGGTTTCGTGTATCATTCCGTTGTCGCACCAGCTTGAAAGATGCACTACGGGTTGCCTTCGTCGACAGCCATGGCCAAGGTGACTACTTACAAGCTGTCCACCGTCTTGTGACTAGCTACAGCGATCTTACAAGGTGTATCTACTTATTCATACCGACACCTACTGTTGCAACCCACTGCATAGCACGTATGGGTACAGCTTCTGGGAGCGGAAGGAGGACATGTCCCCTACTTTACCACCAAAAGGAGTTTTACCCCTTTTTGCCCCTATAAACGCATGTTTTTAACAACTTCCAATGCAAAACTTTAGCTTCTGGTCACGTCACCGCGTAGATTTCAGTGAATACGTAAAGGGTATGTGACGTATGCCGCGACAGCAGACGGTTCTGAATGGTTATTCCCTCATCGGGCAGGGATCCGACAACGGTACCTCATCGGTGCCCGAACTGACCACAGCAACGATGGTGGCAACTTGGGAGAATACAGTGGATTATGCTGGAGCATGACCCCCCACGCTGACGTGAAAGCATAGCAGTCCTGGCGCGATGGCTCAGCCTCATACACCAAAAGCCTCGTGGGCTAGCGCACATGCAGCGGAAGTCCTGCACTTAATGGTACTCGCCAAGCCTCAAGATCACACTGCTACAACAAACACAGGATCTATTGGGACATGTTGAGTACACTGCAGCGGTACATGACTGGTGAAAACGAGAGCGATGGTGATGATCTCCGAGCGGCCTCCTGCGCTGGACAATGCGCTCCAAACATTAGAGCAGCTTCTCAGCTTCACTTCCCGATCGGCGGCTGCTGGAGAATAACGCCAGTCCGTGGCCTTAACGCCGACGACCGGCTATGGACCACGGGGGAGGCACCTAGGCTAGGAGGCAGGACGGCACAAGCGGGACAGAGGCGAAGACGGCCGAAAACGGGCTACGCCAGGGAACCACTTTGAGATAGCATCGAGCAATCACGGCGAAGTACCATACGAACATTCTGCCCACAGACGACGTCGGGACGGCATGAGCTTTCGTCGCTAACAAATAATAACTACACATTCTTCACGAACACGGCTATGCCTATCCGTGTCTGCAAGTCAAGCTGGGCTGAAAACCGCCAGCATGGCTGGGAGATGGCAGCCGTTTTTCTCGAACCAGCTGCGCCCGACTGTCGGCTGCTGGCCGAACGGTCCGGACCACGCCACAGTCACGGCACGCCAGACCCGCCAGCAGCGCCGCCAGTTGGCAGTACGGGCTGGGCGCACCGCCGCCAGCAGCGCCCGGCCTGACCTCCGCACACTCCGTTGCGCCGTCCGGCTAGGCGCCCCACCGCCAGCAACGCCCGGCCCAACCTCCATAAACTCGGCCGCGCTGTCCGGCTGGGTGCCCCGCCGCCAGCAGCGCCAGGCCCGACCTCCGCACACTCGGCGGGAACATCCGGCTGCGCGCCCCGCCGCCAGCAGCGCCAGGCCTGACCTCCGCACAATCGGCGGGAACATCCGGCTGCGCGCCCCGCCGCCAGCAGCGCCAGGCCCGACCTCCGCACACTCGGCGGGAACATCCGGCTAAGCGCCCCGCCGCCAGCAGCGCCCGGCCTGACCTCCGCACACTCTGCGGGAACATTCGGCTGGGCGCCCCGCCGCCAGCAGCGCCCGGCTCGACCTCCACACACTCGGCCGCGCCGTCCGGCTGGGCGGCGGGCTCGCTTCGGCACCAGGCTGGGTGTCGCGCGCAGGCGACCGCCGGCCGCGCCCGCTTCGCCGTCACGTCCTCAGCAGCGGCCTGCGTGCGCAACCGCCACCCGCCGCCCGCACCGCGCTCCCCACGCCCTCCAGGGATGAGACCGACTCAGCGCCCGCCCCGGTGGGCCGCGCGCCGGCACCAAGGCCGCTCACTTGTCCGTCAGTCCGGCCTCCTTCAGCCGGTTGTGGAAGTACTTTCTCGAGGGTGACGCTGCAGCGGTAGTACTCGGTGTCTGGGTCGTTGTACATGCGGCAGTTTGTGAAGATGCGCGTGGCGTCGGCAATGAACAGCCGCTTGTTGCAGTAGTACTTGTTCTTCAACCGCTTCGACATCGTCTCCAGATCTGGGGACACAATCGAAGGTCAGACAAGATCGAATGTCAGATGTGCGTCTTGTAGCACACATCAAATTACACCGACAAACAAAGAAAGAAATACGACTGGCACGCAAGATATATCAGCGTATCGTCGTGCTGAGGACCATTTTAACGCTACGAACGCGACACCTGAGTAACACCTCACGTACAACACGCGTGAAACCTTCACAAACATGCAGCTCCAGACTGTAGCGTGTTTGATTACCCCAGTACCCGCCGCATCCCTGTCCCGTCCGCTTTGCTCTCACCCATCGGGTACTTGATGAACTCGTAGTAGTCGGGCACGTCGGTAGGGTCGACAGGCGAGAGGAACGGCCAGGCGGCGCTATGCTGGCGCATGTTCTGCAGCAGGGTGCGGAACGTGCCCTGCAGTAGCTCGGCGTTACCCAGGTCGTCCGAATTGCGTGTGACGCGCGCAGACTTCTCCGGCGACTTCCAGCCGGCCTCCCGGATCCCTGCCGTCCCGGGCACGGTCCGGGTCAGGGTCAGAGCCAGGGTCAGGGTCAGGGTCAGAGCCAGGGTCAGGGTCAGAGCCAGGGTCAGGGTCAGGGTCAGCTCAGGTCGCCGTCTCCCTGTTATGACAGCGGCGCGGTCAAGGAGGGGAGGCGAACAAGGTACGTGTTTGTGTAGCTGATTGGCGGATCAGATGATGGCCGCGACCAGAACGGGGAACCCAACATCGCTATGTGAGGTAACCCCAAAAGAAACTTCACGGCGAGATGGATGAGATAGCTTTTCGTCACGTTTGAAGCAAACACGTTTTCAAGATCGATTCGAAAAGTCCTTGATGCCTCTTGCCTAGCGACGCATGTGATTGAGAGGTGTCAGCGAGCGTATGACAGGCGTACGCCGCGCCATGGGCCCTTAAAAACCTACTTATAGGCTGGAGTCGCGCCACCTGCACCTCTGGGGCGGCGGCGGCGGTGGGTTCGCCTCGTCCACACGGCCAGCGGCCAACACCACCAGCGGGAAGGAGACATCGGTCCCGCCGGCTGTCATCTGCCCCCGTCAGCAGCGGTCGCCCTCCCCCGCTCGGTCCCGAACCCCGCGCGCCCGGCAGCGCGTGACCTCGAGCCACTGCGCAGCCGAGTCAATAAACCGACCGGCGCGGCAGGTCGAGTGTTCAGACAGTGAACTTCAGATGATAAACGGACGGCACGGAGTGCCCGGCGACGGCGGCAGGGGTGACTTGCAGTCTCCGCACGGCGCGGGCGCGAGCAGGCTGGCCACCACTGATCACGACCGCGGACGCCGCGACCGCGCCGGGCTCCCTCGGCAGCCACCTCATCCAGCCGGCAACACCGCGCTATGCCATGCCACCCTTCACGGTGGTCTTGGGTGAAGATGTGCGGATAAACGGCACGTCACCGGCTAATACTTCACGCACTGGACGAAGGCAGACCGGATCACTGGACACGACAACTTGCGCCGCGTGAACGACCGCCCGGCGTCGTCATAACCCCCGCCCCCTCTTCCACCGCCCAGCCCGCGCCACCGGGGTTTGGCGGCTGCCCCGTACCTGGTATGCACTCGATCGGTATGCCCCGTACACCCTCCTTGAAGCACGTTAGGCCCGGGTGCACCTTGCGGATGGATGCCTGTCGATTCTCGATCAGCCGCTTGATAATCTGCAACACGGAGCACCGACGCGCGGCGCCACGGTCAACACCTTTTCGTAATCTTGGGCCAGTGAAACGAGGCCAAAAATGGACACTTTCCGTTGGATTCGCGCGCGAAAGTAAAAACATTGCCCACCAAGGCCCTTCATATGCTTATCCGTTCGGATAGAGCACACTGGAACGACGCACGGGACTGACCAGCATACGCTGACTCCGCTGACAGAGCAACTGCGGCAGCTGCCGCACATCTTGAAACCAATCGCGACCTCGCGTTACATCAGGCAACGTAGATATAAGGTCATTATCCAAGGCATGCGTCAAGGGTCGTGTTCCTTGATGTTTCGAAAGTGCAATGCTCGGGTTTGGTTTATCATGGGTTTGGGCCGAATTTCAGCCAACGGGCTGAAAGTCCACCAGTCCTGACTGGGCAGTCTGTTGATCGTTGGCATGTTATAGGTCAAGTCATGTCAGTGTACTAGCCTGATCTGAAATGAATTTTTGTAAACAGTCGTTCTCTAGCGATGCATGCATGCTATAAATAACATGTTTACCATTTTAACCACTTTGAAACGACAATGTAGTCCGGGTGATGTTTGGGTGTAGCAAACAGGGATACATAAGGCCGTAAGGTTGACAGCATGCCAACGGAGCATCGCTGCCAGTATGTAGGTGGGGTCAAGTGAGGTTACGGGGTCCCGGCGAAACAAGCAAGTCAGTTGCGGGGCCTAGGTGCGGTGATTTAGCTCGGGTGACCCCTTTGACCCAAGCCGCTCCCAGGTCAGCCGTTGGGCGACATCGGAACCAAAACAACATTGTTGCTTCATTGAAAGAGAAATACACCACTTCCAGCCGAATAATTCACTACAAGCAAATCACTGGTATTCGCCGTGAAAAAGATGACCCAGGTCTGGGAGGCCACAGGTGGTCCTAGCACCGTACTTTCTGCCCGAGACACAGAGAAAGACTTCAGTGGCATAGCTGTGGCGCTGTGTTGCGTGGTCCCGGTGCAGTGCCTAGGAGAGTCCAGATTGCTTATGATTTGATCTATCTTCGGGCCATTTTCGTGTCTTGACGGAGATCCATTGACTGAAAAAGGCTACCAGCGGAGAGTTTATACAATCACTACGGCGGTGTTTACCACATGGTTTTACATCACTAATGTTTTCAAGCGGACTGCGGACCAATTCGGACCCCTATCCCAGCTGGGCGAGGCAGTTCGGAAACCCTGGCACGGCGCAGGGAGCAGGAGCAGGGAGCATTAACACCAGTCATGCGCGGCAGACGCCAGGACATCAGCCCTGCTACAGCTTGCTGACGGCCGCAGTCCCGAGTAACTCCTCAGGTGGGCGGCCAGAGGCCTCCCGACGCCACCCACCTCCTTCTGCTTCCTGATGACGGAGCTGAACTGGCGGTAGATGATGCGGGGCGACAGCTCGCAGCCCATTAGCGTGGCGCCCTCGTAGTCCTTGATGTAGCCCACGTACTTCTTCCGGTTCAGCTTGATCTCCTTGCTGAAGCCCTGCTTCTTGAAGTAACCTGCCGGAGCGCAGCGACAGATCAACCGATCGGCACGTTTTCACATTCGCAGTGCGACGACTGCTAATGTGTGGAATGCATGGCCTACATAGCTGTTCCCTACACACACGGACGCGTGCCAGGATGACATGACACTGAAATGATCATAACAAGACACAACAACACTTCCACGCAACGCGGCTTATCATCACGCGTTTAAACTATCATCAGCGGCAGAAGGCGCGCAGCGCCATCACTGACTGGCGCCAGAGGGCGTTATTCAGGAGTGCCACCGTCGGCGGACCCCGGCCCAATGAGAGACGTACCGACCGCGAACTCGTCGGCGAAGGTGAGGAAGTGGTGCACTCCGTGGCGGATGTGGTAGTCCTTCAGGTGGTTCATGAGGTGCGTGCCGTAGCCCTTGACCTGACGGACGGACACGACACGTCAGGTCGAGCGAGGTCAAGGTTGTGACCGACAACTACGCGACTCGTGACATTTGTACCAAGTATGTGATATTTGAGCGCGATATGAGAACCAGATATATATCCCATATCTTGTTTGATTCTTCGATCAAATTCCTGGCTTAAATACACAAGTGTTTACGCGAAGCGCCGGATCACACTACATCCAACAAAAAGCGTCGAACTACACAGGCGCCGCACACCGGCCGCCAGAACGCACCTGCTCGTTGCTGGTGACGGCGCAGAACACGATCTCGGTGAAGCCCTGGCTGGTGAACATGCGGAAGCAGATGCCGCCAATCGGCCTGTTGTTCTTCACCAGCGCCAGCGTCCGGTGCTTCCTGCCGCCGGCCCGATGAGCATGTCTGTGTCAGGACGGCAGAGAGCGAGACACGGCCGGCGGCCTGTGCCACGAGACGGCGGACGGGGCCTCACGGCGGGAAGCTTGGGGAGCAGCGACGACCACACAGTCTGCTCGCGCAAACAACGCGCGGCTCTCGCAGCGTGAGTCTGTAAATCAGCAACTAAACGAAAACAAACGCGAAAAATATCCAGGCTGACACCGCATAACACATCCAGAGGAGAAGTGATGAGCACATCCACAAGAAATACGCGCAAGAAATACTGAAATGCCTCATCAGGGCGCAAGACCAAACACACAAACGGATAACAGCGCGCGGACAAAAACCACCCAGAGCCTCCCAGGTTTGCAGAGCGGCAACGGCGCAGCGGCCAGGCGCGGCCGGAACTCACGGGTCGAAGACAAGCCGCGTGATGTATTCCTTGGGCATGCGGGGCAGCTGGTGCGAGAAAACGTTCTGCAGGCCGACCAGCCACAGCATGGTGGTCTTGCTGACCTTCTGGCTGAGCGAGTTGCCGACCACGTGGAAGCTGATGTGGCCGGCGCGCTCCTCGGCCTTGGCCGCCTCGTCGCGGGCCGCGTTCTCCGAGAACAGCAACTGTGGAGAACGGACGGTCCCGTTCAGTCCCATGGCGCCGGAACGTCAGAAAACAATCCAACAAAGCCTCCAGCTGGTGTTACGCCCCGAAGCAAACATCGCGCGCTCTGGGAACTCCAGCGCAAAGGCACTGGGTCATGTTTTTTTTCAGCAATGTGCGGGGATCCACAGTTGAGATGGTCATGACTAGGATCTAGCACATTCTGGCCTCCAGCATGCATTGGAAGCGAACCAATGACAGCGTCAGTTTCATGTATCATCCCGTGGCTGAACCTTTCGAACGTCTGCAACATCAATAGAAAGTTGCTTTCGACACCCCGTGGCGGGGCAGGCTGACCGTAGCTTGTCATCGCCTCTGCCAATACGACCCTCCCGGCCGGCGGTGGGGTCACGTGGTTACGTCTGCACCCGGCACTACATAGCCCGAGAATTGGCTGTTTGGCTGTATGGATTAGAGGCCTTTCGATCAGAGATGATCATTTCAGGACTATGGATGAAGGAGAATGAATAACGTTGGGGCAGTGCTACACGCGCCTGGGCGCCAACCGCTGAGCTTTGGCCCACGCAGGAGCCCCTCGGAGTGAACGCTGGGCGCCCGGTCAGGGTCCCTCTTCCCAGGGGCCTCTCGGCCCACTCGTGGCTGGCGCATGCAGCCTGCTCCTGACAAGCGGGGCATCGCGAGGATCTGGTGGCAGGGATCCGCGGGGCCGGCGGGGAGTCATCGGATGACCAGGACGGCGGGCGGAGCTGCTTCCGGCATACATGTTACAACCAAGCAGGTATTGCGGACTTCAGCGGGGACTAATGGTGCGTCAATGCAGCTAGCTGACAATATCTTATGAATGAAACAATATCTTATGAAAGGAAATACAGTGTATGCATGTTTTCGTATCAATATGACTGCATGAGAAGCACCAAAGGGTACCCATTTAGACCAAGCAGAAAACAAATATTATTGAGCTCCTCGCGACCAACACCAGCCAGACTCCAAAAAATTGAACTATGCAAATTGTACGACTGAATGAAAGGAATGATAACACGCATTATTGTCAGGCATAGCACAACATACCAAAATAGCATCGGCCTTTCTACGACATAACGAAGGGTGACTTGTACTCTCATCTCTCGGATTTGAACGCAACTGGGTCACACAGGTGCCCAATGGCGGTGAACAGTGCCTGTGACATTATCAAGTACCTCAGTTCAAAGGTGCCCGATTGATACCCCCCCACGATTAATAGTCACGTTGTGTACGTGTGTTTTCGATAGCAAACCAATCCACTGTGACGAACGAAAAACAGGAGGAAACAGGGGCAGCAAGATTTAATAAACAGGGAGATTCAATAATTACATTTGCACGCATTCTCTTATAAGTGATAACGCACCAAAATTGTTTAAATGCTGTAAATTTCCTTATTTTCCGTTCGTTTCCGTTCTTTCCGTTCACAGACGAATTTTCTGAACGGAAAACATACCAAATGCAATGTAACACAGAACCGCCACGGGCTACAAATCCGATCCGTTTGAACGAAGCGAAATCAGCAAATTTCGACTCGGCAAAGAACGGACTACCACACTGGCAAAAGCGCGGCTTATTACGTGCGGGCGGCCCACGTGCGCTCATTCAAAAACCACGGATCCGGCGTATCTGAGCATTTTATAGGATCTATGCCAGATCCCGACAGATTACGCACATGACGCCATGGAACCAGCAGCATGATGTGGGCTCATGTGCTGTCTACAAACCACCCGCGCCGCCCAACGCTGTCCGATCCGTAGGGACGCCAGCAAACGATCGTGAAGCGACCAATGTCACGTTTTTCGAATCTCGAAAGCAACACGCTGTCACCCAAACCCAGTGAGAGGTAGACGTAAAAGAGGCAATAGCCCGAAACGTGACTCGCCGTAGCTTCGCGAGTTTCGTCGAAAAAAGGCCAGCCCATTCGGCGAACTGCCGCTGGCTATGGCTTGGTTATGCAGTCGCGTGTTTCTGCATGAAGGTCCTCCGCGCACCAGATATGTTTCGCAGACACGTGACTGCGCACTGAGCAGCCGAGGGTGGTCACAACACGGGGCAGAAATAATACGGCCCGGATAACAGCATGCAGTCGTGCTGCCACACAGATGCGTTCAGCACACCTGAACAGATCGGGAACGCTCCGCAAGCCTCAGCTGTAACACTTGACAGCCAAGTTCAGTGACCGTTTAAAAAGCTGAAGAAACAACCAAGGCACATAAGCTTCACAACATCAGCAAACAACAGTCGTCGATTGTTCAAACAACCGCGCTGAACCCCAGTCAGCCGCTCTGGCTGCGGCCGCCGCCACTGGCCGCTACCGGTGACACCAGCTGGCACGTACCTCCTGGCCGGCCAGCCGTTTGGGGTCCTCCATGCTCTCGAGGATCTGTCGGACGAGGTCGGGGTCGACGTCCTCGTCGGGCCGGGGCCGCTTGACGGCGCGCTCCTCGTCGTCCTCGGCGGTGCGCTTCTCCGGCCGTCGGCGCGCCGCCGCCGGCTCCTCAGCAGCCGCCGCCGACGGGCCCGGTGACGGCTCCGGCCGCGTCTCTGCGGAACGACACGGGCTGGGGTCACCGGCTGGGGTCACCGACCGGAGTCACAGGCTGGGGTCACAGGCTGGGCTCACGGGCATGGATCACGGGCAGGGATCACGGGCTGGGGTCACGGGCAGGGGTCACGGGCGGGTATCACGGGCTGGGGTCACGGGCAGGGATCACGGGCAGGGATCACGGGCTGGGGTCATGGGCAGGGGTCACGGGCAGGTATCACGGGCTGGGGTCACGAGCAGGGATCACGGGCTGGGGTCACGGGCTGGGGTCCCGAGCAGAGATCACGGGCTGGGGTCACGGGCTGGGGTCACCAGCTGGGGTCACGGGCAGGGATCACGGGCTGGGATCACGGGCTGGGATCACGGGCTGGGATCACGGGCTGGGGTCACCAGCTGGGGACGCAGGGGATACAGCCCGGGGATGCAGCCTGCCGGGATCCAGGGACACAAACGGGAAACAGGACGACTGGACGGCACTATCAGCGGACACGATCATGGATCAAGGCTGCGGTTCTGGGACACGGTAAGAGCCGACCGTCAACGAACGCGCTAACAAGTCTAAATGAATCCAACGAGATGCAGTCTAATGGCGGCGAACACTTCAAGGCGGCACATCTTGAATAGTCCTATAGCTTACCAGATGCACGTCATAGAGGACAGTACCAATTCACAACGTAGAATTCAAGCCGCAAAGTGATGGATTTTTAGTTTCTTTCATCCCTCTCAAATGTAAAATAGACATGACAAAACAGACGTGAATAAAACAGACATGGATAAACAGGCACGGCAAATGCACGACGCAACGACTCACCGATCGACTTCTGGGCGGGCGGCTTGAAGTCTATATCGAAGATGTTGGCACGTTGTCGGCACGTTTGGATCGTCACGGACGCTGGGCGGCACAGCGTGCGCTCGCGACCTCTGCCACCAGCTGTGTGGCTGAGGCGCAGCCGTTGAAGGCGAGGCGCGTGCCCCGGCCTTGTGACGCCCCCTCCCCTCGCCCCGCCCCGTCACCTCCGACCCGGCGGCGGACGGCTGGTCACCTCCGCGATTAAGTGTTCCGATTGTCTGCGCTATCATCGAGCTTAGGCTCCCGGCTGATTTGATAAGGCTTGTCCTCTCTCCTAAGCTAGTCAAGTGGTGCTGGTTTTGGGCGCTCTGGTGTCCCTCGTCCATGTGCTTTATTGAATGTGATCACGAATGAGGGTAGTGATTTGTGGTGGAATGCACTAGTCCACGGCTTGTTTTGAATACACCTATGCAGGACGTGGATCGTGGTGTTGAGCCTGTCAGCCTGCGTGCCCGCGGGGCGTCGTTGGTGCCGAGATGCCGGGCCAGGCTGTTCCGAGCCTCCGACATGTGAACACTCATCATACAACGGTTCGTCGCAGCAGATTTACTACCGCCCGGCCGGCACTGGAAGATCATTTGGTGTTTTCATTAATGCCGCAGTTTTTGCCGGGGATGGGTGCCATTACTTGATGATGTTGGTAAACACACACTGGGGCGTGACCTGGAAGACTTTCCGTTGGCGCAACGCGACATGCATTGACTGACTAGGTATCAAACTCCCCAACTCTGCTCCAATTAGCAGTTTGAGCTCGAACGTGGTTGAATGGCGAGAGCTAACCCTACACATGAAAGGGGTGGATATCTCGCATGTCACCGGGAACAGCATTTACCGACCCACTCATCTGATGTTTAGACTGCACAACATGACTCGGGCACAAGCTGGAAAAGCTTTCCATAATTGCAGCACCACGGGGCTTGTGATCAGTTTCTTTCCACGTCCCAACCTGAGCTCCGTGCTAAGTGTTCACATATGATGGTGCGGGATGGAATCCGAGTTCTGAAAGCCCTCATGACGCAACATTATGACTGTTGCTTCCGCGGTTTCAAGGTCAGGATGAACAGAGGCGCGTGCCTGCCCACTTCTCCCGAGCGCGCTCGGTCACACGTGACGGCACCTCGAGAGCCGCACCTGATCCTGAGCCCATAGAGTAAACAATTTATCAACAGCACCGTGCCCGTGCGCCGGGGCTTTAGGGCGCATCGACTGTACGGCCACGCACCTACCCGTGCGCCGGGGCTTTAGAACGTATCGGCTGTACGGCCACGCACCTACCCGTGCGTCGGAGGCCCAATACGCAGGCAACCTCACGACGCATCTGGGACCTCGCCGCCAGCAGGGACGGGGCTGGCGGCGGTGGCCCGGCTCGCTCCAACGGGGGGGGGGGGGGGGGGGGCCTCCCCGTCACGGTCTTCTCGGCCTCGTCTCGTCGCTGGTGACTGACCGAATCTTTTCATTGGTCGGCCTCGTCGCTGGTGACTGGTAGAATCTCTTCATTGATCGGTATGACGGGCCATGGCCAAGAGCCAATCACGCGCGCCGGCTCCGCTGAGCGGCGGCCGTCCAAACAGACCCTGGATCGGGCGGGAACAGCAATGGGTGGAGGCGGAAGCGAACGCAGTGAGACGATGTAACAGTGACGCTGGCAGCCCCGTGTTTGCACAAGAGGTGCCGATTGGATTCTAAATCGTAAGAACTCCAGAGCATCAGCATTCTTATTTGGCAATTGGACGGACCTGGATAGACGTTCGGAGTTTTGTGGACAGCCGATGGCATTTTGTCTGGTCGATTTGTATGAACCTCAGCTTATTTATTGCGGACATACATTGCTTACCCACGATCATTTTAAACACAAGTGCAATCCGCAGCTCCGTCGCTTTCCTCCGACGGAGAGTGCCGGGGCGAAGCAAGCTCTCCGTTGGAGAACTCCATTTTCTCGTTTTCTGTAAATCCGGCCCCGCAAGGAATTGTCCACAGACTGTGAATAGAGTGCATATTGTCTGCCATTATTGTTTCGTCATGAGTGCCATGCAGATGAAACCTTCTGCCTATTTAATAGCAAAGTTTGATGCTCTCGTGGCCCGGGGTTCGATTAAGGAGCTTGCTGCGGAACGGGAGCGAACTGCACTGCAGCACCGGTACACGGCCGGACACTGGTGTGCGCGGCCCTCGTAGCGCCCACATTAAAGTCAACCACGTGCAAAAAAATATTTCAGCCTTCAAGTCGGAGAGCTTACAACACGAAGCACTTTGTGATTATTCAAGTCTACGTGTTGTCTGCCCAGACCAGACACGAGCGCTGCTAAACGGCAACTGTATTATCCCGCGAAGCGAGCGGGCGGCGCTGACTCCGGCGGGTGGCGCCCCAGGCAGTACACCGCCATTCGGGGCCGCGGCGTACCAAAGTGCAGCAGCACTGGCGGCGCGAGCAGGGGCGGCCTCAGGGGTACGCCAGTAACATCATGATACAGTGATATTCAGCAAATCGCTCACTAACCCGGCACTCATGAGTGCACCGCAAACAGGCGGCGCAACACACACCGTAAACCAGCCGCTGGGTCTTGTGGAGCGACCACGCACCACTCTCTGTAAGGAACCCCGGCTCCTAACCGCCAGCCCATGAGCGATGCAACAAGTCGGACTGTTGAGTGTTCCTGATGCGTTTGACCTTGTGGCGAGCGGCGGTCCCAACGCGCCCGCGCGCCGCCCGGCAGTCCGCGTCCGGCGTCGGACGCCGTCGGTAGCGGGTCAGACTGCGCTCTCCGGGGCGGAGGCGACGGCAGTCATGGAGCTCGTGCTGCTGCCCGTGCTGCTGGTCGTTCTGCTGCTGGTTCTGCTGTACAAGTATGGTACACGCAACTACGGCACGCTGGAGAAGCTCGGCATCCCCGTCGTCAAGCCGTACCCGTTCGTGGGCAGCGTGCGGTACCCTGCCCGCACCTCCACCGACCAGGAGGACATGCGCAATGCCAAGCGCTTTGGCAAGGTCTGGGGCGTGTACGAAGGCCCGTGGCCGCAGGTGTTTGTGGCTGACGCGGAGCTGGCCAAGCGGATCTTAATCAAAGACTTTGACCACTTCCCCGACCGGCCGATCCTGTTCGACATTCCGTACGGCCGTGACATGCTTGACATGAAGCCGGGAGAGCAGTGGAAGATGCTCAGGTCCATGCTCGCTCCTGCGCTGGCCTCCGGTGTCAAGCTCAAGGCCATGATGCCCACAATGGTTGAGTGCGCTCAGCAGGCATTCCACAGAATGGAAGCGAAGATGCGTCACACCCCAGTGCTGTCGATGCGAGAGGACCTGTTCGGCCCGCTGACGCTGGACATCATGGCCCAGTTCTCCTTTGGCATCAAGGTGCCCAACGTCGCAGACACAAGTAGCACGTTCGTCAAGTACGCATCGGCTTTCAGCGCCCAGGGAGACACCCCAGACACGTGGATGACAACGCTGATGACCTCGTTCCCCAGCATCGCCAACTACATGATGGGCAGGGAGCTGGTTCCCGCATTCAAGTACTTCCTGAACCTGGTGCGCAGCTCCATCAAGCAACGGCGCGCCGAAGGCGTCGAGCGCCCAGACCTGATTGGCGCACTGATGGACGCCATCGACAAGAAGGTGCCGATGCCCGAGTGTCGCAGGCTCAACATCACCGAAGAACTCGTCATGCTGCAGGGCGCCGAGATGCTGATGGCCGCCTACGACACCATTGGCACTACGCTCACCATCACCTCCTACTTCCTCGCCAAGAACCCGGACGTCGCCGCCCGCATCGCCGAAGAGGCAGCCGGCGTGGAGCTGACGTACGAGGCGCTGCAGCGGCTGCCGGTGACGGAGGCCGCGATACAGGAGTCGCTGCGCCTTTCGCCGCTCATCTCGCGCCACTTCCGACTCTGCACGCGCGACTGGGAGTACGATGGCCTGCGCATCCCCAAGGGCACGACTGTCATCCTGCCGCTGTGGCCGTACCACCGCGACCCGGAGGTGTTCCCGGAGCCGGAGCGCTTCCTGCCCAACCGCTGGCTGGGCGAGCAGGGCCGCCAGCTCGGCCAGTACAGCTGGATGCCGTTCGGCCTGGGACCGCGCGCCTGCATCGGCAGCCGGCTGGGCATGATGGAGTGCAAGTTCTTGCTGGCCTACCTGCTGCAGCGCTACCGCCTCACGGCCACGCCCGAGACGAAACTGAAATATTACACGGGGGCGACGCTGTTTATCGGCGCGCACCCTATCATGTGCAAGGTGGAAAAGCTCCAGTGAGCTGGTGACGCCGCCGCGTAAGGTGCACAGAGCTTCTTGCCCCACCAATGCAAGGTGACTTCTACCAACTCTAGAATGGCGCGATGCACAGGAGTTGAAGGCGATATGAGTGGCTGTGTTTAGTTCACGTCTGTTTTTCACCGTTGCCACTCCAGCCCGTCACTTCGATGCCTCCGTTCCTGCCGCCCAGCTGATTGTGACATGCTATTTGCCTGCCTGGTGCGGCAGTCCGGAACTTGCTCTCTGCCTTTCAGTTTCATGTGCTCGATGTATCGCGCTCAATCCGCAGTAGGAAGTATCAATACAAACGCAAAGAAACGCACTACTGAGAGGAGACGTCGCGAAGCGATACGGCAGCAGAACGGGCGAGTCATGCGTAGGCTTTGATAACGCCTTAATTACGCCGAAGGGACCATGATTCCCGGAATACCTGCAGACACGCAGGCCCCTGTAATCGGACTGTTTTGGGGATAAACGGTGGATGGACCTGCAACACACCCATTTCCATGCAAATTGTGTGGGCGAACACACGTTCCACCCCAAGTGGGAGAGTGAGACGTCCTGCCCAAAATCAGACATAATCGGATGCCCTCGTGTCGGACTTCACAGGATTCTCCATGGCTAGTTCCGATAGCGAATTCATATGTATGCCTTCTTTACCAATGTCCCTCCCTGTTTCACAGTGAAAAGAGTGACATATTGGAATGACGAGAACTGGATCCCAAAGTCCAAAAAGGTGGCCATTCATGACAGGCAAGGACAAGAGAGCGAAGGTACTTATCCACCGAAACTCGCAACTCCATTTGGCATGCCATTAATTTTATACGGATCTAGTTTTATGTCAAGCAGAGTTACGCACTTTTCCATCACCAAGTTGCGTCTTGTATGGCCCCGGTTACTTAGCAATTAACCTGTCCGTTGTCGGGCGGGGGGGGGGGGGGGGCGGGGCGGGCGAGGGGCGAGCCGGATAGCGGGCCATGACGCTGTGCTTCAGAGAGGCACTGGATCCCACCACCTGACGGGCCGGCTAGCACAACGATTCATATAATACCTACTTGTCTGGTGTCAGTGACCCTTATGGATTAATGGAGACCCGTGTGATTGATTGTTAATTACCAGTTGCCGTCGGTTTCCTTGAAGATGAACGTCTGGTGCTGCGGTATTTTTAGATCGTAATGGCTGTTTGCTGCCGCAAATGATTTGCAACCAGGAAATTCGTTGGAGCATATTTTGACCTGCATCCACTGGCCGGACCACGTCATCTTGTTGAAGACGGCCCAGGACGGTCCACGTCCACACGTAACACTTTAAGCACGCATCCGGCTAGCCAGCTGAATATGATGTACTCGGATGGTAGGAGCGAGGGAAGGGGGTAAAATTGGACCCCCGGAAAAGTGAAAATTAAGAGAGCTGGAGGCGCCATTTACAGGAATTCCTTTGTACCCAGTGTAAGATACCTAGATCGAGACCGTCTCATCAAATAAGGACAAACAAGGTAAACCCAGATTGGTGGGGCTATTTGACGACTGGTATTTGCTCCTTGTATAATTCCCTTAATGCTGGTGTCCTGTAAAGCTGTGGCTCGCTGCTTCAAAAAGAAACCTGAAAATTGAGTAGGATCATCGGCAGGCAGGTTTGAATTCACTTCTGCTACTCATTTCGAAAAAGGTTCAAGCTTACGTAAGTTGTCCAGTGCATCCGGTGGTGGTGGTGATTTGGGTTTTAAGGGCGCGTCGGCATCGGGGCCATTTTGCGCCCACTCGATGACGTTTATCTACCTCTGCGACGACGCGATAAGTATGTTGTCAACTGATAACAGGTAGCATCACTGGCGCACTTACACTGAGGGGTGAGTGAAAATAACGTCAAAGTCAATGTGTGCTAAAAATGCGAGTATATCTCCAAGTTCACCACATGGGTCTCGACCGAGTAACCGATGAAGGGGCGCTGGAGGAAAAAATCGTCGCCTCTCCGTCTCAAGGCGCCGACATGAGACGAGCACATGTTCAACAGACAACCGGTCCCCGCATCTATCACACCGTGGCACATCCCTACGCGTCAAGTAAAACGAGTGTGTGGCGTATGCATGACCCAACCGAAGCCTACAAAGGGCGACTTCCTGGAAGCGGCTTCAGCGATGGGAGGATTCCCAATCACCCAGTTGGGGCTTGATTTCCCTGAAAGCGTGGAGGTGTTGGTCGAACATGTGCTGCCACGCATTGCGGACGTATTTGGAAATGACTGACTTCAGATCTCGAGCGGGTACATAAATTGGTATTGGGCTTCTCTCACACGCCGCAGCTTTCGCTGCGGCGTCGGCTTTTTCATTCCCCATTATTCCTATGTGGCTGGGGATCCACATAAATGTGATACGACAGGAAGTGCTGTCCAGCCATTCCAATTCCTCCCAAATTGAGCGAGTCAAAAATGAGTGGTCACGCGACATCGCCGTCGGGTCTAATGATAAAAGTGCACTACGCGAGTCGGTCAAAATGACTATATCCCTTTCAGGACGACAAGCAACGTACTGAAGCGCTGCTAAAATGGCAAACAATTCTGAGGAAAAAACTGACATGTGCTGCGGGAGGCATAGACCTACGGTACGGTCACCGCAAACAAATGCGCAACCCGTTCCTGTTGAGCCCTTGGACCCATCGGTAAACATTTGTAATGAGTTCACGTATTGTGAGATCTGTTCCAACGAATACGTGAGGAACTCTCGTGGTGAAGTGCCATTTTTAAGATGCTGACAGAGTTCCAAATCATACTTAATACTCAGACGTCTCCACGGAGCTGGGTCCCGAAGAGTGTGCGGGGCAATGTCATCCAGCGTAATATCCGCCTCGTCCAGGCAGTCCCGGACGCGCAGGCACATCGGCCGCGCTGACGTGGGCCGCCCCCTCAAGAAAGAACGAATCAACGTCTGAGAGAAGATGAACTTAAAGGCTGGGTGATCCGGAAATTGTGAAACCTTTGTAGCGTAATTCAAAGTAAGTCGTTGTCTCCTAAGAGGCAAGGTCGGTTCATTCGCTTCCACCAGCAAGTTTCTTGTTCGGGTCGTACGAAACGCCCCAGTGGCTATACGAACACATGTATGGTGGATTGTGTCCAAAACCTGCTTTGAAGATGTAGGAGCACTATCGTAGACAGGACTAGCATAATCGATGACTGATCGAATTAGAGCCCTATAAAGGTTCAACAGGGTGCTTCTATCGGCTCCAAACGTCATACGACACATTACTTTTATGAGGTTCATGCGCTTGAGACACTTAGTCTTAACCATCTTAAAGTGTTGCTTAAACGTGAGCCGACGGTCAAACGTGAGGCCCAGGAAACAAATGTCGTTACAAACTGGGATAGTGGCATTATACAGTCGCAACCCCGGGTCTCTACAGCCTCGAATCCGTGAGCAGAAGTGCATGCACTTAGTCTTGGTGGTCGAAAATTTGAAGCCATTCTTAAGGCTCCACTCAGTTAGTCGAATCAGGCATAACTGAAGCTGCCTCTCAGCAGACGTCGTTGCGGATGCCGCACACCAGATGGCAAAGTCGTCCACAAACAGTGACCGACTGATGGTAGGTGGCAGACAGTCGGCGATATCATCGATCATCGGCGCAAACAGGGTTACGCTAAGCACGCTCCCTTGAGGAACACCGTTCTCTTGTTCATAGCGATCAGATAGCATGCCACCCACTCGGACACGGAAGAATCGACGACGTAAAAAGTTTTCAATGAAGAGTGCCATGTGACCTCGGAGTCCACACTTGTGTACTTTGCTAAGAATGCCGTAGCGCCAGGTGGTATCATAAGCCCGCTCAATGGCAAAGAAGACTGCTATCGTGTGACGTCTTTGTTTAAAAGGATGTCGTATAGCTGTGTCTAAGATCGTTAGGTGGTCAACAGTGCATAGGTTCTTCCGAAACCCGCATTGCACTTTGGAAAGACAATCGTGGGTTTCAAGGTACCACATGAGACGATCATTCACCATCCTCTCTAGCACTTTGCATAGGGATGAAGTCAGCGAAATTGGGCGGTAGTGCAGTGGGTCGGAACTATCCTTTCCGGGCTTCTGTATCGGGACTATAATGGCCTCCCGCCACGGCTCTGGGAAGTCATCCTGCAACCATATGTAGTTGAAAAGTAAAGCATGGAGGGACTCCTTCTTTAGGTGATCCAACATATCATTGTGGACTTAATCCAATCCAGGCGACACACTCTTAGCTCTCTTAAGAGCAGTGCAGAGCTTCATGACAGTGAACGGTTGGTTGTACTCATAGATCTCCGAGTCAGGAATTCTAAAATTGATCGCCGTCTTCTCACTTTGTTCCTCGTAACGAATAAAGCGTGGGTCGTCTGTTCCATGTCGGCACCTTTCTGCAAATGCGAGACCTATATTGTTGGAAACTTCCTGTGTGTTCAATATCGTGATTCCTGCCACTCTCAACACCGGAACTGCAGTGGAGACGCTCCTACTGGAAATGCGACTAACTCGCTGCCACACTGCACTCAGTGGGGTGTGACGATTTAAACCATTTACATATTCCCTCCATGATGTACGCCTTGCCTCACGTATTGTGCGTTTCGCCAATGCTCTGGCCTTTTTAAAACCCATGAGGTTGTTGGTCGTTGCAGAACGCTTAAATACCTTGAACGCCCGCTTCCGCTCAAGAATTGCCGCCTTGCAGTCCTCTGACCACCAGGGAACAGGGATCCTGCGCGGCTCAGGTGATGTCAAGGGAATGCAAGACCTTGCAGTGTCGGTAATTGTGGATGTCACTTGTTGTGCAAGAGACGTTGCATTGTCGTCCTCGGTCGGCTGCACTCTAATATGGCACTCGTCGGTAAACTTTTGCCAGTTAGCACGTCGAAGGTTCCAGCAGGAAGGCCTCCTGCCTGGGTGTTCAACATTCATCCCAAGCCATATTGGGAAATGGTCGCTCCCATATGTAGTGCTCTCAACGAACCAAAACAACCGACAGAAAAAAGACGAGGAGCAGATAGAAAGATCTATCGCTGAAGTAGTGCTGGACGGCAGAGATATATGGGTATGCCGGCCGGTGTTAACAACACAAAGATTATTTGTATTCAGCAAACGCTCAAGATGTCGGCCTCGGCGGCTTGTGTGACTGCAGCCCCACAAAGGGCTATGGGAGTTGAAGTCACCTAGCAACAAGAACGGCGATGGAAGCTGATCGAAGATGGACTGTAGTGTCGAATCCGGTACTTCCTCAGCAGGAGGGAGGCAGATAGAACAGACAGTCAGCCTCAGCGACCCAAGGTCGACGACGACAGCAACAGCTTGAAGGTCAGTGTTAAGACTTACAGGAGAGCACGGTATACTGTGATGAACTAAAACCGCCACCCCACCATGGGCGATCGTGTCAGTTCTCACGTCTTTCCGAAAGATGCTGTAACATTTGACGTTAATGTGGGTGTCATCAGATGCCTTTGTTTCTTGTAAGCATGCCACAACCGGGTTACGATAAGATAAGAGTGTGTGTAGGTCCGACATGTTGGCCCTCAAGCCACGCATGTTCCATTGTAAAAACGTCAGTGGCATGCTTGTATGCTTGTATGTGGGGTGTACGGTTAAGATCCATCGGTACAGCTTACATCTGCTTTAAGCGTTCACCTAGGGTTTTGCACTAAACAAATCTCTCTGGCGACGCTCTACTTCAGTGGAGGTAAGCCGGACCCTTGGCCGAGCTTTGGGACTTCCACCCTCCGTAGGCGACGTCGGCCAAGGAGGCGCACGCTTTGTTGCACGACCCGCCACCGGGGACTGCAAGGTGGGCCGACCCGCAACCCCGTCCCCAGGTGGAGGAATGGGAGGCGGACCCATTGACCCTCCCGGCGAGTGGGGCGGAGTCGACAGCGGGAGCCGGCCCCCGTCCGCTGTGCAGACGCCGACCTGGCGGCGCGCCCTGCAGTGCCAAGGTCCAGAGAACCCGGATGAACAACAGTTTCAGAGGGGCGGCTCCGGGAGGGAGCCGCGGGAGCGACGACCGGGGGATGCCGAACCTTGTCCGGCTCCCGTGAGCCGGGGGGACCGGCGCTCCCGGCAGGGCCACTAGCTGGGGAGCCAGCGGGGGGCAGCTCTCGTAGCGCCCCTGTGCCAGCGACGACAGATCCCGTCGTAGCTGGTATGGATGAAGGGGAAGATGGAGCCCGGGAGGGCGTGTCTTCAGCACGGGCTGGGCCGGGGTGCGATGATGGGGGGCGAAGTCCACGACCTCGCTGGACCGTGGTCCATCCCTCGTTCCCGGGTCGCGACCCAGCCCCGGGCTCTCTGGCAGCTCCACCAGGGGGTTCCAGCCCCATAGGCTGAGCTTCTCTAGCGGAGGCCAATGCCGCAGGCGGATTCTTTTCCGGAGGACCCGACTTCCGGTACGACGGAACAGCAGAGCCAGTTGATACAAGTGTGCTTAGTATCAGCTGTGCAAACTCGCCTACAGCCATGCCCTTGAAATCATCAAGTCCACTCAGTTTCAGTACCTCGTTGGCTGCGGGTGTTACTTGGGCTAAATTTCTTGCCGGATTGGTAAGGGCGTCCTTGTATGTCCTTGTGGTGGTCGCATCGCTGTGTCGGCGTTGGGCCTTCCGAAGCGAGACTCCTTCCTTCACTTTGATGTTCAGGACAGCTTTCGCTAACAAGAAGGACTGACAGCTGCGATATGACGCCACGTGACCCTGACCACAGTTGACGCATTTCACGGTTTCTGATTTACACTCAGTGTTGGTGACCTATTTCCGCACACCTTCCGCATCTAACTTCTTTCCAGCACTTGTCCGTGAAGTGACCATACGTCTGGCATCGGTAGCATCGGACTGGATCCGGTACATAGACCCTAACAGGAACCGACTGATATCCCACGCGGACCCTATCTGGCACTCTCGCAGAGCAAAACGTCAGAATAATTGAATCAGTATCGGTCAGCTCTCCTCTCTCTCTCTCCTCTTGATACCTCTCACTGCCGTCACCCCTTCCTCACACAAGCCCTAAGCAACATCCTCATCACTGACACCGCGAAGGTCCCGGCAAGTAATCACACCCTTGGAGTAGTTCTTAGAGGGGTGAGGGTGCACCGATACGGGCACCCTAACCTCTCTCTGTCCTCGTACTTTGTACATAAGTGTGGTCGTTTTAAGCATGCGCTGGATTTCGCGGTCGTCTGTTAGATGCACTTCTATGCCTCCGTCCGCATACGAAAAGACATCCTTGGGTGTCCCGATCTTGGAACATGCTTGTTGGCGCTGAAATGGGTTTAGTCGGAGCGGTACTGTCCCTCCTTGGTCATCTACTTTGGCGGATCTTACGACCAGAAACTGGGGTAGTGGACGACGGTCGGGGTTTGGGGGGTTGGTTGATGATAAAGTGTCCATAAGTATGTGTTTATATTCGGCGCGCTGATTCCCCGCCCACCACTACGGGAGCCCAACACGGGGACGGTCCACTTCTAAGAGAGGAGCCGCCAGGGCTACCAGCACGCTATACGCAGGCCAGTGTGCCAAAAGAGTTGCCGCGAGAGCTACCGGGCATATGTCTGCGGGCGCCAGTGCCTCGGTTCGCAGGTGCTAACCATGCACCCTGGTGACAAGCCGAGGTACGGCCCCTTCATAATGTCAGGAGGCAGACATTGCACCCGGTAGCCCTCCCCTCAACACCCGTCACATGACCTGCTTGCCTCCAAGCCAGTGTCACGAAAACACGACGCCTGACTAGCCGATTTCCTCGTGTGGAGACTTCACGAGGCATCCGCAGGATCACAAATTCGGGCCAAAGCCACGTGTTTGTAAGCTGCCCCGACTGACCCGCAGGGCAACTCCCTCAGTGACCAGGATCCCTTCATCGCTACCTGCGGATCCAACGGCGTACGGCGAGACCCAGATAAGACTGAAAAGCTGGGGCCGAGCGGTTGCTAATCCCTACTCTGAACGAGTCAGAGCCCTTGCGGGAGGCACGTTTCGTCTGGCCCCTCCTCTTTGGCCGGAAGGGGCGCTTTACAAGCCTTCCCAACCGCCCGCAGGATTAGTGGGGCACGCAATCCCCCCCCACCACGGAAAGGTAGTGCCTCACGGGGGGGGGGGGGGTCCAGTGCATCCGCGAGGAACATTGTTCACATAAATAAGACAGTAGTAAAAGCCTTATTCCTCGGAAAAAAAAACAGGAGAATGGAGATGTAGGTGGGTTGATGTTTCGGCAACATGCCTATATCGAAACAACAGCAAACCTTTGCTATTGTATTCAAGCAAGTTTGCTATTGTTTCGATAAAAGCATGTCGCCGAATTATCGACCCATTTACAAACATATATATATATATATATATATATATATATATATATATATATATATATACATATATATATACATATATATATTATATATGTATATATATACATATATATATACACACATATATATATCTCTATCTATCTATCTATCTATATATATATATATATATATATATATATATATATATATATATATATATATATATCCATTCTCCTGTTATTCTTCCGGGAAAGAGGGCTGTCACTGTCTTATTTAAAAAAGGCGTGTTGCCAAAACATCGGAGCATTTATATATCCATTTTCTCGATTTTTCTCCGAGGAAGAGGACCTTATCTACGTGCATAACGCTCCTCGCAAATGTTGTTGATAATGTATGTAGTCCCGCATACCCGATCCAAAGTCGATGGAATTAGTTGCAATCCCAATGCCAATTTTCCAATTGTGTACGGAGCTATCACAAAGCTGTACGGTTTCGTGTATCATTCCGTTGTCGCACCAGCTTGAAAGATGCACTACGGGTTGCCTTCGTCGACAGCCATGGCCAAGGTGACTACTTACAAGCTGTCCACCGTCTTGTGACTAGCTACAGCGATCTTACAAGGTGTATCTACTTATTCATACCGACACCTACTGTTGCAACCCACTGCATAGCACGTATGGGTACAGCTTCTGGGAGCGGAAGGAGGACATGTCCCCTACTTTACCACCAAAAGGAGTTTTACCCCTTTTTGCCCCTATAAACGCATGTTTTTAACAACTTCCAATGCAAAACTTTAGCTTCTGGTCACGTCACCGCGTAGATTTCAGTGAATACGTAAAGGGTATGTGACGTATGCCGCGACAGCAGACGGTTCTGAACGGTTATTCCCTCATCGTGCAGGGATCCGACAACGGTACCTCATCGGTGCCCGAACTGACCACAGCAACGATGGTGGCAACTTGGGAGAATACAGTGGATTATGCTGGAGCATGACCCCCACGCTGACGTGAAAGCATAGCAGTTCTGGCGCGATGGCTCAGCCTCATACACCAAAAGCCTCGTGGGCTAGCGCACATGCAGCGGAAGTCCTGCACTTAATGGTACTCGCCAAGCCTCAAGATCACACTGCTACAACAAACACAGGATCTATTGGGGCATGTTGAGTACACTGCAGCGGTACATGACTGGTGAAAACGAGAGCGATGGTGATGATCTCCGAGCGGCCTCCTGCGCTGGACAATGCGCTCCAAACATTAGAGCAGCTTCTCAGCTTCACTTCCCGATCGGCGGCTGCTGGAGAATAACGCCAGTCCGTGGCCTTAACGCCGACGACCGGCTATGGACCACGGGGGAGGCACCTAGGCTAGGAGGCAGGACGGCACAAGCGGGACAGAGGCGAAGACGGCCGAAAACGGGCTACGCCAGGGAACCACTTTGAGATAGCATCGAGCAATCACGCGAAGTACCATACGAACATTCTGCCCACAGACGGCGTCGGGACGGCATGAGCTTTCGTCGCTAACAAGTAATGACTACACATTCTTCACGAACACGGCTATGCCTATCCGTGTCTGCAAGTCAAGCTGGGCTGAAAACCGCCAGCATGGCTGGGAGATGGCAGCCGTTTTTCTCGAACCAGCTGCGCCCGACTGTCGGCTGCTGGCCGAACGGTCCGGACCACGCCACAGTCACGGCACGCCAGACCCGCCAGCAGCGCCGCCAGTTGGCAGTACGGGCTGGGCGCACCGCCGCCAGCAGCGCCCGGCCTGACCTCCGCACACTCCGTTGCGCGGTCCGGCTAGGCGCCCCACCGCCAGCAACGCCCGGCCCAACCTCCATAAACTCGGCCGCGCTGTCCGGCTGGGTGCCCCGCCGCCAGCAGCGCCAGGCCCGACCTCCGCACACTCGGCGGGAACATCCGGCTGCGCGCCCCGCCGCCAGCAGCGCCAGGCCTGACCTCCGCACACTCGGCGGGAACATCCGGCTGCGCGCCCCGCCGCCAGCAGCGCCAGGCCCGACCTCCGCACACTCCGCGGGAACATCCGGCTAAGCGCCCCGCCGCCAGCAGCGCCCGGCCTGACCTCCGCACACTCGGCGGGAACATTCGGCTGGGCGCCCCGCCGCCAGCAGCGCCCGGCTCGACCTCCACACACTCGGCCGCGCCGTCCGGCTGGGCGGCGGGCTCGCTTCGGCACCAGGCTGGGTGTCGCGCGCAGGCGACCGCCGGCCGCGCCCGCTTCGCCGTCACGTCCTCAGCAGCGGCCTGCGTGCGCAACCGCCACCCGCCGCCGCACCGCGCTCCCCACGCCCTCCAGCGATGAGACCGACTCAGCGCCCGCCCCGGTGGGCCGCGCGCGGCACCAAGGCCGCTCACTTGTCCGTCAGTCCGGCCTCCTTCAGCCGGTTGTGGAAGTACTTCTCGAGGGTGACGCTGCAGCGGTAGTACTCGGTGTCTGGGTCGTTGTACATGCGGCAGTTTGTGAAGATGCGCGTGGCGTCGGCAATGAACAGCCGCTTGTTGCAGTAGTACTTGTTCTTCAACCGCTTCGACATCGTCTCCAGATCTGGGGACACAATCGAAGGTCAGACAAGATCGAATGTCAGATGTGCGTCTTGTAGCACACATCAAATTACACCGACAGACAAACAAAGAAAGAAATACGACTGGCACGCAAGATATATCAGCGTATCGTCGTGTTGAGGACCATTTTAACGCTACGAACGCGACACCTGAGTAACACCTCACGTACAACACGCGTGAAACCTTCACAAACATGCAACTCCAGACTGTAGCGTGTTTGATTACCCCAGTACCCGCCGCATCCCTGTCCCGTCCGCTTTGCTCTCACCCATCGGGTACTTGATGAACTCGTAGTAGTCGGGCACGTCGGTAGGGTCGACAGGCGAGAGGAACGGCCAGGCGGCGCTATGCTGGCGCATGTTCTGCAGCAGGGTGCGGAAGGTGCCCTGCAGTAGCTCGGCGTTACCCAGGTCGTCCGAATTGCGTGTGACGCGCGCAGACTTCTCCGGCGACTTCCAGCCGGCCTCCCGGATCCCTGCCGTCCCGGGCACGGTCCGGGTCAGGGTCAGAGCCAGGGTCAGGGTCAGGGTCAGAGCCAGGGTCAGGGTCAGGGTCAGCTCAGGTCGCCGTTTCCCTGTTATGACAGCGGCGCGGTCAAGGAGGGGAGGCGAACAAGGGTACGTGTTTGTGTAGCTGATTGGCGGATCAGATGATGGCCGCGACCAGAACGGGGAACCCAACATCGTTATGTGAGGTAACCCCAAAAGAAACTTCACGGCGAGATGGATGAGATAGCTTTTCGTCACGTTTGAAGCAAACACGTTTTCAAGATCGATTCGAAAAGTCATTGATGCCTCTTGCCTAGCGACGCATGTGATTGAGAGGTGTCAGCGAGCGTATGACAGGCGTACGCCGCGCCATGGGCCCTTAAAAACCTACTTATAGGCTGGAGTCGCGCCACCTGCACCTCTGGGGCGGCGGCGGCGGTGGGTTCGCCTCGTCCACACGGCCAGCGGCCAACACCACCAGCGGGAAGGAGACATCGGTCCCGCCGGCTGTCATCTGCCACCGTCAGCAGCGGTCGCCCTCCCCCGCTCGGTCCCGAACCCCGCGCGCCCGGCAGCGCGTGACCTCGAGCCACTGCGCAGCCGAGTCAATAAACCGACCGGCGCGGCAGGACGAGTGTTCAGACAATGACCTTCAGATGATAAACGGACGGCACGGAGTGCCCGGCGACGGCGGCAGGGGTGACTTGCAGTCTCCGCACGGCGCGGGCGCGAGCAGGCTGGCCACCACTGATCACGACCGCGGACGCCGCGACCGCGCCGGGCTCCCTCGGCAGCCGCCTCATCCAGCCGGCAACACCGCGCTGTGCCATGCCACTCTTCACGGCGGTCTTGGGTGAAGATGTGCGGATAAACGGCACGTCACCGGCTAATACTCCACGCACTGGACGAAGGCAGACCGGATCACTGGGCACGACGACTTGCGCCGCGTGAACGACCGCCCGGCGTCGTCATAACCCCCGCCCCCTCTTCCACCGCCCAGCCCGCGCCACCGGGGTTTGGCGGCTGCCCCGTACCTGGTATGCACTCGATCGGTATGCCCTGTACACCCTCCTTGAAGCACGTTAGGCCCGGGTGCACCTTGCGGATGGATGCCTGTCGGTTCTCGATCAGCCGCTTGATAATCTGCAACACGGAGCACCGACGCGCGGCGCCACGGTCAACACCTTTTGATAATCTTGGGCCACTGAAACGAGGCCAAAAATGGACACTTTCCGTTGGATTCGCGCGCGAAAGTAAAAGCATTGCCCACCAAGGCCCTTCATATGCTTATCCGTTCGGATAGAGCACACTGGAACGACGCACGGGACTGACCAGTATACGCTGACTCCGCTGATAGCGCAACTGCGGCAGCTGCCGCACATCTTGAAACCAATCGCGACCTCGCGTTACATCAGGCAACGTAGATATAAGGTCATTATCCAAGGCATGCGTCAAGGGTCGTGTTCCTTGATGTTCCGAAAGTGCAATGCTCGGGTTTGGTTTACCATGGGTTTGGGCCGAATTTCAGCCAAAGGGCTGAAAGTCCACCAGTCCTGACTGGGCAGTCTGTTGATCGTTGGCATGTTATAGGTCAAGTCATGTCAGTGTACTAGCATGATCTGATATGAATTTATGTAAACAGTCGTTCTCTAGCGATGCATGCATCCTAAAAATAACATGTTTACCATTTTAACCACTTTGAAACGATAATGTAGTCCGGGTGATGTTTGGGTGTAGCAAACAGGGATACATAAGGCCGTAAGGCTGACAGCATGCCAACGGAGCATCGCTGCCAGTATGAAGGTGGGGTCAAGTGAGGTTACGGGGTCCCGGCGAAACAGTTTCGGGGCCTAGGTGCGGTGATTTAGCTCGACTTGGGCGACCCTTTTGACCCAAGTCGCTCCCAGGTCAGCCGTTGGGCGACATCGGAACCAAAACAACATTGTTGCTTCATTAAAAGCGCAATATACCACTTCCAGCCGAATAATTCACTACAGCAAATCACTGGTATTCGCCGTGAAAACGATGACCCAGGTCTGGGAGGCCACAGGTGGTCCTAGTACCGTACTTTCTGCCCGAGACACAGAGAAAGACTTCAGTGGCATAGCTGTGGCGCTGTGTTGCGTGGTCCCGGTGCAGTGCCTAGAAGAGTCCCGATTGCTTATGACTTGATCTACCTTCGGGCCATTTTCGTGTCTTGGACGGAGATCCATTGACTGAAAAAGGCTACCAGCGGAGAGCTTATACAATCACTACGGCGGTGTTTACCACATGGTTTTACATCACTAATGTTTCCAAGCGGACTGCGGACCAATTCGGACCTCTATCCCAGCTGGGCGAGGCAGTTCGGAAACCCTGGCACGGCGCAGGGAGCAGGAGCAGGGAGCATTAACACCAGCTACGTGCGGCAGACGCCAGGACATCAGCCCTGCTACAGCTTGTTGGCGGCCGCAGTCCCGAGTAACTCCTCAGGGTGGCGGCCAGAGGCCTCCCGACGCCACCCACCTCCTTCTGCTTCCTGATGACGGAGCTGAACTGGCGGTAGATGATGCGGGGCGACAGCTCGCAGCCCATTAGCGTGGCGCCCTCGTAGTCCTTGATGTAGCCCACGTACTTCTTCCGGTTCAGCTTGATCTCCTTGCTGAAGCCCTGCTTCTTGAAGTAACCTGCCGGAGCGCAGCGACAGATCAACCGATCGGCACGTTTTCACATTCGCAGTGCGACGACTGCTAATGTGTGGAATGCATGGCCTACATAGCTGTTCCCTACACACACGCGCGCGCGCCAGGATACCATGACACTGAAATGATCATAACAAGACGCAACAACACTTCCACGCAACGCGGCTTATCATCACGCGTTTAAACTATCATCAGCGGCAGAAGGCGCGCAGCGTCATCACTGACTGGCGCCAGAGGGCGTTATTCAGGAGTGCCGCCGTCGGCGGACCCCGGCCCAATGAGAGACGTACCGACTGCGAACTCGTCGGCGAAGGTGAGGAAGTGGTGCACTCCGTGGCGGATGTGGTAGTCCTTCAGGTGGTTCATGAGGTGCGTGCCGTAGCCCTTGACCTGACGGACGGGCACGACACGTCAGGTCGAGCGAGGTCAAGGTTGTGACCGACAACTACGCGACTCGTGACATTTGTACCAAGTATGTGATATTTGAGCGCGATATGAGTACCAGATATATATCCCATATCTTGTTTGATTCTTTGATCAAATTCCTGGCTTAAATACACAAGTGTTTACGCAAAGCGCTGGATCACACTACATCCAACAAAAAGCGTCGAACTACACAGGCGCCGCACACCGGCCGCCAGAACGCACCTGCTCGTTGCTGGTGACGGCGCAGAACACGATCTCGGTGAAGCCCTGGCTGGGGAACATGCGGAAGCAGATGCCGCCAATCGGCCTGTTGTTCTTCACCAGCGCCAGCGTCCGGTGCTTCCTGCCGCCGGCCCGATGAGCATGTCTGTGTCAGGACGGCAGAGAGCGAGACACGGCCGGCGGCCTGTGCCACGAGACGGCGGACGGGGCCTCACGGCGGGAAGCTTGGGGAGCGGCGACGACCACACAGTCTGCTCGCGCAAACAACGCGCGGCTCTCGCAGCGTGAGTCTGTAAATCAGCAACTAAACGAAAACAAACGCGAAAAATATCCAGGCTGACACCGCATAACACATCCAGAGGAGAAGTGATGAGCACATCCACAAGAAATACGCGCAAGAAATACTGAAATGCCTCATCAGGGCGCAAGACCAAACACACAAACGGATAACAGCGCGCGGACAAAAACCACCCAGAGCCTCCCAGGTTTGCAGAGCGGCAACGGCGCAGCGGCCAGGCGCGGCCGGAACTCACGGGTCGAAGACAAGCCGCGTGATGTATTCCTTGGGCATGCGGGGCAGCTGGTGCGAGAAAACGTTCTGCAGGCCGACCAGCCACAGCATGGTGGTCTTGCTGACCTTCTGGCTGAGCGAGTTGCCGACCACGTGGAAGCTGATGTGGCCGGCGCGCTCCTCGGCCTTGGCCGCCTCGTCGCGGGCCGCGTTCTCCGAGAACAGCGACTGTGGAGAACAGACGGTCCCGTTCAGTCCCATGGCGCCGGCACGTCAGAAAACAATCCAACAAAGCCTCCAGCTGGTGTTACGCCCCGAAGCAAACATCGCACGCTCTGGGAACTCCAGCGCAAAGGCACTGGGTCATGTTTTTTTTCAGCAATGTGCGGGGATCCACAGTTGAGATGGTCATGACTAGGATCTAGCACATTCTGGCCTCCAGCATGCATTGGAAGCGAACCAATGACAGCGTCAGTTTCATGTATCATCCCGTGGCTGAACCTTTCGAACGTCTGCAACATCAATAGAAAGTTGCTTTCGACACCCCGTGGCGGGGCAGGCTGACCGTAGCTTGTCATCGCCTCTGCCAATACGACCCTCCCGGCCAGCGGTGAGGTCACATGGTTACGTCTGCACCCGGCACTACATAGCCCGAGAATTGGCTGTTTGGCTGTATGGATTAGAGGCCTTTCGATCAGAGATCATCATTTCAGGACTATGGATGAAGGAGAATGAATCACGTTGGGGCAGTGCTACACGCGCCTGGGGGCCAACCGCTGAGCTTTGGCCCGCGCAAAAGCCCCCGGAGTGAACGCTGGGCGCCCGGTCAGGGTCCCTCTTCCCAGGGGCCTCTCGGCCCACTCGTGGCTGGCGCATGCAGCCTGCTCCTGACAAGCGGGGCATCGCGAGGATCTGGTGGCAGGGATCCGCGGGGCCGGCTGGGAGTCATCGGATGACCAGGACGGCGGGCGGAGCTGCTTCCGGCATACATGTTACAACCAAGCAGGTATTGCGGACTTCAGCGGGGACTAATGGTGCGTCAATGCAGCTAGCTGACAATATCTTATGAATGAAACAATATCTTATGAAAGGAAATACAGTGTATGCATGTTTTCGTATCAATATGTCTGCATGAGAAACATCAAAGGATACCCATTTAGACCAAGCAGAATACAAATATTATTGAGCTCCTCGCGACCAACACCAGCCAGACTCCAAAAAATTGAACTATGCAAATTGTACGACTGAATGAAAGGAATGATAACACGCATTATTGGCAGGCACGGCACAACATACCAAAATCGTATCGGCCTTTCTACGACATGACGAAGGGTGAGTTACTCTTATCTCTCGGATTTGAACACAACTGGGTCACACAGGTACCCAATGGTGGTGAACAGTGCCTGTGGCATTATCAAGTACCTCAGTTCAAAGGTGCCCGATTGATACCCTCCGACGATTAATAGTCACGTTGTGTACGTGTGTTTTCGATAGTCATCTAATCCACTGTGACGAACGAAAAGCAGGAAGAAACAGGAGCAACAGGATTTAACAAACAGCAAGATTTAATGATTGCATTTCCACACATTCTCTTATAAATGATACCACACCAACATTGTTTAAATGCTGTACGTTTCCTGATTTTCCGTTCACAGATGAGTTTCCTGACGAAAACACACTAAATGCAACGTAACACAGAACCGCCACGGGCTACAAATCCGATCCGTTTGAAGGAAGCGAAATCCGCAAATTTCGACTCGGCAAAGAACGGACTACCACACTGGCAAAAGCGCGGCTTATGACGTGCGAGCGGCCCACGTGCGCTCGTTCAAAAACCACGGATCCGGCGTTTCTAGGCATTTTATAAGATTCACCCCAGATCCCGACGGATCATGCACATAACGCCATGGAACCAACTGCATGTTGTGGGCTCATGTGCCGCCTACAAACTACCCATGTCGCCCAGCACTGTCCGATCCGTAGGGACGCCAGCGATCGACCGTGAAGCGACCAATGTCGCGTTTTTTTTTCGAAACCGATCTCGAAACAACACACTGTCACCCACACCCAGCGAGAGGTAGACGTAAAAGAGACAATAGCTCGAAACGTGACCCGCCGCAACTTAGCGAATTTCGTCGAAAAAAAGGCCAGCCCATTCGGTGAACTGCCGCTGGCTATGGCTTGGTTATGCAGTCACGTGTTTCTGCATGACGGTCCTCCGCGCAGCAGATGTTTCGCAGACGCGTGACTGCGCACTGAGCAGCCGAGGGCGGCCACAACACGGGACAGAAATCATACGGCCCGGATAACAGCATGCAGTCGTGCTGCCACACAGATGCGTTCAGCACACCTGAACAGATCGGAAACGCTCCGCAAGCCTCAGCTGTAACACTTGACAGCCAAGTTCAGTGACCGTTTAAAAAGCCGAAGAAACAACCAAGGCACATAAGCTTCACAACATCAGCAAACAACAGTCGTCGATTGTTCAAACAGCCGCGCTGAACCCCAGTCAGCCGCTCTGGCTGCGGCCGCCGCCACTGGCCGCCACCGGTGACACCAGCTGGCACGTACCTCCTGGCCGGCCAGCCGTTTGGGGTCCTCCATGCTCTCGAGGATCTGTCGGACGAGGTCGGGGTCGACGTCCTCGTCGGGCCGGGGCCGCTTGACGGCGCGCTCCTCGTCGTCCTCGGCGGTGCGCTTCTCCGGCCGTCGGCGCGCCGCCGCCGGCTCCTCAGCAGCCGCCGCCGACGGGCCCGGTGACGGCTCCGGCCGCGCCTCTGCGGAACGATACGGGCTGGGGTCACCGGCTGGGGTCACCGACCAGAGTCACAGGCTGGGGTCACAGGCTGGGCTCACGGGCATGGATCACAGGCAGGGATCACGGGCTGGGGTCACGGGCAGGTATCACGGGCTGGGGTCACGGAGCAGGGATCACGGGCTGGGGTCACGGGCTGGGGTCACGAGCAGGGATCACGGGCTGGGGTCACGGGCTGGGGTTACGGGCAGGGATCACGGGCTGGGATCACGGGCTGGGATCACGGGCTGGGGTCACCAGCTGGGGACGCAGGGGATACAGCCCGGGGATGCAGCCTGCCGGGATCCAGGGACACAAACGGGAAACAGGACGACTGGACGGCACTATCAGCGGACACGATCATGGATCAAGGCTGCGGTTCTGGGACACGGTAAGGGCCAACCGTCAACGAACGCGCTAACAAGCCTAAATGAATCCAACGAGATGCAGTCTAATGGCGGCGAACACTTCAAGGCGGCACATCTTGAATAGTCCTATAGCTTACCATATGCACGTCATAGAGGACAGTACCAATTCACAACGTAGAATTCAAGCCGCACAGTGAGGGATTTTTAGTTTCTTTCATCCCTCTCAAATGTAAAATAGACATGACAAAACAGACATGAATAAAACTGACGTAGATAAACAGGCACGGCAAATGCACGACGCAACGACTCACCGATAGACTTCTGGGCAGGCGGCTTGAAGTCTATATCGAAGATGTTGGTCGAGGTCCCATAGACTTCTTCTTCAAGCAAAGAAAGAAACCTGTTGGGCAGAGATGTCATCAGCGTTACATTGCCATTCCCGTGTATTAACGTGAGTGTGGGCCACATACAGCGTTGAGTCGTGTGCAGGCTTATCTGCGTCCTCGGGGAAAGCACATAACACCGAAGCCTAGCTCGATTTCTGGCAATTTGAGCAATGGAGGCAATGCCCTGAAAAAATCCAAGAGAGTGATCGGACACTACTTCGATGAACGGTCACTCACCCCTCACCCAGCTCTGCACCCCACCATAAGGTGTGTACGCAATAAGCAGTGTCATTTCACGGCGTCAAACAAGACAAACAGCAACGCAGACGCGCCAGCTGACCTGGGTACGTGTGTAAGCACCAGCGTCTAACAAGACAAACAGCGCCTCGGACGCGCCAGCCGACCTGGGCATGTGTGCGAGCACCAGCGTCTAACAAGACAAACAGCGCCACGGACGCGCCAGCCGACCTGGGCATGTGTGCGAGCACCAGCGTCTAACAAGACAAACAGCGCCACGGACGCGCCAGCCGACCTGGGCATGTGTGCGAGCACCAGCGTCTAACAAGACAAACAGCGCCAAAGACGCGCCAGCCGACCTGGGCATGTGTGCGAGCACCAGCGTCTAATAAGACAAACAGCGCCACAGACGCGCCAGCTGACCTGGGCATGTGTGCGAGCACCAGCGTCGAACAAGACAAACAGCACCGCAGACGCGCCAGCTGACCTGGACATGTGTGCGAGCACCAGCGTCTAACAAGACAAACAGCGCCACAGCCGCGCCAGCTGACCTGGGCATGTGTGTGAGGATCAGCAGCCGCTTGTCCTTGGCCATCTTCTCCTTGTCCATGTCGATCTTCTGCAGGAGGCGGGCGCTGACCGTGCGCAGCAGCAGACGCAGCACCGAGCGGCCGAACACGGCCGCCGGGTCCCAGTGCGTCATCGACGTGCAGATGGTCGGCACGTGGCAGTAGCACATCCATCTGCGGCGCGGCCGACACGCGAGGTTTTCGGGGCACGTTCGCGGGGCAGAGACGTGTACCAAGTGCACACCCGTTCGAGGAAAGAAAAACCGAAACCGCGGTCGAGGAAGCCACGAAAAAAAGTGCGCAGCATCCGACTAGGGAAGGGGCTGTGGTGACGCACGTGGCGCGCGTCACAATATGCGTCAGTATTTAATGACTTCAATTGTGCTGTTCAAACGTGCTGACACGAACTGACTGACAGGTGATAAGCACCTTTCGCGGGTTTTCCTTCAGGCCGCCGCTGGCCCGAGCTTCCAGCCATCACCCACCTGGTGAAGTGTACCTTGTAGAGGGTGGTCTCCCTCAGGTTGGCGTCGGCCCGGGCTTCCAGCTATGAGCCACCTGGTGAAGTGCACCTTGTAGAGGGTGGTCTCCTTCAGGCCGCCACTGGCCCCGGCTTCCAGCCATGACCCACCTGGTGAAGTGCACCTTGTAGAGGGTTGTCTCCCTCAGGCCGCCGCCGGCCCGGGCTTCCAGCCATGACCCACCTGGTGAAGTGCACCTTGTAGAGGGTCGTCTCCCTCAGGCCGCCGCCGGCCCGGGCTTCCAGCCATGACCCACCTGGTGAAGTGCACCTTGCAGAGGGTCGTCTCCCTCAGGCCGCCGCCGGCCCGGGCTTCCAGCCATAACCCACCTGGTGAAGTGCACCTTGTAGAGGGTGGTCTCCTTCAGGTTGGCGCCGGCGTGCGCTCCGGGGGTCTCCCAGCGCCAGTGGTTCAGGTAGTGCAGGAACGCCTTGGCCAGGTCGAAGTTCAGCTGCTGCTCCTGCGGTGCCCAACAGCGGAGCTCTCAGGTGGAGCGGTGCACAGCGATCAGGACACGTTGGGAGCCGGCGACGCGCCGTCAGAGAGGGACGATTCATGCCTGCTGTTACGCGAACCATGACTTGACGCGGTGCGTGGAGACATTAGACAGCGATAATGGAGCGATGAGGTGTCCGAGAACCGACTCGTTCTAAATTTGTCGCGCGCCCACATGGGATCGTGGACGTGACCTCAGTTGCACGAACTGTCCCCGAAGCCCCAACGTCGAACTCAGCAACCAGTGCACCCTAAATCCGACTTTCAGGCCTTGCGATAAAACCCATCCCTGCCGGTCAGGGGATGACGGCCGTGCCTCAGACCGCCGGTCGTCCCGTCCCATCCCTGTACCCGTCCCCGTCCATCCCGCCCCGTCCCCGTCCCCGTCCCCGCCCGTCCCCGCCCGTCCCCGTCCCCGTCCCCGTCCCCGTCCCCGTCCCCGTCCCCGTCCCCGTCCCCGTCCCCGTCCCCGTCCCGTCCCGTCCCCGTCCCCCGTCCCGTCCCGTCCCGTCCCGTCCCGTCCCGTCCCGTCCCGTCCCGTCCCGTCCCGTCCCGTCCCGTCCCGTCCCGTGCCGTCCCGTCCCGTCCCGTCCCGTCCCGTCTATGGCCGGCGCACCACCGCCTGCTACCTTGGGACTGGCGCTGAACCGGGCCTGCACGAAGTTGGTGACGGCGCGCGCGATGGTGGGTGTCTCGAACGGCGGCCGGCCCAGCGGGCCCTCGATCACCGGCTCCGTCATCTGCAGGATGCTCTTCCGCAGCAGCTG
>NW_023596461.1:26152933-26192683 GCF_011947565.3 Pollicipes pollicipes
CGGCGGGAGGGAGGGGAGGGGGCGTGAGGTAGGAGGCGGCGCACGTCGGTCAAAGCAGCACTCAGCAGGATCGTCACTGAAGATACCTCAGGCTGTGGATGATGCAATCGTCTTTTGAACCTTCAGTCATTGAGACTGCCTCAGTTGTTTCGCGTTCGTTTATGTAGCCACGGGTTTTAAGAAGCCATAACTACTTTCTCTCAAGATTGCACGGCAATGACCACGGACAAAGGGTGGCCATATGTTAGTCGTATTGGCAAACACTCTAGAATTTATTTTCACATCATGGCTTCATTGCATTTTCACATCACATCATGTGTTCCCAACGATCCAAACGTCGACGAATCTTACCGTTTATGTCACTCATGATGTTATACCCCATGCACTCTGCACCTTTTGGTGTTTTGCCGTCCAAACATAAAAAGGCCTTAGTGCCATTTCTACGGAAATAGAGTTGCTTATGTCACTTGATGCAGCTTGGAAAACTGTGTCCTGTTCTTAAATGCTAAACATTCGGAAAATTTGAACCCCAAATATGCCTTATGTGTTTTCCAGGGCATCTTATCACGTTTAATTCGATGAAACTAAAAAACTTCTCGCTTGAATAATTAACGCGATGGCGCCAAAGCCGTTTCGCCTTTGGGTGGCAGTGTTCGCCGCGACCCAGACAACAGATTCTATGTGACGTCACGTACAATCTTTGTCGCACAGAACCGTTTTCCGCTTCTTGCTCGAAGTGATGCATGAATGGTGCAACAGGTTCATTCATAAAAAGCCTCTCTGAGCGCCCATAATCGACGGCGGACAAGAAAGGGTGTGCTATACGTTACAACAAACAGCACCATTTGCAACCTCCGTTGTTAGTAACACGTGTAGTACGTGCGAACGTAAATACAAGTATTTCGCATACGCAGTAGTTGTCGCAAAAGTAACGAGGGCGATTACAGAAGACCTGTCAAGCCGCAAACACATCCAGAAAAGATTCTACGTGACGCTACGTAGAATACAAGTGTCTTGGTGCGCTGCGAATACACCCCACGGCAAGGTCTTCGGACCGGAACAAATACCTTGAAAAGGTAGAAGTGCACTTGTTTGGTGTCAGTGTCCTCTTCTTTCTGCACGAGGAAGAACAGACTCTCCACATCCAAAGACATGCTTAGGAGTTGATTCAGCTGCTCATCTCCCTTCTTCTCCAGCTCCGACATGTGGGTTCCTGAGAGAAGTGCACAGCATGAAGCTCCCTTGATGTACATGACAAAAACAGCTGCTCATCTCCCTTCTTCTCCAGCTCCGACATGTGGGCTTCTGAGAGAAGTGCACGGTATGAAGCTCCCCTGATGGACGTGACAAAGACAAATGAAACACACACAAACGTCCTTCAACCAATAAACCGAAGTTAAAATTTCTGCAAAAATTAAACACGAGATTCACGAACCATAAAATGGTGGTTCGTGTGAGGCCGGGATCACTCACGCATGTAACGATTTCATAACTGATCCACGCGTTCGTCTATAACGTGTAGGCGTGAGTGATCAGGCGTGATGCAGGCCGACGGCGGCGACATCGCCCCCCACCCCGGTCCATACCCAGCGTGTGGGAGCAGGTGCGGCAGGGCGCCGTCGGCTGCAGCGCCGGCTCGCCCGCCTCCCTGGCCGGCTGCTGGCTGGAGGCGCTCTTGAAGCCGTTGCAGCCGCATTCGGAGCCGTCCACCGGCTGCGCGGCCGAGCAGCGACCGCGGCAGGTCCGCCGATTAGTACAGGGGGCGCAGCGTGCAGGCTCTCACTTGAACACGCAAGCAACACAAACTGCAGGCAGAGCAGTCTATCGTACCTGACATACAAAGAGACGCCTGTGGTTCCTGTACAGTACGGTGCTGCCAACCCCAAAACAAGAGTAGATCACTGCCATTCCCGCCTCCTCCCATGGTAATACCTTGCAGGCAGAGTAGATAGCCAGCTTTTCAAGCTTCTTGTTGCGCGGCAGGGCAGCCGCATGCTGTTTCCGTTGCTGGATAACCTCGACCCGCTGCGCCAGCGTGAGCCGGGGGCCGGTGTGCGCGGCGCCAACGGCCGCCGCCGCCGCGCCGTCACCGCCGCTGGCCATGACCGGCTGCCGTGCTGCATCAGCAGAAGGGGCCTGCGGTTCATAACAGGGACAGCTCGCAGCTGCAGCACAGGCAGCTCAGATAGATGCAAAATCAGAATGTCATTTGCGACCAAAGTGATGAGAACGGGATACAAAATTGTGGACACCAGGTTGAGTGAAATGTGAGTTTTCATACTTTCAGTCTTGGCAGACATGCATGCATTTGAAGATAAAGTTACATTTGAATAAAACTGAATGGCATACCACCAATACACCAACATTATTAACAACCAGTCTATTGCCAGGACACACCAACCCAAACTTTATCAGTTTTGTACTCGCACAGTCCATTTTGAAACTGTCATGCACTGAACATATGCTGCTCAATGTGCTAATATTTGAATCTGTGGCAACCAGCAATGGTAAACTGAAGTACATGATCACTAACTGGAGTGAAATAAGGTTTTCCCACAATTTAATAGATGTTTAGACCAATCTGAGGTTTAAGTGAGAAAAATACAAACATGGTGCCATCCAGTCTATGTATTACAGAATCAGTTCATCAGGAGCTGAAAACCTTGGAAATAATACTTAAAACTGAAATGTAAGTATAAGTGCACATTCAGTGACAACCAGATATACATAAGGTGCATCAACTTCTCTAAAGGTGCCTGCCGCTGCCACACAGCAACTGACTGATCATCTGTGGCATGACCAAATGATCTGCCATATCTTGACTGATCAGAGTGCAGCACACTGAGGTGTTCTGCTGTCTGGTTAGTGAACATCACAGCCAGCCCTCTGTACCAACCAGGTCTACCAGCCCCTGACTTCACCTGACCCTGAGCTACCTTTCCTACCAGCAAAGGGCAATCCAATCAGGCAGCAAGCAACAAACATGCATGATAACTTGAATCCATACTCTGTCATGGGTTGATTAGGGACCAGGTGCCTTAATCCAATTCTAATAATAGGTTGACTTAGTCAGACAGAAGTGTCAAGACATAAAAACACATACAGACATGGTTATAGGTACTGATATGCTGATCGAGTGCCTGTGTTTTTAGCCTGCCCTGCACTGGCAAAAATGATATCCTGCTTCTGCGGTTTCATTCACTTCAACATCAGCATTGGTGATCTAGCTGGCAAACTGCAGCAGACATCTCAAGATGCTTGCAAGCGGCCTCAACATGTCTCAAACTGAGGCAGCACTGCCATCCCCACATGATGAGCAACTGTGCCATGGTATGCATACAGGCCAGTCTGTCAAAGAATTCATCCACTGCATGGACAGCCATCTCCCATCATTGCCTGGGCCTGGTGTGCACCAATCTCAAACCAACAAATCTAAACATTTCATGAAAAATGTCTTCCGAGAAAATTTCCCTGAAATTCAATCACCATGATCATAGGTCACTGGCATGATGGGGCAAATGTGTATTTTTTGTAGTCTAGCATAATGCAATGCAAAGTTGTATTCACTTTGAGAGACTTTTGACACAAACCCTAATGCCAGACTGAAAAAATACATGCACCACCCAAAACATCTGACATAGCAATGACATTCATGAGCAAATTTCAACACTAATATAATGTAAATCCACACTTGAGTCTGGCACACAGGTACCAGTCAGTACCAATATCAGCACATAGCAAAGGTTTAAGGGAGCTCAAATGTTAAAACATCAATTTCAGGCAATATTTTGATTGCCTTACTTCAAATTACTGAAGCACAAAGTTCAGTGCCCAATGTTGCACAGGTATCGAGTGCCGATCAGCCTAAATACAAATACATCATTTTCGTGCAAACTGTCAACATGAAAATGTGTACTGGAAGACGACCGGCATATTCTTCAAAATATACATGTCAACCAGGAACTCGAACCACCTCTGGCTTGTTTACGATTAGCGCGACTTGATCTTCGCAGTTAATAAGAAGTAAAGTGCGTACCTTTTACCTAATTATCAAGCCAGATGGCTCTGCTTCCTTTCGTTTATCCTCGCTCTCGTTCCTACTACTGCAAAATCACTTGCAATAAATCAAGTCAACCCAAATGCCCTCAAACGTCCTGGGGCGGCGAATCCAAGGTCGCATAAAGGAGTTTGACCCGTCCGGTGAATCTGGCTCCATCTTCGCATGACGTTTGAGTGACATCATTGGTATCGAGAATTCAATAGGCGGCGGGCTGCTAGCCTTTGAAAGTAATGCCGGACATATTAGTGTCGGGCAACCGAAACGTCGAAACATTCGTGCATATAGTGGAAAAGCCGCTAGCGGAAGATGCATATGACCGGCGAACCGATTACGTGGAATTTTATGACAAAGATTGTGTTTTACCCAGTAGCGCAGGCAGAGGGACACAGGGGCGCGTGCCCCCCCCCCCCCTTTTAGGTTCCGAGGGGTCATTCAGGTCCCTTGGGCCTAAAATTAAAGACCCGATTTGAGGGCCCAAAGTCCTCGAAAGTCCCACTGGAGGTCAAATCCAGGAACCCCTTCAGTGCCATCGAGACGGCCCTGCGCGCCGATCAGGGTCCCCTGAGTTCATAAGGGTGTGCATGTCGGTCAGACACTATTATTACGCATAGTCGGCCCCGTGTTGCATTGGGTTTCAGGACCCACTTCTCAATCAGCTACAAAGCCGGGCCCAGCAATTTACACTGGTCCGGGCCCCCGTAGTGCCTAACAGAAGATCCTGTGTTTGCAAGAGGCCCCGACCCGACCAAGGGCACCGTCCGATGAGGCCTGCAGTGGAGCCTGGGTGGTTTAGCGAAACCGGCGATCAAGGGCTTGGTTGGAGGGCATAAGGCAATAAAGGAAAAAAGGCAATTCACATAAGCAATCGCGGCCCGTTGGGTCGTGACCTAAGGTATCAGTCAGACGTCCTCTTGCACCGTGTGGGCACCCCGGAGACAATGCGGGTTTCTCGATCGACCAGAGACCACGAGCCCAGGACAGTTGGCTCCCTATCAGTTTAAACCCTGGAGACCCATTTCCCAGGCAGGAGCAAGGCCAGAGCCACGACTTGCATTGTTCTGGGTCCCTGAAACAGTGGCTTGGACCCCTGTGACGGTCAGCGGCCCACACTCCTTATTAGAATGGCATGTATCGGCTAGTGGCCCCTAGCCTGTCGCGGGATTTGTTTGAGGAGGTCCGAAGAGAGGCTGAAGGGCCCTCGAGACCGAATATGAAGTAAGGGCTCGATTGGAAGGCTGAGGGGCCCGAAGGCAGGGGCGGATCCTGAGGGGGCGGGGGCACGGGGCCATGCCTCTCCTTGGGGCCCCGAACGGCCCATTGGCTGCGAGGGGGCCCATTGCCGGTCGAACATGTGCAGTCTTCTTAACACAAAACGCAACAAAAGAGGATATCTCTAGACTTCAAGACGACCAAGAACAGTTGTAAGCAAAAGTGAAGGGCATATGAGAAGTCGAAAAAATTATTCAGTGGTTGAAAAAGTTATAAAATTGAAATTTTAAGCCTCATTACACTGCCAAGGGCCCCATGCTGTTTCTGGGAGACCTATATGACCACTTGCAGGATTGTTTCGAGAGTTAAGGAGCATTCCACGTTGTCCTTTATTTCTTTGCATCTGCTCGGGGGCTCTGCGCTGTTGTTGGGGCCCTTCCTGCTAGCTGGCCGGGGCACTCTTGTCAGTCACGGACCCTTTCACGTGTTCTTTCCATTCGCTAGAAAAGCTCGGTGGGCTATAGCCCGGGTATCACATCTTAACCTGCCGGAGTATTCTTGGTTGCTCAGGGGCCCTTTACGTGGGTCTCAGTTAACCTACCGACACACTTGCGATATGCTTATGGGCCCTCCACATTGGCCTAGGGCGCTTCCAATTCTCTGTCACTTGCTTAGGGCCCTGCACTCTTGTCGGGGCTCATCTGATGGCCTGCTTGGGCACACCAGTCGTTCGGGGGACCCTTCACACTGGGTTTTGAGTACTTCTTTTCTTAATGTGGGGCCCCTACGCCTTTGGGGGGAGGGCCCATCTGATAACCTGCTCGGGCACATTCGATCGTTCGGGGCCCTCTGCATTGGGCCTTGGGCTCGTGCTATTTGAATAGGGCCCTACGCACTTGTCGGGGAACCCTCTGTTCGCCTCCTCGGCCTCAGTGGATTGCTCGGGGGCCCTGCACATTGGTTCCTGGCGATTGAATTCAGGATCCTTCGCTCCTATCGGGGTCATCTGATCACCTGTTCGGGTACACTCCATCTTTCGGGGCCCTCCGCACCGGGTTTTTGGGTACTTTTTATTTGAATGGAGGACCTTACGCTCCTGTCGGGGCCCCTTCTGATAAGATGCTCGGGCCCATTCGATTGTGGGGGACCTCTACATGTGGTTTTGGGTACTTCCTTTTTGAATGGAGATCCCTCCGCGCTTTTCGGGGGCCCTATCTGTTAACCTGCTCTGGCGCACTCGATTATTTGGGGCCCTCTACATGGTGTCCTGGGCACTTTCTATCCGAATGGTGGGCCCTACATACTTGTCGAGAACCTCATCTGTTCGCCGCTTCGGCCACACTGAATTGTCCGGGGGCCCTGTACATTGGGTCTTGGTGTTTGAATTTAGGGCGCTGCACTCCTGTCTGGGCCACCTGACAATCTGCTCGGGTATATTCCTTTTTGGAGCCCCTCCGCATTGGGTTTTGGGTGCTTCCTGTTTGAATGGAGGGCCCTACGCATTTGACGGTGGCCCTATGTGTTAAACCTGCTCTGACGCACTGGATGATTCGGGGTTTCACTGCCTTGGGTCTTGAGTACTTCCTATTTGAACGGAGGGGCCTACACTCTTTTTGGGAACCTTATCGGTTAACCCGCTTGGGCACACGCGATCATTCGGAGGCCCTCTGCATCGGGTTTGTGTACTTCCTATTTGAATGGAGGGCCCTACGCTCCTGGTGGGGGCCCCTTTATGTTAACTTGCTCGGGCGCACACGGTCGCCCAGTGCCCTACACATTGTGTCGTGAGTATTTCTTTTTTGAATGGGTGGCCCTATGCTCTTGGCGGGCCCATCTATTAAGCTGCTCGCGCCGGTTGCGGATGCAGGGGGGGGGGGGGGGAAGGAGGGGAGGCTCGGGGCCATGTCCCATGGACCAAACCGACGGAACCTAAAGGCTCTGAACGGGCCCATAACTGACCGGATGGACGCAGTTTTCTTTCTACAAAATTGAAAGTCTTTGGGCCTACAGACGGCCAAGAACAATTGCTAGCCAAAGTAAAGAGTTCATAAGCAGGCCAAGTTCATTTTTTGCTGATTGAAAGTGTTGCTCGGGGGAAATTTTGGAGCCCATTACACTGTCTAGAGCCATTATGCTGTTGGTTGCCTGGCTCCATATGTCCACTTGCTGGGTTAATCTGATCGCTAAGTAGCTTTCCACGTTGCCCTCGATATCTTTGCATTTTATCGTAGTGCCCAATGTGCTGTTGGGACGCCATCGGCCTCCATGCCTGAGTACTGTTGATTGATCCAGTTTTCCTCCACGGATTCCCACCATTCGCCCAAAAGGCTCTTTACGCTTTTTCCAGGCCCCATATGTCAGGGTACACTCAGTTGCTCAGGGGCCCTTCATTTAAGCTCCGGGCTTTTCCTACTTGCTTGGAGGGCCTTGTGCCGCTTCCAGGGCTTTTATAAGGTAAGGTACGGAGACACTCAATGCTCAGGGGCCATCTTCTTTGATCGAGGGCTGTCTCATTTGCGGAGGACTCCTCACTCCTATCGAGGCTCATATTGTTACTCCCCCCCCCCCCCCCCCCACCCTGCGCACTCTTGATCATACAGGGGTATTAATTTATGATTTTCGATAATTCCCCTTCGCTCGGAGGGTTCTGCGCTCTGGCCGGGGCGTTATTTGTCAGTCTGCCGAGGCACTACCGGTCGTTTATGGGCCCCCACGTTGGTCTTGGGTTCTGTTTGCTTGCTCTGCGGGCGCTATACTTGTTGACGGGAGTCACTTTGTTGGCCTCCTGCGGCACCCATGATCGCTCAGGTTTCGTCCCTATTGGCCTTGGTGCCTTCGCCTCAGAGCAGCGGTCGAAAATGCGCCGATGAATTTTTACGTGCAATTGCAGAACGTGATTTTACATGCCGCCGACGTTGCATGTGCCATTTTCATTTGCTTTTGAGTTTGTGACACTTGTTATACTAGTACATCACGCTCTTAACATATCTCGAATGTTAGGATATGTTGTACTCAGTAATAACAGGGCCTTGGAGGGGGCCCCAAACTTGAGGGGGCCCCACAATGTCGCGTGTCCCCCTTGACGAAATCCTGGGTGCGCCCCTGCCCGGAGGGCTGGATGTAGGTCACATTAAGGACCCCGCCCGTTGGACCGTAATCTTAAATGTCAGACGGTCTGTAGCACCGATTGGGACCCCAGAGACAGAGAGTTTCTCTATTTCGGCCAGAGATCACCAGCACCGAACAGTCGGTCCTGTGTCGATCTAAACTCTTGGGGGCCCATTTACCAAGCAGGTACAAGACCGGGTCCGTGATTTGCATTGTTCGAGGGCCCCTGCCATAATCCGGGGTCTCTGTATTGGTCAGGGGCCCAGTGCCTCACACGGTGTGCTGTGTCAACAAGGGGACTCGGGTTGGTCAGGGAAACATTTGCTCAACGTGGACTGGGTCGGGACCACTAATGACAGAGGACCTCTTGCGTTGGACGAGAGCCTCTGACAATGGGAGGAAATATTTGAATTTATTGGTGTTCACATTGAGACAATGCAAGGGTCCTGTGCCAGTCACGGCCCCCAGTACCGAACGGCGGGCCCTCCAACCCATTTCCAGCCTGGGCCCGTTAAGCCGAACTAGAGTCTATGCGCAAATCATTTGACAGCCTTTTGTTAAGAATGGCAGAAGGCAGAATGGCGGCCGGGAGACGCCCCGCGGTGTAACGAAATGGCCCCTATCTCATGACCGGGAACAAAAATGTACCCCTAGTGTTCCGCTCAAGAAATCCTCTTGGTGGGAAAGAAGTAAGGGGTCTCATTAGTGTTGAAGACCGTGGGTCGAGATGAGCTTAAAGGGAGTGTTCCGCATTTATAGGGAGGTTTGAACTGGAATAGCCATCTTGCAGACCTTTCTGTGCTGTTCACAATCCTTCCCGTCCTTATACCTAAGCCCCTCCGGTTTCTGGGCTATACGCCCACGAAAATGGCGAAAGTTATAAGTATCGAAAAGAGCGCTTTTAAGATACCTTGTCATTCATAAGGTCATAATACTGCTATTTAAATTCTATCATTTCATAATCCATGCGGTGATCAAGGCCAGGCAAAAATATAATTGTCGAGGCGTTCACATCTGGCGTTCGTGAGCGCGATTTCCAGATAAAACGACTGTCAGCTCACAATCAATGTTGTCCGTGGTATGATAACGCAATCAAGCCATGACGCACTGAAGAACATATGTACTAAACAGAGAATCGTGCTGTCTGAAGAAGTTTTCTCCCCTTTTATGCTTCAGACCAAATTTACCAAACCAGACTTACTTCACTTTTTATTACATTTACTTACCCCATTTACCAAACGTACTCCATCTTTTTTTTAGTTTGTACTGGGATAAGGTCACAGCACTCCCTCCCGCTGAAAACACCGACGCTTTATCAAAGTTAAGATTCCCCGTGATATGCGAGTGATGCACGACAATTTGGCTCCCAGTTTGGCGCCGTACAACATTTTTCAGCTTCAGTTTTTGCCATGACATCAACTAGTTACAGTGAACAATGCCGATATGGAATTTAAGCTTAAATTAAAGCGTTTAACTTATAGCAATAGCAATATATCGATAGCAAGACTTCTGATATTGTTTCGACGAATGCGTGTGGCCGAAACATCAACGCATCTATTATCCTCATTCTCCTGCTTTTCTTCGAGGAATATGTCGATTACTAGTGCCTTATGACAGGTATTAGAAAGTGTGTGAACAAATGATAACGGTGCACATGCAAAGTAGGCATGCACAAATGAATTTAACATTTTATTACGCCATGTAATAAATTGCGCGCGCGGCGCATTTAACGCGCGCCTGTGTGGCCGGAGACCTCAGGAACTAAGAGGGCTAGGGACACCAAATTTGCAGAGTGTATTGACCTGTACGTAAACTCACTTAATTCAAAGTTTGAGGTTGCTAGATTATGAACTTTGGGTCAAATCAGGTAAAACAAGGTAACATTCCAGGTTGATCTCGAAAGTGCCCCCAGACACTAGATGACTGTTTCTAAGCAAAAGGTCACACGCTCATTTAAGGTCAGTGACCTTGTTTGATCTTTTGAAGGTCATGATGACCAAAATAATACAAGACTGCCTTGACTTTTGAATTTGAATAGACGACAAAGATTACGCCAGGCAGTATGTTCCTAAAAACAAAATGCTGACCTGGATCATTTTAGGCCAGTGACCTATTCTAACATCTAAGAAGTCCATGAAAAATTATAACGCGGTTAATGTTATCAATAAAGTCCAAATAAGCACCAGGACTACCCCGTACAGCAAGCCCAAGGGTAATAAAACAGGTTGGTTTTGACCTTGGCGTGACCTTCATACCTGAACTTAGGTCAATGTAATTTGTTCATTAAACTGTTGCGTTGCATAAGAAATTATCTCAGAGATGTATGGTTTGGCTATGGCTGAAATCCGTTGTTGCATCAGATTGAACGACTCCCTAGGAATTGACTTCGCTGATACCATGGCCTGACTTTGACCTGCCAAGGTCAGATACCTTGAAAGGTACAGTTTAAAGCCATGCAAAATTTGGTGCGGCTTCGCCGTGCCGTTCGAAAACCATTCCAGAAAAGCCTTGGGGGAGTCAATTTGACCTCCCACCCGAGCGCGTGTCAACCAAGTTTTAAATCACATTTTTTAGTCGCGCCCTCTGCACATCGCGAAGCCCTGCGTACGCCCCTGATTGCACCCATAACAGCTGAACAACAAAGAGAGCTTCAGCCTAAGGCGGTGCAATGTCTACAGTCCAGCTGTTAATCCGTGCACACGGTCTTCCCCTCTTCAGCTTATCGCGTTCAGCGGGTCACCCGGTTTGTAATCAGACCGACTTGCGCGTCAACGTCAACAAGATAGCACGGCGATCGACGGTCGCTTGGTATCGAACTTCACGGCGGTGCACAGCGCTGGCAGGTGGAGGTGGCGGCCGCATGATCGCAGCGCGGGATCCGTAATGCAGAGCGGTGCCCTCGTGCATCATATGCATGTATAATGTCACTCATCGACCAGCTTGCTGTGCTATGAGTCAGAGAACGTTGGTCCATCAGTTGCGTCTGACGTGAGACAGCGTTTCTTCTTTTGCGTCTAGATTCATAGTTGTCCTTGCAAAGCGCGGCGATAACGTTGCATTACACCAGATAGCGCGCCGGTGCTGCGATCTCGCCGTGACCTGCCGAAGGGACATGACCTGTCGAACCGACGTAATTTGTCGAAGGGACGCGATCTGTCGAAGGGATATGACCTGTCAAGGGACGTGACCTGTCCAAGGGACGTAGTCTGTCGAAGGGACGCGATCTGTCGAAGAGACGTGACCTGTCGGAGGGATGTGACCTGTGAAAAGGACGTGATCTGTTGAAGGTACGCGACCTGTCGAAGGGACGCAACCTGTCGTAGGGACGCGACCTGTCTATGGGGCCTGACATGTCGGAGGGGCGTGACCTGTGGCGAAGGGACGTGACCTATCGGAGGGACGTGACCTGCCTATGGGGCCTGACCTGTCGATGGGACGTGATCTGTCGGAGGGGCGTAACCCGTCGATGGGACGTGACCTGTCGAAGGGACGTGACCTGTCGAAGGGACGTGACCTGTAATCGGGGCGATCAGGCTGACAGCCCGTGCTGACGCTTGACGGGGAATTTTCGACACCATCGGCCAGTTGTCATTCTTGTATCACGTGGCAGAAAAATCACGGCTCGATCTGCCGCACCCCAGATGGTCTTGGCGAAGTAATTTGAACTTGATGTGCGTGCTGTGGTGGCACCTGACGCGGCAGTCTTCACATGGGGCTGACGCGTGGAGCCGCCTCATTGGAGAAATCCCCCCGTATAGATTATGTTAGACGTGTTTAGCACATCTACTAGCTGAAGACGTCTTACATTTCTATCTACTTTCATTTGAGAGTCTACGAACCCATTGGGATAACTAGAAATTCATAACTGAAACAAGTACAAAAAGTGACGCTTTTCTCTACCTCTCACGCGCGCGCTAAGCGTCAAATACACCGAGGGATGCAATGTCGTAAGCAAATATATGTCGTGTTTCACAATGGTGAGAAGTCTGAGACACAGTATGCAATATAGTTTCGCACCTGCACATGATCATTGCATGTTAAAAAAGCACAGGTGATTCGAAGACTTCAGCGTGTCGACACAGTATTGCATGCTATGTCGGCACACTGCAGCCAAAATGAATACCAATTTCTGTTCCAGCCACCTGAATACCTAAAGGATAACTGTAATTGTTTTACTTCAATACACACCCAGCACAACGACATGCTAATTTCATTTCAGCTCGTAGTACGAACATTGGAGAACGTGTTGTTGATCTGTTGCAAACGCATGCTGTGCACTTATCAATGAGAAGTCTAAGACATGCTGGCATATTCCTATGCCTGATAAGATTGCATCGCACAAGAGATGATAATATTAACCTAAGAAATTTCCGGGGTTGATTTTTGCAATATGACGTGCAATATTTTTCAATGCTCGCTGAACTGCGGATTGCGCATTTGGTAATGACAGTGCAACCTCCGTCGTATGTGTTCAACTCGTAACATTGCGATTCAAAAGCACTGCATTAATACTTCTGTTGAACTTGTATTTGACGTACAGTAATATTGTGCATATATTGCAAAAATGTTCGGCTTGGTTTTTTGCTTACAATTGTACTGTTACATAATCGTATGTTCCGATGAAGTCTAGCCCGCCTTAGGGTTTATATATATATATATATATATATATATATATATATATATATACATATATATATGTATATATATCTATATATATATATATATATATCTCTCTCTCTTCTCTCTCTCTCTCTTCTCTCTCTCGCTCTCTCTTCTTTCTCTCTCTATCTCTCTCTCTCTTCTATCTCTCTCTCTCTCTCTCTCTCTCTCTCTCTCTCTCTCTCTCTCTCTCTCTCTCTCTCTCTCTCTCTCTCTCTATCTCTCTCTCTCTCTCTCCTCTCTCTCTCTCTCTCTCTCTCTCTCTCTCTCTCTCTCTCTCTCTCTCTCTCTCTCGCTCGCTCTCTCTCTCTCTTCTCTCTCTCTCTCTCCTCTCTCTCTCTCTCTCTCTCTCTCTCTCCTCTCTCTCTCTCTCTCTCTCTCTCTCTCTCTCTCTCTCTCTCTCCTCTCTCTCTCTCTCTCTCTCTCTTCTCTCTCTCTCTCTCTCTCTCTCTCTCTCTCTCTCTCTCTCTCTCTCTCTCTTCTCTCTCTCTCTCTCTCTCTCTCTCTCTCTCTCTCTCTCTCTCTCTCTCTCTCTCTCTCTCTCTCTCTCTCTCTCTCTCTCTCTCTTTCTTCCTTTCTCAGCATGGCTAAAGATCAGCTAAATTAAACCAAGGCTAGATTTCCTCGTTCCGGAAATGTTACAACAAACAACATACTTTACATCAACTGCATTTCGTCCGAAAAAGAAATAGCCAAATATGTAAGCGCCTGTCTCTGATGTCGAGAACTGGACGGTGACCGCAGAATCAAGTGTATGATTTTTAGAATATGCTTACTAGTTATATATCTATTCCCATTTTAGGTGGATTATTCGGCATTCTCCCTGAGAATGGCGGAAATGGTGGAAACGTGCATGCATTGCATGTCACACAAAACCAGCCCTCGACCGCCGGGGCGGGCACGGGTGGCCTGTCAGTGCGTCACTCCCTAACCTGACAGACGGCCTGACTGCTGCAAGGTTACCCGGTGCAGTAATCTCAGCGTGATCTGTTACGCCGTGAGCCTTCGTGACCCATCGCTACAGACTTGATCCGCCACGCGGCGACTCAGCCGCGAAGACAGCGGTCTGCAGGAGCCACGCTCACCGGCGCCCAGGCGTTGTGCGTCAGCGAGCGATATCGCCGTATCCTGTTGGCTATCCGTCGACGCGGCTCAGCTCCGCCAAAAGTCGAGCCGATAAGATACACGGCGTGGGCAGCGTTCGGAGAGTGCTCAGCAGAGCGGCCGCGGCTCGGGTCAGCTTCATTGTGCCGTCCCGTCCCCGCGAGCAACGGGCCCACGCAGCGAGACAGGTATGTTGGCGACGTGGTGTTGGCTCGGTGATGGGTGCTGCAGTTGTCCAGGGAGGGCTGTCGACATGTTTGCGCCGATGGCTTTGTTTCAGAAGTCTGAGTGCGAAGTATATTACTGACGAAGCCTCGCCCCAAGAGGTGCTTCAAAGGCCAAGAGAGGTCTAAGGTCTTTCTGAATGTCTTTGAGAACGGTGCTGGTGTTTTGGTGACACCTGAAAAAATCCGCATCTTCTGTCCTAGAAGGTTTCTGATCTAAGACCTCTTTTGTGGGGTCATGTCGGTGACATTTTTATTTAAAAGTGACAGACAGTGCCTATCTTCGCAGAAATTGAATTTTAATAAAACTTTCTAACCCTCTTGTTTGCTGCAACGCCCTGGAGTGCGTTAAAAGTGTTCTGTTTCCATTTCACGGTCAGATCACCCAAGGTCAGGCGTCAACCTTTCATATTTGCTGAAAACGAGATCCGACGTTTTCAAGGTTCTATGACTCAAACCTTAGTAACACGTATCTTACATCTTTGGAAGGCCTTCCTGACGTCGTTTTCCCACTGATGTGGCTTGTTTGTTTCTTGGTATAGCTGGACGGGGCAAAGCAACAATAGCATGCATTACTTTGCCCTACCATGACGCATCGCAGGTCACATCTGTCAATGTTCTTTGGTGTTTGTTTGGTAGAGCTTTCCAAGAGCTATTCAACGCCGTTCTTCGCAATGTCACAACATTCTCGGCTCTTGGGATAACCGGAACGGTCCATCAAGGGCTAATTTGACTCTTATGACTTAATTCTGCCCCATTTTTAATTAGAGATGCCATTCACACCATTGTCCAGTCACATCTTATCCAATGCAGGGTGGCGAGGGTTTTTCAACGACTTTTTTACCGAAAATATTGGCTTGCTTACTTTTTGAGATCTTGGTGAGGCTCTGAGAGCTCCTTTGCGGGACAGAGAAAAGGCTCTCGGAGAACGGGGGTTTACAGGTAGGCGCTAACCTGTGCACACCTATGACGTCAGCGGCAAACGTCACCGGCGGTATCGGTTCTAGCTAAAAATATTTGTGTTGGCATTTTACCTTTTAAGCCACTCAAGCCTGCAGAGACGAGGAGGGGATGGAATCATAACTTCCTGTCTTATCTATAACGCCGCGATGCGGCCGAGCCTCACTCGGTCGCTGTTCCCTGACGGGCTTGCCGTCTTGGCCGGGTGGACGGCTTCTCGCTCTGGAACGCTTGCCAAGCCGCGCATCTCAGACTATCGGCACAGCCTTCATGCTTCGGATCACGGCAGCGGCAACGCCACGATAATTTCCGTGTTGGTTACATGCTGACTTAGGTGACTGGGATTCACTTTTCATCAGTGTTGGGGTCTGTGCCTGCTTACACTGGGATTTGCGTTTGAATAGATTAGGATTATGTTTAATTTCATCATGCTTACCTTGAATCGTGCATGCAAACACTCTTTTGATTTGTTTTATTGGCTGTTCAAAAACAATAGCAAGTAATCTTGGGCCTCTGCATTGGCATTGTTCAAGTAACAGGCGTTCTGTGCATGACTTCACAAAAAAGCGTAGGAATAGGACTTCTGCACTTGTACTTAAAGTGCAAGTAAAGCAAGCGAACAGCGCCTCCAATCACGTAGCTTCAAAAGAAGTGTGGAATGCACGAAATTTGCACGCGTAGGAGCATCCGGCGCTGCCCAGAGCTGGTGCGCATGCGCTCATCCAACGGCGCTTCTGCGTGTCAACAGCAGAAGACGAGCCTGACGACTCCTGGCGGCAACGGTGACCGCGCCGCCGTCTGCCGGCGCCAGCTGTCTCTAAGCGCAGCGGCGGTCGCTGGCCACGAGCCGGCGCCATCACGGACATGCCCAGGGACAGCCTGGAGAGCGAGACATTCGACTACGACGACCATGAAGAGAGCTGTCCCCTTCAGGAGTAAGTAGCTGGCGCATCCCAGGGCGACGGCAGGTGGAAGGTTCGACTTGAGGGGGGGGGGGGGGGGTAGATATTGAGGAAATATCTTTAGTTCTTGTGGGGAGTGCCAGCAGCGTATTTAGGGAGGGGGCACCTTAATGCACAGATAAAACAAATGTCGAACATTACAGAATTGAGAGACGCACAGAACAAGTAATAAATGATCGGGCGATGTTAAACGTCATGCAAGCAATCTGGCCTGCCTGTGCGCGCTAAAATGGGTTTTCAGGAAATATTTTGAATAGTCGCCTACCCCTACACAATATTCGGAATCGCCCCTGAGGGGGATCATGCGTCAGCACATTTGGCACTGAAATCGTGGAGCTGTATTCGAGCTAAGGTCTGCCCCCAGATACGCCCACAGGCGTGAGAAGATTTAAAAACGCGGGGAGACGCAGACTCAGCTTATATTTGAGGAATTTTTGGTGGGGACGCAGGCCCGGCGACCGAGGAGGAGAGATGGAAGACGCTGTCCACTGTTAGTTCATGAAACTTTTTTGAACATAGCTTAATATTATGAGTGGTGTGCTGTACATACCAGCAGCTGTTTGCTCCTGGTGCGAGATTTGATCCAATTGATTCATCCATACCATTCAGCGAACCCACCACCCAGCTTTCGAAAATTAGGCATGCGTGTTTAGTATCATTTCCACTGGGGAGGAAACACGCCATGGATTAGGTGGTATTAACAAGCCAAGAGCTGACTTGGGTACAAGCTGGTCAGAATTTTACATTTGAATCCAAGGCCAATAATAATCCGCCTATTTTCCCATTTGTCTCTAATTCGTCAACCACTTTTCAAGGGATGAGTTTTCGTCGCAGCATTCTATGCATACACAAATTCGGAAGGTTTAGTACTATCGGCCAAAAACAACATGACAAAATCCCTTATACTAAGGTTTGAACTGTAAAGAAAAACAACTGGTCACGCAGTCAAGGTCTTTCGTTTTGCAAGTTTCGGCCCGAGCCCTGCTTTCGCCCGCCGTTAGCGGCCACGCCCTGGCTCGGCTGCTGCCCATCATCAGCAGCCACGGCCCTGGCTCGGCTGCCGCCCACCGTCAGCGGCCACGGCCCTGGCTCGGCTGCTGCCCATCGTCAGCAGCCACGCCCTGGCTCGGCTGCTGCCCATCATCAGCAGCCACGGCCCTGGCTCGGCTGCTGCCCGCCGTCAGCGGCCACGGCCCTGGCTCGGCTGCTGCCCATCATCAGCAGCCACGGCCCTGGCTCGGCTGCTGCCCGCCGTCAGCGGCCACGGCCCTGGCTCGGCTGCTGCCCATCGTCAGCAGCCACGGCCCTGGCTCGGCTGCTGCCCATCGTCAGCAGCCACGGGCCTGGCTCGGCTGCTGCCCGTGCTCGGCGGTCATCACTCGCCTGACTAACTGCGAGCTGATCGTCTGACTGCTCTGTTGCACGTCTGTGGATTGGCACCACTACTCACTCAGGTGTAAAGTGGGTGGGACGCCTGCTAAAGTACCGGCCACTGCATTCCTCATCCTGGCACCACATCACCACCACCGCACGAGATAACTTTTCGGTGAAACTACCGACCTGAGGCGTGAATCGGTCCTGTCCGGGCATTCATTCACCACTTCGTGCCATTATTGCGTTATATGACAAAAAACTTGAATTGGCGTTTTGAATACTTGCCAGGCTTTGACTATTTTCTGTAATTACCGTTATTACCTTATTTACCTGACATAGATAATTTATTTTTAGGTATATCATGAATTAAATTTGATGTTTCAAGCAAAGGCCGGCTAATCCAAGTACCAAATGCTATGCATAGTCGTTTTATATTTGATACTCAATTACCTCATGATATTGCTCTTTCACCTTAAAGTTTATAACTGTTTGCAGTAACTCCTCATAGTTGACCGTCTATTTCTCAGACGTTTTAAGTTCGTCGTGCGGTAGCCAGTCATTAGGGCATAAATTACCTAGATATTCATATCTATGCCGGTTCCCGCAGCCATGCCTGAATGGCTCAGACGCCCGACCTGACTACGTGGCAGGCGTCTGGGTTCGAGTCCCAGAGGGGACTGATTGTTTGACCTGGTAGGTACCAGCTGACAGCAGGCGAGGGTACCACGGTTATGCGGCGGGACCGTGCGAAAACCTTGGACAACGCGTAGAAGGTTTGACTCGGGCAGTTGCAGGCAAACTGGTCGAAGAATGGCCAAGAATGTCGAACTGGTCGAAGAGGCAGTCTCAAGCAGCTCTCTGCTAACCGTCGAGACTGAACTAGGACGGAGAAGATTAATGTATCTTCGAAACATACTGACACTTATATCGTTTCTCAAAATCAGCAGCACTTGGAGACATTGAAGGGCTGCAAACGTCTTCCTCGAAAAGCTTGCTGGTGTGTGGCCCAACAGAACTCACCGTTTGTCGCAGTCGACTTGTGAGCACAGGTTCGAAGGATTGCGACACCTAGACATACACACTGCACGTGCTGCGCGGCACTCGCAGCGTACGGTACCGTACTGTCGTTCCCGCCCGGCAGGTGCGCTGGCGAACTCCTGCCTCAGAAGTGAGAACCGAGGGCATGAAGTGTCTTGCTAACTTATGACTTTCCGATGGCCGTTGTTGGCCACAGTGGCTGCCAGTACATGCGCAGACGTGCCGGCACTCCCCTGAACACCTACTCTGGATGAATCGTGTATTTGAAACGGCCGAAAACCACATGGTCGACAAGTGAGGTGTTGCTGCGGTTTATTTCATCATACGCGGCAAAAGCGCCATAAACAATATTGACTACAGGTATCATATGCGGCGAAAGCGCCACCAACAATATTGGTTATTGGACTGAATTTAGAACATGAAATGGCCACTAAGGATGATCCAGGCTCAGTTTGACCAGGCTTTGGAGGGTTTTGGGAGGTCAAAAGGAATCCCTCTGGCACTGGAGTGTCTGGTGACATGTTTTTAAGCTCTTGAACTTTCGAAACACGATTATTGGATCGCCCCATAGCATACCAAAACTCCCTTGCTGGACTCTTACGACGCTAAACGTTAAACGCTTACAATGGAGCCACAGAGAACATGGAATGGCTCGGAGTCCATTTACCCCTGACGGTCGTCTAAAACAGCCTCGTAGAAACTCTCGCTAAGCTTCATGAGGCTGTTTTATCTGTTTATTGGCGTCGATAAGGAAACGCAAGGTCTTTTTACGGACTGGTCGCCGGGCCTGCTGAGACGAGGTTGTCCACCAGATGGGATTTGGATGGTTGAGCCCCTGTGCTGGTTCTAGCGAGACCAGCGAATACCCGTGGGCTGCGGCGGCAGAGGCCCGGGGCGGAGCTTTGGGTGTGGTCTGTGGTCATGTCGCGGCTCGGGCGGGACCGTGGGCCGTGCTGGCCGGCTGCTGAGACCAGCCGCCGTGCCGGCGCGGCAGGGCCGGTCGCTGTGCTGGCTCTGGTGGCACCAGCCGCGGCGCTGGCTTTGGTGAGACTAGGGCCCTGCTTTCGGCACCAGTCAGCCCGACCGTTCTGTATTATATGTGGGTTAGAGAACAGTTAGTTAGACCTGGTTTGACCCAGTCTCAAAGTACCCAACCCGTACCTCAAATATGGCGCTGCTCTCATAAAACATGCGTCGCCCTAACTGGGGTACACAAGTCGCGTTATGCAGCATAAATGCCATGGTAACATATTGATTGGCTCGCAATGGAACCGACAGACTTGTTTCGAGACCAAGACTTTACTTCGCTTTTCGTCTTGGTTGTGTTTTTTCACTTGCTTTTTTGCAGACAGGGGCGCTGGCGTCAGTTTTTTCTACTACACTCTTTGTCTACTACACCCTTTGCATTCAATTCCTTTTAGCACGTTTTTGCCATTCGTTATGTTCTGTTGGAAAAGTTAAGTGTATGTTTCCTAGACAGCCTATGATAGAGTTATATCTCATTTTAGTTTCACTAATTGCTATGCTTATGTCCTGTTAACCACGACTTGACCATTCACAAATACCTAGCTGCTTGTTTTGCAGCCGCCATGTGAACTGTCGGCGAGCTCGGAGGGATGCACACGGCCCAGACTGTGCGGCAGACTTAGCGGGCTTGGTAACACATTCTGTGCTGGCACGAGCTCTTGCAGGTGGCACTGACTCTGAGTGACATAGACGCAGGCCGAAGTCCGCACGACGCGTGGGCTTCAACTCTGGGCTGTTAACGCGTTCAGAACGAGCATGCACCGTCACATACAAATCTTCGGGACATATCTCTCGGTCTGCGAGCTGATATTCGTGACACCAGACTGTTTGCCCCAAGTCCGCACCGGTCGTATCGCATGAGGATTTAGATAAGGGTTGATGGCTGATAGATATGCTGTGACGTGGTAATCTACGCAATCAAGCCTACAGTGTTCCAATTTTGTGAGCATTCAGCTCTGTTCGCACTTGCCACGCGTGGAAGGTTACTGATGTGGCACAACACAAATTGCCAGCGACTTCAGTGCAAGAACTGCGCCGCCTCTGTCTTGCGACATTCCCAGTCAATTAAAACGCGGATTTGTCCTGTCTAGCTTGGAAAGTTCATAGAGTGCTTGTTCTGCTGCCAGTGCATTCGAACTCGCATTTAAATTTGTATCCGTTTACATTCCGAGCACCTTTACTTTCAGCGAGCAGAAGTTCTCGCAATACGCGCGTCATGGGTGTTGATAAGGGCATAAGATCGCCACGGACATTTGAGCTGCGGTCCATAGTGTCGTTGCTCAACGGCGTCCAATTGCTTCTGTATTGTATTGCTTCTTGTCCAATTGTATTGCTTCTGAAAGTCAAAACAAATGCCGTGCTTGCATGGTGTGGTACTTTTGGTACACCATAATTGCAAGTAAAACTATTCATCGAGATATTTATTGCGCTACACATATTTGCGTAGGGCTAGACTAGATGCACATTCACGTGCCTGGTCTCTTAAAGTGATCAATTTCATCACAACTCGCAAATAGGTAATCGTTAGAATACAGCTGTTTGCTTGGAGGAACATGTAATTTACAATAAGAGTAACTTGTGGAAAATTTAGACAACGGCTATTTGAGTCAAACCAATGATTACATCCATACAACGGTGAACATCTGGGAGGCTGCTTATCTGAAGCTATATTCAGCCGTTTGAATACTGTTTAACTTCAGCACGAAGTTACTAACACACGCCATGGACAACTCGTTAGAATGGCACGCTTTAGGGGAGGCGGGCAAAGCGGCCCAGTCTGCTCCCAGACAAGCTAGATCGCAATGCCCAGGGAATAATATCCGGGGGATGATTTCTTGACTATTGGATCACGATAACTGTAGGTCAAGAGCTTGGGTTCAAACAACGGCAACTTAAAAAAAAAACGTGCATATCTGCAATCACAACGAAAGCGTTGAGTGTCAGATTTCAACCCAGTTAACAGCAGATGGCTAACAACTACGGATGCAGTATTGTTAGGGAGCAGCAGCGCTTGAGGGTGTAAGGCGATTGCTATCACTGTCGTGTCAAAGATAGCAGATCAGGCTCAGGTGAACAACGCCTATGTCAGCCGCAAGGTAACGCTAATAGACCAGGCTCAGGTGAACAACGTATGTCAGCCGCAAGGTAACATTAACAGACCAGGCTCAGGTGAACAACGTATGCAAGCCGCAAGGTAACGCTAACAGACCAGGCTCAGGTGAACAACGTATGTCAGCCGCAAGGTAACGTTAACAGACCAGGTTCAGGTGAACAACGTATGCCAGCCGCAAGGTAACGTTAACAGACCAGGCTCAGGTGAACAACGTATGTTAGCCGCAAGGTAAGATTAACAGACTAGGTTCAGGTGAACAACGTATGTCAGCCGTAAGGTAACGCTAACAGACCAGGCTCAGGTGAACAACGTATGTCAGCCGCAAGGTAACGTTAACAGACCAGGCTCAGGTGAACAACGTATGTCAACCGCAAGGTAACGTTAATAACTCGACGACACCGAGTTAATGGTGCATTTCATTCCGATAAAGGGTGAGATCTCCCGCACGCCAGCTCGCAGTCTGAATTCAGACGCGTCGAACATTGCCGACCCTGCTCCGCCTCCGTCCCATGCGTCCTTCCGCGAAAGGCGTGATCAGTTTCCGGCGGATGGCAACACGTGACGCGGTGTGGTCTAAAGTCCAACTTGGTGAGGGGGCAGCGTCGCGTATGCTCGTTCTTCAGTGTCACTGGCCAGTGATAATGCTGAGCAGGCATTCTGATTTTGCCAGCCTGTTGTTCGAAATGCCACCAGTCGATTTTTTACCAGACGTATCGTTCTCTTCTAAGTAGATACAACACAAATGCTATTCTGACAGCGTCCGATTGATATGATGTTAACCAAATAAGAGCATGCGACGGATTTCGCTCCCGTCCAGCTTGAATGCCCATTCTCCATTCCTATCTATCCATCTCCTCAAGCTCCATTTCGATCGTGTTGCATCCCAACAGAGATACCATATGTATATCAACCAGTGGACCCCTAACCCTCGCCCAGATGAGGGGGCGGGGTTCAACCCCCCCCCCCTACGGTTTTCTGGCATGCTTGCTGTAACATGTTTTCCAATCGCCCCCAAATTTTCGGTAGTTTTTGGAGAATTCATCGCACTTGGCTTAACACCGGAAAACTTGGTCCTTATATATTCTGGTTTCTGAGGGAATATTTTTTAGTAATGCTGCGCGGCAATCCACAACCGGCGCGGTCTGTTGTCGGCAATAGACGATTCCGCGAGCGCTCAAAGCACATAAAACTACCATCATCATACTCATAATTTAGTAACAAAAACACACCTTGTTCAAGCTATGCGCCACCGTGTGGCATGTTCTCGGACATATCAGAATATATAGCCGAAAACGCCCCGTTCGTTTCCAGAAGAAACCGCCCTTTTACCTGGTAAAGTGGGTTCATTTATTGTATCACCAATCGTGAGACCTTGTTCACGCCAATCCACTGTTCTTTTCGAAGGTCTGTCATATTGGTTTAGAAACAGCAAGGAGTCGCATCAACCTCCCCCCCCCCCCCCCCCACATCGACTTCGCCCTCGGCCATTGTCAAAATATTTTGATATGGCTGCCTCTTCTACAAAATGGCAGCACCAAGAAGCCTGGTGTCGAGCACAGTTGTCTTTTACTTCGTCTTCGTTTGCCTCACCACACCATATACCTGGCTTGTTGATATGTTCACGCAGCGTCGTGATGCTAAGCTACTTGGCTGCTGATCCCTCAAATGATCTGGCCATGATAGGCTGACATCAGCGCGGCACGTGCTGATTTCTGCTGCCTCTGCTGTGCTGGCCCCGACTGAAACCAAACGCTCCCCGAGCCCGAGTCTCTCACAGCCACAGCCCTATTTCATCACACTCCAGCTCAATACACAACTCACTGGTTGCAACTGTATGCCGCTGTGTCCTAACCAGCTGCACCACGGCAGAGATGAGGAGATACCCAACTGGAACATCTTCCGGACGGAGCCGATCGAAGAGGCGTCCGGCTCGGCCGTCGAGCACCCCATCTACAAGGCGTCCATCAAGATCCTGAAGGTTGTGGTGCACCTGCTGTCCTTCGGCATCGTGCTGACCGGCTGCGTCGTCGCCAAGGGCACCACGCTCTTCATGACGGCCCAGCTGAAGCCGGGCAAGACGCTGATCTACTGCGACAGGAACATCGGTGAATGCGATGACGGGGACGGGGGACGGTGAAGGGGTCAGCCGAGACAGATGGGTGCTGGATGTTGTCAAGCAGACCTGCTGCGTGTGTCCGGACAGCTGGCCTGTATTTTCCGTAGTACAGCTTGACGCCCCTGTGCCGATCCCCCCCCCCCCCCAGCATCCCGCGGGGTTAGACGCCTCAACGCCTCCCCCCCCCCCCCCGACATTTCGCGGGGTAAGACGCCCCGGCGCCGCTTCAGTGCTCCCCTGACATCTCGCGGGGTCATACACCCCGGAGCCGCCCTCGACATCCCGCGGGGTGAGACGTCTCGGCGTGTCCCACCCCCCACCCCCCGACATCCCGCGGGGTCAAACGCCCCGGCGTCGTCCCCCCCCCCCGGCATCCCACGGGGTAAGGCGCCCCGGCGCCGCCCTCCCCTTCCCCCTGGCATCCCGCGGAGTCAGAAACCTCGGTGCTCCCTCCGACATCCCGCGGGGTCATACAACCCGGTGCCGCCCCGGCATCCCGCGGGGTCAGACGCCGCCCTCCGCGACATCCCGCGGGGTCATACACCTGAGTGCCGCCCCGGTATCCCGCGGGGTCAGACGCCCCCTCCCCCGGCATCCCGCGGGGTCAGACGCCCGGCGCCGTCCCGGTGTCCCGCGGGGTCAGACGGCCCCTCCCCTGGCATCCCGCGGGGTCAGACGCCCCCCTCCCCGATATCCCGCGGGGTCAGACGCCTCAGTGCCGCCTCGGCATCCCGAGGGGTCAGACGCCCCTCAGGCATTCCGCGGGGTCAGATGCCCGGCGCCGTCCCGGCATCCCGCAGGGTCAGACGCCCCCTCCCCACCCCTCCCCCCCCCGACATCCCGCGGAGTCAGATGCCTCAGTGCAGCCCCGGCATACCGTAGGGTCAGACGCCCGGCGCCGTCCCCCCCCCCCTCCGACATCCCGCGGGGTCAGACGCTTCAGTGCCGCCCCGGTATCCCGCGGGGTCAGACGCCCCTGGCACCGCACCATTGACGGACACCTGCTCCACCAGGCCTGGGGCGGTCGTGGCGAGTCGAGATACCCGAGGTGGAACGAGTTGCTTGGGTCTGGTGCCTGTTCTTGGCGTTCGTGGTACCGGAGCTAGGCACCTTCATCCGGTCGGCCCGCATTTGCTTCTTCAAGGTGGGTCATGCCGTCAGCATCTTTTGAGAAATATCTCTACTCACGTTGGCTTAAAGTTATGTCACGTAATTTTTGGGGGGACATTTCAATCACGCGGCCACCAGCACCTCACTGTCATTCCGCAGGTCTATGATCCGTTCAGTACCTTTCAGCACTGCACACTCAGCCCAGCCACCTGAATCCCGCGTGTTTCCTGTGATACGCCGCTTCCGACGTCATCAAGCGCGATTCTGGTGCGCTCCCCATCCCGATGATTGTCTCATATTTTTATCCTTCTAAATTCTCAGCGGGCTTCTTGGGTCCGTAAAACGGGGAATTGATGCACTCAGGGATGTCACTTTGTATACCTTTGGGGGCATGAGTTCACCCCTCCCCCTCCCCCAATGCTGACTTGAGCCCCCTCAATGCTCTTCTGAACCTCCCCAACGCATATGAGCAAAGAAAGGGAATACTGGGTCCATGAAACGCAGCAAGTGTCGGAACTGCTGGTACCTTAGGTACCTAAGCGCATCACCATCAATATTATCATTATCATGTATCATAGCTATCCCTATCCCAACAGCCAAATGTAAAATCATTCCTCAGCATCGAAACGATTTTGAAACCGGTCAAGTTTTTTCTTTAATTTTGACATCAGGGACGCAAATAAGAGTATCCGAAGAAAGAGGTGAGGATTTGGGGTAGGTTAGGTCAGCTTGATTGGCTCAGCCCCCCCCCCTCTTCAATTGATTTTAGAACGTGACGCTCCTGGATGCACCAAAGATTGCAATGTCGTCCACAAAGGCAGGCATCCATATGCGCAGGTACAACGGATTCAAAGCAGGGACATGGCCTCTCTGCCTTTGGCAAGTGCAACTGGAATGGATTGTTTCAAACTGCAAACACGAATTTTGGTATCCTCTGGATCTGCGTTGCCATGGAAACGATGTAACTCGCCAGCCACGCCATGCGCATGGTTGCGTCGTCCCTTTCGCCCTATTTGCTGGCATGACATCAGGGGCAGAACATGACGTCATAGCTCCCTAGAAACCATTCCTCCAACCGTCAAGTGTTTACTGCTTGGTGTGCTTTCCTGGTCACCTTCCGTGTGACTGGCCAGCACTGAGCGTGTACAGACCTCTGCACACCGGGCGTGCTGCAGAGCTGGCGGTGGCCGGCGCTCTTGGAGGTGCTGACGGTGGGCCTGCTGGAGGGCCTGCACACCGTCGGCCTTGCCGTGCTGATGTTCGTGGCGCTGCCCGAGCTGGACTCGGTGCGCGCCCTCATGCTGACCAACTGCGTCTGCCTGGTGCCGGCCGTGCTGGGTGAGGGTCGGGCCGCACGCGGCGGTCACTGGCTGCGATCTGTCCACGGCTAGACACCACGCGGCGGTCACTGGCTGCGATCTGTCCACGGCTAGACACCACGCGGCGGTCACTGGCTGCGATCTGTCCACTGCTAGACACCACGCGGCGGTCACTGGCTGCGATCTGTCCACGGCTAGACACCACGCGGCGGTCACTGGCTGCGATCTGTCCACGGCTAGACACCACGCGGCGGTCACTGGCTGCGATCTGTCCACTGCTAGACACCACGCGGCGGTCACTGGCTGCGATCTGTCCACGGCTAGACACCACGTGTCCTCATGGGCTTTTTAGCTGATTTGTCCGATCACCCGGTCTGAACGAAGCGCTTACTGCTAACCACATTGTCCTGCGATTAATTCAGTCCCACGCTTGGAGCAATGCCTCCTCCAACAGGCGGGCCTCGCTTGGGTGAATGTGAAGGTTGAATGAATATGTGGCTGACTCCTGTCCGTGTCCAGTGTGGTGTGTTATGATCGGCATTGCGTCGGTTGGCGGCGTTGCGTTACGATGGTTGGGGAGCACTCAGCGCATCTGTGATAACCTTAACATTTCGAACAGATAACTTAACGCACAACGACCACCATCGGAACACTGGTGGTGCAGAGTCGCGCTATCAAAGCTGATGCGCGTTACGCGCTATGATGATGCCTGATGGGCGTTATCTTGTTCGCGGCAGGGATGGTCTCCCGCCGTGCCGAAGACCACTCTGACGACTACAGAACACTTAAGTTGTTTCTGGACGCCGTGGCGATCATCCTTCAACTAAGCGGCTGCGTCCTTTGGCCGGTCATGGAAGGCATGAATGGGAACACCTGCGGCCGCCTGGGCCATCCCGACGGGGCTTATTCTCACGTCGTTTGGGTGGTGGGAAAACTACGTCGTGAAGAAGCGTCCAGTTGCGAAACCGAGAAAGTCCGAAAAATACACCATTTTTGAAGTGGACTTGTCAAAGGAAGACGGGGCGCAGAAGGCACAGGCCCGGGTTGGTAAGTCTTCTTTTAGGATAAGGGATAGTTAATTATGTTCATTTCATGTCGGTATGTATGCACATGAAGATACAATCCCAAGCTCAGTCCGTTCCAGGCGTTGAGTCTCCGTTAGTGTGTTGCCGATCAATGCCAGTAAAGATCAGCGATGATCATGAACCTTTTTTGTTTTCTGTAATTTTCAACGGCTTTTGCCACTGCTGGAGGAGCCCAACAGTTTTTCATTCTCATACATAGGACGGTAGTAATAGCCGTAATAACGATAGACTTCTGCTACTGCTTCGATAAAGGCATGTTGCCGGAATATCAACCCATGTATATCTCCATTCTCCTGGTTTTTCTCCAAGGGACAAGGCAATTACTACCGTCTTATGTATGTGAATAGTGCTCCTCGCAAATGCACTGAAGAGCTTGGGTTTTTCATTCTGATAACAAAAACAGTAAACCAAAGCAGTGCGAAAGCAGCCAGTCGCTCTCTCTGTACACCTGACATTGCTTTTTCTCAGGTTCTGTTTCATTACAACCGTGCATGTGTCTGTTGTTGCTACAGGTTTTCTGACATTCCTTGGCAACATCAAGTACCGCATGTCAAAGACCCGCTACATTATCTACCTATTTGTGTCTCTCTGGAAAATTGCACTCTTCTTCGGCATGATGGTTCTTCTGATGTCGACTCGATTGGACGATCCCATGAACCTCTTCACGGAGATGAAGTCCGGCTTCGCGAACCACACGCTGGTCATCAACGAGGTACGCGAACTGCATTTGTGTCACCAAAGTAAACTTTTCCTCGCATACGAATGCATTGTACAGCAATCGCATACTCCGGCGAGCGAATTATCCCGTCTTTTTTGTACCACTTTAATTATATTGCCGCAGGCAATGCAACGCTGGACGCCTTTACCACGTCTCGTTCCGCATCTCATCGCGAAACGCAACGAACTATATTACCCAAAGGAGAGCCGCGTCATGTCTGCCGCCTCTGGAAAAGGGTGGTGCATTCTGAGAATGTCATTTTCAGACCGGAGGTTCCTTGGAGAATTCCCACTCGGATGCGACGGATTTCTCGACGAACTTCATGCAAACGACGACCATCATCTCCTCGGTCGCAACACCGGCTTACGTGTGGCTCGTACAGCTGTTCGGTGCCTATTTGGCTTACATCACTGGTAAGCAATAGACCGTTTGCATTCATTGTATATCAAGGCTGTCTCATGCGTAGGTTTGACGAGAACACGGTGAGCACACAGGTCCACGTCCTTAGCAGGCATCCATTCTCATTCCGTAGCCATATCTGTTCACTGGGATGGTATTCAGAATAAAATGCTTTCATCGTTCTTTTACACATCTTTGTTGGTCGTGAAGCATAGAGGAGAAAACGGCGCATGGAACCTTAGCACACATGATTCAATGAAAACACGCATTTCACTCATGATTCTCGGTACGTGACAGGTCGTACGTAGCCAAACAACAGCTGACTGATTTCATTCTCTGCCAACCATCGCGGAGCCTCGCTAATCCTAGCCATTCGTAACGCCTGCAGGCAAATTCGCCTGCAAGATCTGGATCCAGACGTTCAGCTTCGCGCTGCCGGTGAGCCTGGCGGTGCCGTGCAGCCTGTCGCTGATGCTGCTGCTCTGTGGTCTGCGCGCCGACGACGCCTGCTGCTTCCATGGAAAGCTGCCGCCCTACCTTTTCTTCGAGTGCCCGAGGGCCGACTACATCGACTCCTTCCTGGCGGAGGATGTGAGTGGCGGCGCGCGGGGTCTGTCCACTGACGTGATTTCTTTGTTTGACAGGTTGGCGCGTACCCCCACAAGACTCACCGACAGTGGCTGTGGTAAAGAGTGTTGAGAAACAGAGGCTGTCGGGCGTACGGAGGCATGGTGGAGGGTATTACTCATGGTTCGCTGAGTGCAGGACGCTGGGCAGGGTAGACAAAAATTTTAGAGAGAGTGGGGGGGGGGGGGGCAAATTGATACCACATAGTGATGGTCAACCATATGCACACGAAACACAACTTGGAAGAAAAGGATAATCAAGTGAAAAGTGAGGCTGAGAAAGCAGTATCTGCTTAATGAGCCGGGACGGCCAATCTGTACCGATACATCTGACTCGAAGTGTCTATGTCAAGTTAGTCCCGTGAGACAAGCAGCATCGCAAGCAAGCTAAGCAGGCGCTGGCTTGAGCAACAGCTGCCGACACCGTTTAAGTTCTCATCTATGTTAGGACGCCAGCACGGGTCAGGAAGGTGGGTTGGGACGCTTCGACACGAGCTTCCGAAGCCGAGCGCGGCGCACCTGGTACGCCGGAGGGCGCTCGGCGGGTCTCAGTGGCTCGTCTCCGACGCGTGACGGTACGGCTGTGACGCCTCTCCGCCTGTGTTCCAGTGCGTCTGGCTGTGGGTGCTGTGGCTGTTCTCCCAGGCGTGGATCACGATGCACATGTGGACGCCGCACTGCTTCCGCCTGGCGCCCACCGAGGTGCTGTTCGTCACGCCCATGTACAACTCGCTGCTGATCGACCAGTCGCTGGCCATGAACCGACGCCGTGACGACGACCCTGATCTCTCCGCTGAGGCGAGTGCCGGGAAACGCCGGGGTGCGGCCAGTGACGGGTGCTGGGTGCTGGCCGGGGTGCGGCCGGTGAAGGGTGATGGATGCTGGCCGGGGTGCGGCCGGTGACGGGTGCTGGGTGCTGGCCGGGGTGCGGCCGGTGACGGGTGCTGGGTGCTGGCCGGGGTGCGGCCGGCGACGGGTGCTGGGTGCTGGCCGGGGTGCTGGGTGCTGGCCGGGATGCTGGGGGCCGGCCTGCACGATTGGATCTTGGGGTGGTTGGTGGACTTGGATAGCTGGTGAGGAGGACCTTGTGGGGTTATCGTCGACTGGGTTGCTCGAGTGGTGAAGCTCTCGAACAAGCTCGCGAGCTCAAGGGCAGGGGTGCAGCCAAGGGAGGGGCCTGGTAGGGTAAGCCCCTCCTTAGGCCCGGTTTTCCGTTTCTTACCATAGAGAACTCCTGACGTAAGGTGAAAAGTTGTCATGATGCGTACTCACCAGTCTTCAGGCCCCTCCACGAAGAAAGTTTTTGCTACGCCCCTGCCCACAGGAGCAAGTGATGGCTGACTGTCGCGAACAAGTTCTATTCGTGATAAGCTGTACAAAGATGCTACGCGTGTTTGAGAATGCGATTTCATGATTTTCAGGTCGGTTTTTGATGCGTCTCTCCATGAAATTATGCGCATAGAACGTGAAAGAAACTACGTAGTATATAAAGGAGATCACAATCTCACACTCTAGCTGCTCTTCAATTGCGAATGACCGATTGCGGTGCCTAATCCTCGTGGCGATAACTCTGGATCCTCTCCGCAACAGGACTTTGATATTGATGCGGACCTGGATGGCGGCCCGAAGAACGGTGTGGACTACATCTCAACTCACTCGGAGGCCTCGGGCTCCAACTCGAGCGCACACCATAGCGACTCCATCACGCGGATCCTGGCCTGCGCCACCATGTGGCACGAGGAGAGGAACGAGATGCTACTCATGCTGCAGTCGGTGGCCCACATGGACTACGACCAGTCGGCGCGGCGCTGCATGCAAAAGTACCTGCGGATTGTCGACAGCGACTACTACCACTACAAGACGCACATCTTCTTTGACGACGCCTTCCAGATCTCGGACGACGAGACCGAGGAACAGAACGAGATCAATCGATACGTGCGCCAGCTGATCGAGTGCATCGACGTGGCGTGCTCGAACGTGCACGGCGTGGAGATGACGCTGCCGGCGCCGACCAAGACGCCGACGCCGTACGGCGGACGCCTGGTCTGGACGCTGCCGGGCAAGACCGAGATCGTCGTCCACCTCAAGGACAAGTCGCTGATCCGGCACCGCAAGCGCTGGAGCCAGGTGATGTACATGTACTACCTGCTGGGCTTCAAGCTGATGGAGCAGGACATCGCGGTGGAGAGGAAGGAGGTGATCGCCGAGAACACCTACCTGCTTGCTCTGGACGGCGACATCGACTTCATGCCGGATGCTGTCAAGCTGCTGGTCGACTTGATGAAGAAGAACCAGAATCTAGGCGCCGCGTGTGGACGCATCCACCCGGTGGGCTCGGGCCCGATGGTGTGGTACCAGCTGTTCGAGTACGCCATCGGCCACTGGCTGCAGAAGGCTACCGAGCACATGATCGGCTGCGTGCTCTGCAGTCCCGGCTGCTTCTCGCTCTTCCGCGCCAAGGGCCTGATGGACGACAACGTGATGAAGACGTACACAACGCCGGCCTCCGAGGCGCGCCACTACGTGCAGTACGATCAGGGCGAAGACCGGTGGCTGTGCACGCTGCTGCTGCAGAGAGGCTATCGGGTGGAGTACTGTGCTGCATCTGATGCGTACACCCACGCCCCAGAGGGCTTCAACGAGTTCTACAACCAACGCCGCCGCTGGGTGCCCTCCACCATGGCCAACATCCTGGACCTGCTGAAAAGCCACAAGAGGACTGTCAGGGTCAACGACAACATCTCGACACTCTACGTCCTGTATCAGGTGTGCGATATTTGCTGTGTGTTGACGCTTCTTAACAGCGGTTCATCCGTGGAGACGGTATTCAGCTCCGCAGCAAGCACCTTTGGTGGCAGTGTGCAGGGACTGTCAAACGTACGTTAAGGAGCGCCAAATTGCCTTTTAAACCTGCCTTTGATAACGGTTCATTGGTGTTATGAACGTGCATAACGAAAACGGATCACGCACTCGCCATAAAGATGGTAGAATAAATGATTCTATTCACTGGATCTCCCACATCAAGTAGCAGCACAACTCAGCGTTGCCTCTCTCAGTTGTGGGTTCATCCCGCGGTGGGCTTAAAATGATCCCCATGAGCCACCCCACTCTGAGTGTAGAAAAACAATCTATGTGTTGGAAACCCCCTTCTAATCACTGTGATGGCTGATCACTGATCGGCGCCAGGTGATGCTCATGGTCGGCACCGTACTGGGCCCCGGCACGATCTTCCTGATGCTGATCGGGTCGTTCAACGCCGCGTTCGGCATCAGCAACTGGTACTCGCTGCTCTACAACGCCATCCCTGTCGTCATCTTCATGGCCGCCTGTGTGACGGTGAACTCAAAGATACAGGTGACTAGAAATCCTGCGATTTTTGCAAGGATAAATTACCAGTCAGTAGAAATGCGCAGTAATTATGCTGTTGCAAGGGAGCTTCGGAAGCGTGACATTATTTACTTTGATCTTACGTAATTCGCTAAAAAATTTTCCTTGCTTCCCAAGTGCTCGCAGTTCTCTACAAGCATGACGTCACTTCACTCTCTACTGCACCGGATCCTGTGTTGTACGACAGGCCAGACTCACCACGGCATGGGTATAATACACCGTTTATAGTTACACATTGCCTGCTATCGGATTGCACACTGTGTGTCTTCGGAACGAATGCCATCTTGCTGATTACAGCTCCGTCAGTCGTCCATGATGGCAAGGGCAGGTGACGAGAGCGTTTGTTTTCAGTTGCTGATAGCCCAGCTCCTGACAGCCGTGTACACGATTGTCATGATTGTCATGTTTTCAGTTGCTGATAGCCCAGCTCCTGACAGCCGTGTACACGATTGTCATGATTGTCATGTTTTCAGTTGCTGATAGCCCAGCTCCTGACAGCCGTGTACACGATTGTCATGATTGTCATGTTTTCAGCTGCTGATAGCCCAGCTCCTGACAGCCGTGTACACGATTGTCATGGTCATCGTCATCGTAGGGCTGGCGCTGCAGTTCGCCGAAGAAGGCATGGAGTCACCCACGGCGATATTCTTCATTGCCACCATGGGCAGCTTCGTCCTTACTGGTTTGTAGCTTGTATAGCTGCTCCTTACGGACACTACACATTCGGAACTCAAATGCCCTGTAAGCTTAACACTTCCGTACTTCCGTCATCATTGTTGTGCGTTCGCATTGTCTGGCCATTTGCACGCTGTCCACAACTTTCATACGCATGCTCAGCCACTGCTCGCTGGCATCGGCAAAACTTCTTCGCAAACCGAAGAGGAGTCGCGTCGAAAACCGCCTCATCGAGCGACGCAGCGCTGCGTGCTTCATCTCTGACCTGGCGCCTGCCTCGAAGGCTCGGCTGACATAACGTCACTGATGATGACGTCACTGATGCTGCAGCGGCCATGCATCCACTGGAGTTCTACTGTCTGCCCGCCCTGGTCGTCTACTACATCACCGTGCCCAGCATGTACTTCCTGCTGATTGTCTACTCGTTCACCAACATGAACAACGTCACGTGGGGCACCCGCGAGGTGGCAGTCAAGACCAGGAAGAGTGACGCGGTCAGTAGCCGCGGGCAATAGGGGGCGGCACAGAATCACTAAGGCCTTGCGTGGCTTCCAAGAATAATGCCCTGATCGTAACTAAACTAAGTTACGGGAAGACGCGCATTTCTATGCATTTTTATGTGTGAATGGAGGGCAGTTTTAAATGATGTTTGCTAGGGTTACACACATCGTCGCTAATTGATGCAATCCCCCACGATATCGGAAGGGTGTGTGGATGTTGGAGTCAGATGAAGATTTCCCCTCACTCGCATTGAGCCCTGATGAGGTAGAATACAATCACGACGCCATAAAAGATGCATTAGAGCGAGGAGGATTCACATCTCGCAGCATAGCCTCCAAATGGTAGCGTTTTAAGCTTTATGTCATCATGAGCGTTATTGTCGCTGCTAAATCACCATCTGCGTAAACGAAATTTCCAAATCAAATGCTCCGATGCCAAGAACTTGTTCCGAACGTACAAAAATGTCCAGCACATCACATGAATCGGCTGGCCCGGGCATTTCCTTTACATCAGGACACTTAAAACGCACGTGGCCAGGCGTCGCGTCCAACTCTAGACAACTCTGCTCTCTGCGTCTGCGCTCTACAACTCTGCGCTCTTTAGTAACATCGCGTTTTAATCTGTGAGGCGAATGAACATGTTATAGGGTTTGCGTTATTCCTGAGCAAATCCCGCTGCTCGCATTAAGTGACCTGTGATAAAACAGATACCAATAAGTGATTGGCTGTGGGGTATTCACAGTGTTTGTGCTCACACACACATACAGCGCGCGTTATCACTTATTTTTGTATTCCATCCTTGGAGCACACGCCATGACATGTATGTGGCTCTTGACACCACCTATCCATAACATGTGTGAGGCTTCTGGGTACAACCTGCAAGCACTAACCCAGAATGTGACGCGCTGGCAATGTCACGGCCGCCTTGCAGGACCTGGAAGCAGAGAAGAAGGCGCTGGAAGCGGCCAAGAAGCAGCCGGGTGGCATCCTGGGCTTCCTCTACCAGTTCAACACCACCGCCAAGGACGACGACGGCTCGGTGGACTTCTCACTGGGAAACGTGTTCCGCTGCATGTGCTGCACGCACCCCAAGGAGATCAACGAGCGTGAGCAGCTGAAGCGCATCGCCGACTCCATTGACAGCATCAACAAGCGGATGGACTCGCTGGAGGGGTGGGTTGCCCGGCCGGAGTGAGGCTGTATGTTGTTACATATGTTGTCCCATTCTTGTTGTTGTCTGTGGTTTAGGGGCATGTCGACCATATGGTCACTCAGCGCCCCACCGTCGTCACGAACACCATCACGTGTATCGTCAAGCACGCGGTAACGCATGTCGTCATGCATGTCGTCACGCACGGCGCAGCGCTCACGCCAAGCGCCGACCCGTGACGTGACGTTGAATGTGCTACGTGATGCCCTGCGTGACGGGTGCGAACGCTGGTGTGACAGGACCGGTCTGCAGCGCCTCCGCAGCACCAGCCGCAGCTCGGCACGTGGGGGGAGGATGAGCCCCGTCAGGGGGCCGGACGACCCGGAGGAGAGGAGGGACGAGCCCAGCGCCGGGCTGGCCGACTCTGGTGAGTGGAGGGACGAGCCCAGCGCCGGGCTGGTCGACTCGGGTGAGCGGAGGGACGAGCCCAGCGCCGGGCTGGTCGACTTGGGTGAGCGGAGGGACGAGCCCAGCGCCGGGCTGGTCGACTCGGGTGAGAGGAGGGACGAGCCCAGCGCCGGGCTGGTCGACTCGGGTGGGCGGAGGGACGAGCCCAGCGCCGGGCTGGTCGACTCGGGTGAGCGGAGGGACGAGCCCAGCGCCGGGCTGGTCGACTTGGGTGAGCGGAGGGACGAGCCCAGCGCCGGGCTGGTCGACTCGGGTGAGAGGAGGGACGAGCCCAGCGCCGGGCTGGTCGACTCGGGTGAGCGGAGGGACGAGCCCAGCGCCGGGCTGGTCGACTCGGGTGAGCGGAGGGACGAGCCCAGCGCCGGGCTGGTCGACTTGGGTGAACGGAGGGACGAGCCCAGCGCCGGGCTGGTCGACTTGGGTGAGCGGAGGGACGAGCCCAGCGCCGGGCTGGTCGACTCGGGTGAGCGGAGGGACGAGCCCAGCGCCGGCTTGATCAACTCGAGCGAGCGAAGTCAGTACGGCCGGCCACGGCCTCCTCGCTCACGCGATGGGCCGGCGTGGCTAGGGCAGTGTCGTTAGATAGGTTGCGAGGGCTCCGAGCCCTTTTTGATGAAAAGTTGCCCCGGTGTTTGTGAATATATCTGGTGCGCATAACCGGAGAGATGAGTTGATGACTTCCAGCACCGTGCATTGCAGTGTAGATGTCACGTCTTGTCCGCTGTTTGGATGTCAAAGGGCTTATCTCTTAATGTCGTCGAGACGCAAAACACAATGTGGCACTAATATTTGCGTCACTATCAGAGCCGTGAAAGTAGTGTAGGATGTGCTTACGTAACGCCCTTGTGCTGACCACTTCCTCACGCTTTTAGGCCAGGTGCATATGAAGAAAAGGGACCTGCTGAAGAACCCGCTGTGGGTAGAAGACAAACTGTTCGCAGGCAAGGGCAGCATGGATTTGCTATCGCAAAACGAAATCGAATTCTGGGAGCAGCTGATCAAAACCTATCTGTACCCGCTGATTGAAAACAAGGAAGAAAAGGTAAGAAAAAATATGCTGCTGGCCTCAAGTGAGCACTTCGTAACATGAAAATTTTTGACTAGCAGAAGCGCATAGAAAGTGAGCCTTCTGGCGAACTTGTTGGCACAGGGAGATGGAGGCTCGGTCACTAGGCAGGATTACGCCCGTTATGACACGGTCGTGTGCCGAGTTCGACCGCATGAAGGTGCCCTACTTGGTAGTCTTCCCATGGCTGAGCAGTCGTCACCCGTCCATTTACCTGAGGCAATGAGGCTGGGCGACTGTTTCAGGCACGCATCGCGGCAGAACTGGACCAGCTGAGAACCACCGTCTGCTTCTTCTTCATGATGGTGAACGTGCTGTTCGTGGTAGCCATCTTCATTCTGGAGACGCACCAGGATGAGCTGCACCTGAACTGGCCTTTGGGCGCGAAGAACACCATCTCGTTCAGCACAGATACTGTGGGAAGAAAGGTGACCTCGCGCCGGCCGTGCACCGTCATTGTACACCGCGCCTTGCACGCTTTGCGAGGATGCGGCGAAACGAGCTGGTGTTGGCTGCTGATAAGACCACGATGTGCTTCCTGCAACTGCTGCATGTTATGGAAGGCAGTCCGTGAGCATGTGGCATCCTGGCAGAAACACCGGGGAGACTCGACCCCCCAATGTAAACGAAAGACTGCCCAAACCCTAGCCATCGTTACACCGAGGCCCGCACCCAGCCTTGGCACCCAGCTGTATGGTGATCATCACCGGACGGGCCTTGTTATCATCTCACCAGACGAGGGCTCACACAGGGCCCCGTGTTATCACCAAAACGTGACACACTGAACTCGAGCGCAGAGATGCATCAGGTGCCGCGCGGGAAACTGCATCAAGCGGCCTAATGATGTAGTTCAAGTGATGCTTGTTGGGTCAGACAAGGAGGGCGAGTAAATTGGATACATTTAGCCACCCTGTCTGTGCTCAGAACGAAGCGTTTTGGAACAGTGAGGTTAATGGTGGTGCTTTCGCCTCTGGCACACCGAACAACGCACTGGTCGCAGTCTATCATCGGGCGTAACATAGGAAATGTCAAAGCGCACAACTACATATGCGGCAGACAACGAAACAGGTGTCATAAGTCTTGTAGAATTGCATCGAATTTCTGGTTGCGACCAAAGGCATGATAAAGCAGCTCACACAAAAGTAAAGCATCTATCTCACAAAGACCTTGCCAGCATTTTCCGCACTTGACCCAGCTTGACCCTGGATGATATGACATAAATGTACCCGATAGAACTACATCAGCATAAAGCATGACGGGATAGAACAAATTATAACAGTATTTTAGCAGCAGTAAGTAAGCCCTCGAGCATAAGTGTTCTAAGACAGAAGGTGCGGTATCGGCCGCCTCGCCACCAAATGCGAATGATACTGGCTTGACAACGTAGTCATCGCTCGTGATCTATAAACGCAGTCTTCAGGGGGCGCTGTCCGAAGAACTGTTGGGCCGCTGTTCGGATAACTGTTGGGCCGCTGTTCGAAGAGTTTTGGGGCGCTGTTCGAAGAGCCGTTCGGCGAGCTGTTAGGGCGCGGTTCGGAGAGCCGTTCGTAGAGCTGTTAAGGTGCCGCAATGCTTGGTTATCGTTCCGTTGCAGCATGTTTGCGACAGGCTCGATGGCACGCAAGAGTTGCCTGGCGCTTTTACATTGTTATGCGTTATTTTACATTATTACATCATTACTCAAGCGTAACGATGGAACAGCGTTGTTATAACGATAATGTTATCCTTTTCTAGATACAGATCAGCCAGACCTATCTTCAGCTGGAGCCCATCGGCTTCGTCTTCGTCATGTTCTTCGCGCTGATCCTGGTCATCCAATTCACCGCTATGATGTTCCACCGTTTTGGGACCATATCGCAGATCCTGTCGCTAGTCACATTGTCCTTGTGCGGCGGAAAGGTGAGCTGATTGCCCGTCAGCAAGTCACTACTTGTGCACATCGCCAGTACCGTGCGCGGTTACATGGGAGTGCCATGACATCGGACTGACTTATGGTTTTGACGTTCTCTGATTGTCACGAGGCAGCCTTCGGGAGGTTTATTACCGACATATTAACACTTTGCACCGTGTATTGCCGTTCAAAAATTCCGGTATTATTAAACCTTTTTCAAATCGCATTGGACGCTGAACTTAACTTGCCGACTCCGCGGGACGGCACGACCTCCTCTGGCCGAACAGATCGGCTGGACGTGACTGCCATCTGTTGCCCACCACAGAAATCACGGTCGGGTGAAGACCTGCTGCGGGAGAACGGACTGCAGATGGTGCGCGACATGCAACGAATGAAGAACCGCAAGGACTCGGAAGAGTCAAACCGGCCGCAGCGGCGCCAGACCGTCAGCCGACTGGTCCACGAGCGCACCAAGTCCAAAAAGCTCACGTTCTCGCTGGACGACAACTTCATTCAGCACTACGACGAGACGGCCAACAATATGGACGATGCGGGTAGGCAGGTTACGATGGCCAACTTAAATGGATGATGCCGAGACAGATGCACTCTGCGCGGGCTGAAGGAGTGGGCGTGGACAGACCCAAGTTGAAGAACCCAGGGATGCAGCGTAGCGAAAACCATCAAGTTCACGGACGGCGTTGAGTGTAGTCAGCGGCATTTCCTCTCATGCCGAGGCAAATCAATAAGACTCTACCGAACTGACGTTTATCCATGCCGAGTCTGGCCCGTCAAGTCGTTTTCCAATCTAACTTTTATTCTTGTAGATTTTTACCCGTTTCGACTTGTCCGAGTCATTTTTAATTTCTGTCGACATTTTGTCCTTCGAAGTAATTTCCAATATTGTTACTCCCTTTGATTTTTTCGTCGCGTTTTTTCCCACTTGACTTTGCCCCGTACGACCAGTTGCCCTTCGAGTTCTTTCCGATTCGAATTTTATCCGAGTCGAATTTTGTCTATGTTAATTCTTTAATCTCAGAATTTTTCCGATTGGGCTTTTGGCGCCGATAGCTTTTGTCTATTTCCACTACACTCGTCCGGCTTTTTCCATTCGTCTTTTTGTCAGAGAACTGGGTCAAGCGACAGCTAGCCAGAACTAGCGCATCAGACTGCAGCCAATAGTCTGTTACCAATCAGAGCCCAGCTATTCTGACCGCAGTCAATAAGAGTTCGGTGTGGCAGACCACCACCAATCAGGATGCAGTGCGCGATGCCGCAGCCAATGAGCGCCAATGACACCCATTCCCGCCCGACAGCACCGTCTGGAGGTCGCGCCTCCCGGATGAGCAAGCGGCGGGCCACGATGAAGGCCATGGTGAGCCGCCGGCAGTCTGTGATGAACGAAC
>NW_023596461.1:26193574-26230726 GCF_011947565.3 Pollicipes pollicipes
GCCGTCAGCTGCTGCGGAAGAGCATCCTGCAGATGACGGAGCCGGTGATCGAGGGCCCGCTGGGCCGGCCGCCGTTCGAGACACCCACCATCGCGCGCGCCGTCACTAACTTCGTGCAGGCCCGGTTCAGCGCCAGTCCCAAGGTAGCAGGCGGTGGTGCGCCGGCCATAGACGGGACGGGACGGGACGGGACGGGACGGGACGGGACGGGACGGGGCGGGACGGGGCGGGACGGGACGGGACGGGACGGGGACGGGGACGGGGACGGGACGGGGACGGGGACGGGGACGGGGACGGGGACGGGGACGGGGACGGGGACGGGGACGGGGACGGGGACGGGGACGGGGACGGGGCGGGATGGACGGGGACGGGTACAGGGATGGGACGGGACGACCGGCGGTCTGAGGCACGGCCTTCATCCCCTGACCGGCAGGGATGGGTTTTATCGCAAGGCCTGAAAGTCGGATTTAGGGTGCAATGGTTGCTGAGTTCGACGTTGGGGCTTCGGGGACAGTTTGTGCAACTGAGGTCACGTCCACGATCCCATGTGGGCGCGCGACAAATTTAGAACGAGTCGGTTCTCGGACACCTCATCGCTCCATTATCGCTGTCTAATGTCTCCACGTACCGCGTCAAGTCATGGTTCGCGTAACAGCAGGCATGAATCGTCCCCATCTGACGGCGCGTCGCCGGCTCCCAACGTGTCCTGATCGCTGTGCACCGCTCCACCTGAGAGCTCCGCTGTTGGGCACCGCAGGAGCAGCAGCTGAACTTCGACCTGGCCAAGGCGTTCCTGCACTACCTGAACCACTGGCGCTGGGAGACCCCCGGAGCGCACGCCGGCGCCAACCTGAAGGAGACCACCCTCTACAAGGTGCACTTCACCAGGTGGGTTATGGCTGGAAGCCCGGGCCGGCGGCGGCCTGAGGGAGACGACCCTCTACAAGGTGCACTTCACCAGGTGGGTCATGGCTGGAAGCCCGGGCCGGCGGCGGCCTGAGGGAGACAACCCTCTACAAGGTGCACTTCACCAGGTGGGTCATGGCTGGAAGCCGGGGCCAGTGGCGGCCTGAAGGAGACCACCCTCTACAAGGTGCACTTCACCAGGTGGCTCATAGCTGGAAGCCCGGGCCGACGCCAACCTGAGGGAGACCACCCTCTACAAGGTACACTTCACCAGGTGGGTGATGGCTGGAAGCTCGGGCCAGCGGCGGCCTGAAGGAAAACCTGCGAAAGGTGCTTATCACCTGTCAGTCAGTTCGTGTCAGCACGTTTGAACAGCACAATTGAAGTCATTAAATACTGACGCATATTGTGACGCGCGCCACGTGCGTCACCACAGCCCCTTCCCTAGTCGGATGCTGCGCACTTTTTTTCGTGGCTTGCTCGACCGCGGTTTCGGTTTTTCTTTCCTCGAACGGGTGTGCACTTGGTACACGTCTCTGCCCCGCGAACGTGCCCCGAAAACCTCGCGTGTCGGCCGCGCCGCAGATGGATGTGCTACTGCCACGTGCCGACCATCTGCACGTCGATGACGCACTGGGACCCGGCGGCCGTGTTCGGCCGCTCGGTGCTGCGTCTGCTGCTGCGCACGGTCAGCGCCCGCCTCCTGCAGAAGATCGACATGGACAAGGAGAAGATGGCCAAGGACAAGCGGCTGCTGATCCTCACACACATGCCCAGGTCAGCTGGCGCGGCTGTGGCGCTGTTTGTCTTGTTAGACGCTGGTGCTCGCACACATGTCCAGGTCAGCTGGCGCGTCTGCGGTGCTGTTTGTCTTGTTCGACGCTGGTGCTCGCACACATGCCCAGGTCAGCTGGCGCGTCTGTGGCGCTGTTTGTCTTATTAGACGCTGGTGCTCGCACACATGCCCAGGTCGGCTGGCGCGTCTTTGGCGCTGTTTGTCTTGTTAGACGCTGGTGCTCGCACACATGCCCAGGTCGGCTGGCGCGTCCGTGGCGCTGTTTGTCTTGTTAGACGCTGGTGCTCGTACGCATGCCCAGGTCGGCTGGCGCGTCCGAGGCGCTGTTTGTCTTGTTAGACGCTGGTGCTCACACACGTACCCAGGTCAGCTGGCGCGTCTGCGTTGCTGTTTGTCTTGTTTGACGCCGTGAAACGACACTGCTTATTGCGTACACACCTTATGGTGGGGTGCAGAGCTGGGTGAGGGGTGAGTGACCGTTCATCGAAGTAGTGTCCGATCACTCTCTTGGATTTTTTCAGGGCATTGCCTCCATTGCTCAAATTGCCAGAAATCGAGCTAGGCTTCGGTGTTATGTGCTTTCCCCGAGGACGCAGATTAGCCTGCACACGACTCAACGCTGTATGTGGCCCACACTCACGTTAATACACGGGAATGGCAATGTAACGCTGATGACATCTCTGCCCAACAGGTTTCTTTCTTTGCTTGAAGAAGAAGTCTATGGGACCTCGACCAACATCTTCGATATAGACTTCAAGCCGCCCGCCCAGAAGTCTATCGGTGAGTCGTTGCGTCGTGCATTTGCCGTGCCTGTTTATCTACGTCTGTTTTATTCATGTCTGTTTTGTCATGTCTATTTTACATTTGAGAGGGATGAAAGAAACTAAAAATCCCTCACTGTGCGGCTTGAATTCTACGTTGTGAATTGGTACTGTCCTCTATGACGTGCATATGGTAAGCTATAGGACTATTCAAGATGTGCCGCCTTGAAGTGTTCGCCGCCATTAGACTGCATCTCGTTGGATTCATTTAGGCTTGTTAGCGCGTTCGTTGACGGTTGGCCCTTACCGTGTCCCAGAACCGCAGCCTTGATCCATGATCGTGTCCGCTGATAGTGCCGTCCAATCGTCCTGTTTCCCGTTTGTGTCCCTGGATCCCGGCAGGCTGCATCCCCGGGCTGTATCCCCTGCGTCCCCAGCTGGTGACCCCAGCCCGTGATCCCAGCCCGTGATCCCAGCCCGTGATCCCTGCCCGTAACCCCAGCCCGTGACCCCAGCCCGTGATCCCTGCTCGTGACCCCAGCCCGTGACCCCAGCCCGTGATCCCTGCTCCGTGACCCCAGCCCGTGATACCTGCCCGTGACCCCAGCCCGTGATCCCTGCCTGTGATCCATGCCCGTGAGCCCAGCCTGTGGCCCCAGCCTGTGACTCTGGTCGGTGACCCCAGCCGGTGACCCCAGCCCGTATCGTTCCGCAGAGGCGCGGCCGGAGCCGTCACCGGGCCCGTCGGCGGCGGCTGCTGAGGAGCCGGCGGCGGCGCGCCGACGGCCGGAGAAGCGCACCGCCGAGGACGACGAGGAGCGCGCCGTCAAGCGGCCCCGACCCGACGAGGACGTCGACCCCGACCTCGTCCGACAGATCCTCGAGAGCATGGAGGACCCCAAACGGCTGGCCGGCCAGGAGGTACGTGCCAGCTGGTGTCACCGGTGGCGGCCAGTGGCGGCGGCCGCAGCCAGAGCGGCTGACTGGGGTTCAGCGCGGCTGTTTGAACAATCGACGACTGTTGTTTGCTGTTGTTGTGAAGCTTATGTGCCTTGGTTGTTTCTTCGGCTTTTTAAACGGTCACTGAACTTGGCTGTCAAGTGTTACAGCTGAGGCTTGCGGAGCGTTTCCGATCTGTTCAGGTGTGCTGAACGCATCCGTGTGGCAGCACGACTGCATGCTGTTATCCCGGCCGTATGATTTCTGTCCCGTGTTGTGGCCGCCCTCGGCTGCTCAGTGCGCAGTCACGCGTCTGCGAAACATCTGCTGCGCGGAGGACCGTCATGCAGAAACACGTGACTGCATAACCAAGCCATAGCCAGCGGCAGTTCGCCGAATGGGCTGGCCTTTTTTTCGACGAAATTCGCTAAGTTGCGGCGAGTCACGTTTCGGGCTATTGTCTCTTTTACGTCTACCTCTCGCTGGGTGTGGGTGACAGTGTGTTATTTCGAGATCGGTTTCGGAAAAAAACGCGACACGGTGCTGGGCGACATGGGTAGTTTGTAGGCAGCACATGAGCCCACAACATGCAGTTGGTTCCATGGCGTTATGTGCATGATCCGTCGGGATCTGGCGTGAATCTTATAAAATGCCTGGAAACGCCGGATCCGTGGTTTTTGAACGAGCGCACGTGGGCCGCTCGCACGTCATAAGCCGCGCTTTTGCCAGTGTGGTAGTCCGTTCTTTGCCGAGTCGAAATTTGCGGATTTCGCTTCCTTCAAACGGATCGGATTTGTAGCCCGTGGCGGTTCTGTGTTACGTTGCATTTAGTGTGTTTTCGTCAGGAAACTCATCTGTGAACGGAAAATAAGGAAATTTACAGCATTTAAACAATGTTGGTGTGGTATCATTTATAAGAGAATGTGTGGAAATGCAATCATTAAATCTTGCTGTTTGTTAAATCCTGTTGCTCCTGTTTCTTCCTGCTTTTCGTTCGTCACAGTGGATTAGATGACTATCGAAAACACACGTACACAACGTGACTATTAATCGTCGGAGGGTATCAATCGGGCACCTTTGAACTGAGATACTTGATAATGTCACAGGCACTGTTCACCGCCATTGGGCACCTGTGTGACCCAGTTGCGTTCAAATCCGAGAGATGAGAGTACAAGTCACCCTTCGTTATGTCGTAGAAAGGCCGATGCTATTTTGGTATGTTGTGCTATGCCTGACAATAATGCGTGTTATCATTCCTTTCATTCAGTCGTACAATTTGCATAGTTCAATTTTTTGGAGTCTGGCTGGTGTTGGTCGCGAGGAGCTCAATAATATTTGTTTTCTGCTTGGTCTAAATGGGTACCCTTTGGTGCTTCTCATGCAGTCATATTGATACGAAAACATGCATACACTGTTTTTCCTTTCATTAGATTTTGTTTCATTCATAAGATATTGTCAGCTAGCTGCATTGACGCACCATTAGTCCCCGCTGAAGTCCGCAATACCTGCTTGGTTGTAACATGTATGCCGGAAGCAGCTCCGCCCGCCGTCCTGGTCATCCGATGACTCCCAGCCGGCCCCGCGGATCCCTGCCACCAGATCCTCGCGATGCCCCGCTTGTCAGGAGTAGGCTGCATGCGCCAGCCACGAGTGGGCCGAGAGGCCCCTGGGAAGAGGGACCCTGACCGGGCGCCCAGCGTTCACTCCGGGGGCTCTTGCGCGGGCCAAAGCTCAGCGGTTGGCGCCCAGGCGCGTGTAGCACTGCCCCAACGTTATTCATTCTCCTTCATCCATAGTCCTGAAATGATCATCTCTGATCGAAAGGCCTCTAATCCATACAGCCAAACAGCCAATTCTCGGGCTATGTAGTGCCGGGTGCAGACGTAACCACGTGACCTCACCGCCGGCCGGGAGGGCCGTATTGGCAGAGGCGATGACAAGCTACGGTTGGCCTGCCCCGCCACGGGGTGTCGAAAGCAACTTTCTATTGATGTTGCAGACGTTCGAAAGGTTCAGCCACGGGATGATACATGAAACTGACGCTGTCATTGGTTCGCTTCCAATGCATGCTGGAGGCCAGAATGTGCTAGATCCTAGTCATGACCATCTCGACTGTGGATCCCCGCACATTGCTGAAAAAAACATGACCCAGTGCCTTTGCGCTGGAGTTCCCAGAGCGCGCGATGTTTGCTTCGGGACGTAACACCAGCTGGAGGCTTTGTTGGATTGTTTTCTGACGTTCCGGCGCCATGGGACTGAACGGGGCCGTCCGTTCTCCACAGTCGCTGTTTTCGGAGAACGCGGCCCGCGACGAGGCGGCCAAGGCCGAGGAGCGCGCCGGCCACATCAGCTTCCACGTGGTCGGCAACTCGCTCAGCCAGAAGGTCAGCAAGACCACCATGCTGTGGCTAGTCGGCCTGCAGAACGTCTTCTCGCACCAGCTGCCCCGCATGCCCAAGGAATACATCACGCGGCTTGTCTTCGACCCGTGAGTTCCGGCCGCGCCTGGCCGCTGCGCCGTTGCCGCTCTGCAAACCTGGGAGGCTCGGGGTGGTTTTCGTCCGCGTGCTGTTATTCGTTTGTGTGTTTGACCTTGCGCCCTGATGAGGCATTTCGGTATTTCTTGCGCGTATTTCTTGTTGATGTGCTCACCGCTTCTCCTCTTGATGTGTTATGCGGTGTCAGCGTGGATATTTTCCGCGTTTGTTTTCGTTTAGTTGCTGATTTACAGACTCACGCTGCGAAAGCCGCGCGTTGTTTGCGCGAGCAGACTGTGTGGTCGTCGCTGCTCCCCAAGCTTCCCGCCGTGAGGCCCCGTCCGCCGTCTCGTGGCACAGGCCGCCGGCCGTGTCTCGCTCTCTGCCGTCCTGACACAGACATGCTCACCGGGCCGGCGGCAGGAAGCACCGGACGCTGGCGCTGGTGAAGAACAACCGGCCGATCGGCGGCATCTGCTTCCGCATGTTCCCCAGCCAGGGCTTCACCGAGATCGTGTTCTGCGCCGTCACCAGCAACGAGCAGGTGCGTTCTGGCGGCCGGTGTGCGGCGCCTGTGTAGTTCGACGCTTTTTGTTGGATGTAGTGTGATCCGGCGCTTCGCGTAAACACTTGTGTATTTAAGCCAGGAATTTGATCGAAGAATCAAACAAGATATGGGATATATATCTGGTACTCATATCGTGCTCAAATATCACATACTTGGTACAAATGTCACGAGTCGCGTAGTTGTCGGTCACAACCTTGAACTCGCTCGACCTGACGTGTCGTGCCCGTCCGTCAGGTCAAGGGCTACGGCACGCACCTCATGAACCACCTGAAGGACTACCACATCCGCCACGGAGTGCACCACTTCCTCACCTTCGCCGACGAGTTCGCGGTCGGTACGTCTCTCAATGGGCCGAGGTCCGCCGACGGCGGCACTCCTGAATAACGCCCTCTGGCGCCAGTCAGTGATGGCGCTGCGCGGCCTCTGCCGCTGATGATAGTTTAAACGCGTGATGATCAGCCGCGTTGCGTGGAAGTGTTGTTGCGTCTTGTTATGATCATTTCAGTGTCATGGTATCCTGGCGCGCGCGCGTGTGTGTAGGGAACAGCTATGTAGGCCATGCATTCCACACATTAGCAGTCGTCGCACTGCGAATGTGAAAACGTGCCGATCGGTTGATCTGTCGCTGCGCTCCGGCAGGTTACTTCAAGAAGCAGGGCTTCAGCAAGGAGATCAAGCTGAACCGGAAGAAGTACGTGGGCTACATCAAGGACTACGAGGGCGCCACGCTAATGGGCTGCGAGCTGTCGCCCCGCATCATCTACCGCCAGTTCAGCTCCGTCATCAGGAAACAGAAGGAGGTGGGTGGCGTCGGGAGGCCTCTGGCCGCCCCCCCTGAGGAGTTACTCGGGACTGCGGCCGTCAGCAAGCTGTAGCAGGGCTGATGTCCTGGCGTCTGCCGCGCATGACTGGTGTTAATGCTCCCTGCTCCTGCTCCCTGCGCCGTGCCAGGGTTTCCGAACTGCCTCGCCCAGCTGGGATAGGGGTCCGAATTGGTCCGCAGTCCGCTTGAAAACATTAGTGATGTAAAACCATGTGGTAAACACCGCCGTAGTGATTGTATAAACTCTCCGCTGGTAGCCTTTTTCAGTCAATGGATCTCCGTCCAAGACACGAAAATGGCCCGAAGATAGATCAAATCATAAGCAATCTGGACTCTCCTAGGCACTGCACCGGGACCACGCAACACAGCGCCACAGCTATGCCACTGAAGTCTTTCTCTGTGTCTCGGGCAGAAAGTACGGTGCTAGGACCACCTGTGGCCTCCCAGACCTGGGTCATCTTTTTCACGGCGAATACCAGTGATTTGCTGTAGTGAATTATTCGGCTGGAAGTGGTGTATTTCTCTTTCAATGAAGCAACAATGTTGTTTTGGTTCCGATGTCGCCCAACGGCTGACCTGGGAGCGGCTTGGGTCAAAGGGGTCACCCGAGCTAAATCACCGCACCTAGGCCCCGCAACTGACTTGCTTGTTTCGCCGGGACCCCGTAACCTCACTTGACCCCACCTACATACTGGCAGCGATGCTCCGTTGGCATGCTGTCAACCTTACGGCCTTATGTATCCCTGTTTGCTACACCCAAACATCACCCGGACTACATTGTCGTTTCAAAGTGGTTAAAATGGTAAACATGTTATTTTTAGCATGCATGCATCGCTAGAGAACGACTGTTTACAAAAATTCATTTCAGATCAGGCTAGTACACTGACATGACTTGACCTATAACATGCCAACGATCAACAGACTGCCCAGTCAGGACTGGTGGACTTTCAGCCCGTTGGCTGAAATTCGGCCCAAACCCATGATAAACCAAACCCGAGCATCGCACTTTCGGAACATCAAGGAACACGACCCTTGACGCATGCGAGCCTTGGATAATGACCTTATATCTACGTTGCCTGATGTAACGCGAGGTCGCGATTGGTTTCAAGATGTGCGGCAGCTGCCGCAGTTGCGCTATCAGCGGAGTCAGCGTATACTGGTCAGTCCCGTGCGTCGTTCCAGTGTGCTCTATCCGAACGGATAAGCATATGAAGGGCCTTGGTGGGCAATGCTTTTACTTTCGCGCGCGAATCCAACGGAAAGTGTCCATTTTTGGCCTCGTTTCAGTGGCCCAAGATTACGAAAAGGTGTTGACCGTGGCGCCGCGCGTCGGTGCTCCGTGTTGCAGATTATCAAGCGGCTGATCGAGAACCGACAGGCATCCATCCGCAAGGTGCACCCGGGCCTAACGTGCTTCAAGGAGGGTGTACAGGGCATACCGATCGAGTGCATACCAGGTACGGGGCAGCCGCCAAACCCCGGTGGCGCGGGCTGGGCGGTGGAAGAGGGGGCGGGGGTTATGACGACGCCGGGCGGTCGTTCACGCGGCGCAAGTCGTCGTGTCCAGTGATCCGGTCTGCCTTCGTCCAGTGCGTGGAGTATTAGCCGGTGACGTGCCGTTTATCCGCACATCTTCACCCAAGACCGCCGTGAAGGGTGGCATGGCACAGCGCGGTGTTGCCGGCTGGATGAGCCGGCTGCCGAGGGAGCCCGGCGCGGTCGCGGCGTCCACGGTCGTGATCAGTGGTGGCCAGCCTGCTCGCGCCCGCGCCGTGCGGAGACTGCAAGTCACCCCTGCCGCCGTCGCCGGGCACTCCGTGCCGTCCGTTTATCATCTGAAGGTCATTGTCTGAACACTCGTCCTGCCGCGCCGGTCGGTTTATTGACTCGGCTGCGCAGTGGCTCGAGGTCACGCGCTGCCGGGCGCGCGGGGTTCGGGACCGAGCGGGGGAGGGCGACCGCTGCTGACGGTGGCAGATGACAGCCGGCGGGACCGATGTCTCCTTCCCGCTGGTGGTGTTGGCCGCTGGCCGTGTGGACGAGGCGAACCCACCGCCGCCGCCGCCCCAGAGGTGCAGGTGGCGCGACTCCAGCCTATAAGTAGGTTTTTAAGGGCCCATGGCGCGGCGTACGCCTGTCATACGCTCGCTGACACCTCTCAATCACATGCGTCGCTAGGCAAGAGGCATCAAGGACTTTTCGAATCGATCTTGAAAACGTGTTTGCTTCAAACGTGACGAAAAGCTATCTCATCCATCTCGCCGTGAAGTTTCTTTTGGGGTTACCTCACATAACGATGTTGGGTTCCCCGTTCTGGCCGCGGCCATCATCTGATCCGCCAATCAGCTACACAAACACGTACCCTTGTTCGCCTCCCCTCCTTGACCGCGCCGCTGTCATAACAGGGAGACGGCGACCTGAGCTGACCCTGACCCTGACCCTGGCTCTGACCCTGACCCTGACCCTGGCTCTGACCCTGACCCGGACCGTGCCCGGGACGGCAGGGATTCGGGAGGCCGGCTGGAAGTCGCCGGAGAAGTCTGCGCGCGTCACACGCAATTCGGACGACCTGGGTAACGCCGAGCTACTGCAGGGCACGTTCCGCACCCTGCTGCAGAACATGCGCCAGCACAGCGCCGCCTGGCCGTTCCTCTCGCCTGTCGACCCTACCGACGTGCCCGACTACTACGAGTTCATCAAGTACCCGATGGGTGAGAGCAAAGCGGACGGGACAGGGATGCGGCGGGTACTGGGGTAATCAAACACGCTACAGTCTGGAGCTGCATGTTTGTGAAGGTTTCACGCGTGTTGTACGTGAGGTGTTACTCAGGTGTCGCGTTCGTAGCGTTAAAATGGTCCTCAGCACGACGATACGCTGATATATCTTGCGTGCCAGTCGTATTTCTTTCTTTGTTTGTCTGTCGGTGTAATTTGATGTGTGCTACAAGACGCACATCTGACATTCGATCTTGTCTGACCTTCGATTGTGTCCCCAGATCTGGAGACGATGTCGAAGCGGTTGAAGAACAAGTACTACTGCAACAAGCGGCTGTTCATTGCCGACGCCACGCGCATCTTCACAAACTGCCGCATGTACAACGACCCAGACACCGAGTACTACCGCTGCAGCGTCACCCTCGAGAAGTACTTCCACAACCGGCTGAAGGAGGCCGGACTGACGGACAAGTGAGCGGCCTTGGTGCCGCGCGCGGCCCACCGGGGCGGGCGCTGAGTCGGTCTCATCCCTGGAGGGCGTGGGGAGCGCGGTGCGGCGGCGGGTGGCGGTTGCGCACGCAGGCCGCTGCTGAGGACGTGACGGCGAAGCGGGCGCGGCCGGCGGTCGCCTGCGCGCGACACCCAGCCTGGTGCCGAAGCGAGCCCGCCGCCCAGCCGGACGGCGCGGCCGAGTGTGTGGAGGTCGAGCGGGGCGCTGCTGGCGGCGGGGCGCCCAGCCGAATGTTCCCGCAGAGTGTGCGGAGGTCAGGCCGGGCGCTGCTGGCGGCGGGGCGCTTAGCCGGATGTTCCCGCCGAGTGTGCGGAGGTCGGGCCTGGCGCTGCTGGCGGCGGGGCGCGCAGCCGGATGTTCCCGCCGATTGTGCGGAGGTCAGGCCTGGCGCTGCTGGCGGCGGGGCGCGCAGCCGGATGTTCCCGCCGAGTGTGCGGAGGTCGGGCCTGGCGCTGCTGGCGGCGGGGCACCCAGCCGGACAGCGCGGCCGAGTTTATGGAGGTTGGGCCGGGCGTTGCTGGCGGTGGGGCGCCTAGCCGGACGGCGCAACGGAGTGTGCGGAGGTCAGGCCGGGCGCTGCTGGCGGCGGTGCGCCCAGCCCGTACTGCCAACTGGCGGCGCTGCTGGCGGGTCTGGCGTGCCGTGACTGTGGCGTGGTCCGGACCGTTCGGCCAGCAGCCGACAGTCGGGCGCAGCTGGTTCGAGAAAAACGGCTGCCATCTCCCAGCCATGCTGGCGGTTTTCAGCCCAGCTTGACTTGCAGACACGGATAGGCATAGCCGTGTTCGTGAAGAATGTGTAGTTATTATTTGTTAGCGACGAAAGCTCATGCCGTCCCGACGTCGTCTGTGGGCAGAATGTTCGTATGGTACTTCGCGTGATTGCTCGATGCTATCTCAAAGTGGTTCCCTGGCGTAGCCCGTTTTCGGCCGTCTTCGCCTCTGTCCCGCTTGTGCCGTCCTGCCTCCTAGCCTAGGTGCCTCCCCCGTGGTCCATAGCCGGTCGTCGGCGTTAAGGCCACGGACTGGCGTTATTCTCCAGCAGCCGCCGATCGGGAAGTGAAGCTGAGAAGCTGCTCTAATGTTTGGAGCGCATTGTCCAGCGCAGGAGGCCGCTCGGAGATCATCACCATCGCTCTCGTTTTCACCAGTCATGTACCGCTGCAGTGTACTCAACATGTCCCAATAGATCCTGTGTTTGTTGTAGCAGTGTGATCTTGAGGCTTGGCGAGTACCATTAAGTGCAGGACTTCCGCTGCATGTGCGCTAGCCCACGAGGCTTTTGGTGTATGAGGCTGAGCCATCGCGCCAGGACTGCTATGCTTTCACGTCAGCGTGGGGGGTCATGCTCCAGCATAATCCACTGTATTCTCCCAAGTTGCCACCATCGTTGCTGTGGTCAGTTCGGGCACCGATGAGGTACCGTTGTCGGATCCCTGCCCGATGAGGGAATAACCATTCAGAACCGTCTGCTGTCGCGGCATACGTCACATACCCTTTACGTATTCACTGAAATCTACGCGGTGACGTGACCAGAAGCTAAAGTTTTGCATTGGAAGTTGTTAAAAACATGCGTTTATAGGGGCAAAAAGGGGTAAAACTCCTTTTGGTGGTAAAGTAGGGGACATGTCCTCCTTCCGCTCCCAGAAGCTGTACCCATACGTGCTATGCAGTGGGTTGCAACAGTAGGTGTCGGTATGAATAAGTAGATACACCTTGTAAGATCGCTGTAGCTAGTCACAAGACGGTAGACAGCTTGTAAGTAGTCACCTTGGCCATGGCTGTCGACGAAGGCAACCCGTAGTGCATCTTTCAAGCTGGTGCGACAACGGAATGATACACGAAACCGTACAGCTTTGTGATAGCTCCGTACACAATTGGAAAATTGGCATTGGGATTGCAACTAATTCCATCGACCTTGGATCGGGTATGCGGGACTACATACATTATCAACAACATTTGCGAGGAGCGTTATGCACGTAGATAAGGTCTTCTTCCTCGGAGAAAAATCGAGAAAATGGATATATAAGTGCTCCGATGTTTTGGCAACACGCCTTTTTTAAATAAGACAGTGACAGCCCTCTTTCCCGGAAGAAAAACAGGAGAATGGATATATATATATATATATATATATATATATATATATATATATATAGATAGAGATATATATGTGCGTGTATATATATACATATGTATATATATACATATATACATATATACATATATATATATATATATATATATATATATATATATATATATATATATATGTTTGTAAATGGGTCGATAATTCGGCGACATGCTTTTATCGAAACAATAGCAAACTTGCTTGAATACAATAGCAAAGGTTTGCTGTTGTTTCGATATAGGCATGTTGCCGAAACATCAACCCACCTACATCTCCATTCTCCTGCTTTTTTCCGAGGAATAAGGCTTTTACTACTGTCTTATTTATGTGAATAATGTTCCTCGCGGATGCACTGGACCCCCCCCCCCCCCGTGAGGCACTACCTCTCCGTGGTGGGGGGATTGCGTGCCCCACTAATCCTGCGGGCGGTTGGGAAGGCTTGTAAAGCGCCCCTTCCGGCCAAAGAGGAGGGGCCAGACGAAACGTGCCTCCCGCAAGGGCTCTGACTCGTTCAGAGTAGGGATTAGCAACCCCTCGGCCCCAGCTTTTCAGTCTTATCTGGGTCTCGCCGTACGCCGTTGGATCCGCAGGTAGCGATGAAGGGATCCTGGTCACTGAGGGAGTTGCCCTGCGAGTCAGTCGGGGCAGCTTACAAACACGTGGCTTTGGCCCGAATTTGTGATCCTGCGGATGCCTCGTGAAGTCTCCACACGAGGAAATCGGCTGGTCAGGCGTCGTGTTTTCGTGACACTGGCTTGGAGGCAAGCAGGTCATGTGACGGGTGTTGAGGGGAGGGCTACCGGGTGCAATGTCTGCCTCCTGACATTATTAACGGGCCGTACCTCGGCTTGTCACCAGGGTGCATGGTTAGCACCTGCGAACCGAGGCACTGGCGCCCGCAGACATATGCCCGGTAGCTCTCGCGGCAACTCTTTTGGCACACTGGCCTGCGTATAGCGTGCTGGTAGCCCTGGCGGCTCCTCTCTTAGAAGTGGACCGTCCCTGTGTTGGGCTCCATGGTGGGCGGGGAATCAGCGCGCCGAATCTAAACACATACCTATGGACACTATCATCAACCAACCCCCCAAACCCCGACCGTCGTCCACTACCCCAGTTTCTGGTCGTAAGAGCCGCCAAAGTAGATGACAAGGAAGGACAGTACCGCTCCGACTAAACCCATTTCAGCGCCCACAAGCATTTTCCAAGATTGGGACGCCCAAGGTTGTCTTTTCGTATGCGGACAGAGGCATAGAAGTGCATCTAACAGACGAACGCGAGATCCAGCGCATGCTTAAAACAACCACACTTATGCACAAAGTACGAGGACAGGGAGAGGTTAGGGTGCCCGTATCGGTGCACTCTCACCCCTCTAAGAACTACCCCAAGGGTGTGATTACTTGCCGGGACCTTCGCGGTGTGAGTGATGAGGATGTTGCTTAGGGCTTGTGTGAGGAAGGGGTGACGGCAGTGAGAGGTATCAAGAGGAGAGAGAGAGGAGAGCTGACCGATACTGATTCAATTATTCTGACGTTTTGCTCTGCGAGACTGCCAGATAGGGTCCGCGTGGGATATCAGTCGGTTCCTGTTAGGGTCTATGTACCCGATCCAGTCCGATGCTACCGATGCCAGACGTATGGTCACTTCACGGACAAGTGCTGGAAAGAAGTTAGATGCGGAAGGTGTGCGGAAATAGGTCACCAACACTGAGTGTAAATCAGAAACCGTGAAATGCGTCAACTGTGGTCAGGGTCACGTGGCGTCATATCGCAGCTGTCAGTCCTTCTTGTTAGCGAAAGCTGTCCTGAACATCAAAGTGAAGGAAGGAGTCTCGCTTCGGGAGGCCCAACGCCGACACAGCGATGCGACCACCACAAGGACATACAAAGACGCCCTTACCAATCCGGCAAGAAATTTAGCCCAAGTAACACCCGCAGCCAACGAGGTACTGAAACTGAGTGGACTTGATGATTTCAAGGGCATGGCTGTAGGCGAGTTTGTACAGCTGATACTAAGCACACTTGTATCAACTGGCTCTGCTGTTCCGTCGTACCGGAAGTCGGATCCTCCGGAAAAGAATCCACCTGCGGCATTGGCCGCCGCTAGAGAAGCTCAGCCTATGGGGCTGGAACCCCCTGGTGAAGCTGCCAGAGAGCCCGGGGCTGGGTCGCGACCCGGGAACGAGGGATGGACCACGGTCCAGCGAGGTCGTGGACTTCGCCCCCCATCATCGCACCCCGGCCCAGCCCGTGCTGAAGACACGCCCTCCCGGGCTCCATCTTCCCCTCCATCCATACCAGCTACGACGGGATCTGTCGTCGCTGGCACAGGGGCGCTACGAGAGCTGCCCCCCGCTGGCTCCCCAGCTAGTGGCCCTGCCGGGAGCGCCGGTCCCCCCGGCTCACGGGAGCCGGACAAGGTTCGGCATCCCCCGGTCGTCGCTCCCTCCCGGAGCCGCCCCTCCGAAACTGTTGTTCATCCGGGTTCTCTGGACCTTGGCACTGCAGGGCGCGCCGCCAGGTCGGCGTCTGCACAGCGGACGGGGGGCCGGCTCCCGCTGTTGACTCCGCCCCACTCACCGGGAGGGTCAATGGGTCCGCCTCCCATTCCTCCGCCTGGGGACGGGGTTGCGGGTCGTCCTACCCTGCAGTCCCCGGTGGCGGGTCGTGCAACAAAGCGTGCCCCTCCTTGGCCGTCGTCGCCTACGGAGGGTGGAAGTCCCAAAGCTCGGCCAAGGGTCCGGCTTACCTCCACTGAAGTAGAGCGTCGCCAGGGAGATTTGTTTAGTGCAAAACCCTAGGTGAACGCTTAAAGCAGATGTAAGCTGTACCGATGGATCTTAACCGTACACCCCACATACAAGCATACAAGCATGCCACTGACGTTTTTACAATGGAACATGCGTGGCTTGAGGGCCAACATGTCGGACCTACACACACTCTTATCTTATCGTAACCCGGTTGTGGCATGCTTACAAGAAACAAAGGTATCTGATGACACCCACATTAACGTCAAATGTTACAGCATCTTTCGGAAAGACGTGAGAACTGACACGATCGCCCATGGTGGGGTGGCGGTTTTAGTTCATCACAGTATACCGTGCTCTCCTGTAAGTCTTAACACTGACCTTCAAGCTGTTGCTGTCGTCGTCGACCTTGGGTCGCTGAGGCTGACTGTCTGTTCTATCTGCCTCCCTCCTGCTGAGGAAGTACCGGATTCGACACTACAGTCCATCTTCGATCAGCTTCCATCGCCGTTCTTGTTGCTAGGTGACTTCAACTCCCATAGCCCTTTGTGGGGCTGCAGTCACACAAGCCGCCGAGGCCGACATCTTGAGCGTTTGCTGAATACAAATAATCTTTGTGTTGTTAACACCGGCCGGCATACCCATATATCTCTGCCGTCCAGCACTACTTCAGCGATAGATCTTTCTATCTGCTCCTCGTCCCTTTTCTGTCGGTTGTTTTGGTTCGTTGAGAGCACTACATATGGGAGCGACCATTTCCCAATATGGCTTGGGATGAATGTTGGACACCCAGGCAGGAGGCCTTCCTGCTGGAACCTTCGACGTGCTAACTGGCAAAAGGTTACCGACGAGTGCCATATTAGAGTGCAGCCGACCGAGGACGACAATGCAACGTCTCTTGCACAACAAGTGACATCCACAATTACCGACACTGCAAGGTCTTGCATTCCCTTGACATCACCTGAGCCGCGCAGGATCCCTGTTCCCTGGTGGTCAGAGGACTGCAAGGCGGCAATTCTTAAGCGGAAGCGGGCGTTCAGGGTTTTTAAGCGTTCTGCAACGACCAACAACCTCATGAGTTTTAAAAAGGCCAGAGCATTTGCGAAACGCACAATACGTGAGGCAAGGCGTACATCATGGAGGGAATATGTAAATGGTTTAAATCGTCACACCCCACTGAGTGCAGTGTGGCAGCGAGTTAGTCGCATTTCCAGTAGGAGCGTCTCCACTGCAGTTCCGGTGTTGAGAGTGGCAGGAATCACGATATTGAACACACAGGAAGTTTCCAACAATATAGGTCTCGCATTTGCAGAAAGGTGCCGACATGGAACAGACGACCCACGCTTTATTCGTTACGAGGAACAAAGTGAGAACACGGCGATCAATTTTAGAATTCCTGACTCAGAGATCTATGAGTTCAACCAACCGTTCACTGTCATGGAGCTCTGCACTGCTCTTAAGAGAGCTAAGAGTGTGTCGCCTGGATTGGATAAAGTCCACAATGATATGTTGAATCACCTAAAGAAGGAGTCCCTCCATGCCTTACTTTTCAACTACATATGGTTGCAAGATGACTTCCCAGAGCCGTGGCGGGAGGCCATTATAGTCCCGGATACAGAAGCCCGGAAAGGATAGTTCCGACCCACTGCACTACCGCCCAATTTCGCTGACTTCATCCCTATGCAAAGTGCTAGAGAGGATGGTGAATGATCGTCTCATGTGGTACCTTGAAACCCACGATTGTCTTTCCAAAGTGCAATGCGGGTTTCGGAAGAACCTATGCACTGTTGACCACCTAACGATCTTAGACACAGCTATACGACATCCTTTTAAACAAAGACGTCACACGATAGCAGTCTTCTTTGCCATTGAGCGGGCTTATGATACCACCTGGCGCTACTGGCATTCTTAGCAAAGTACACAAGTGTGGACTCCGAGGTCACATGGCACTCTTCATTGAAAACTTTTTACGTCGTCGATTCTTCCGTGTCCGAGTGGGTGGCATGCTATCTGATCGCTATGAACAAGAGAACGGTGTTCCTCAAGGGAGCGTGCTTAGCGTAACCCTGTGTGCGCTGATGATCGATGATATCGCCGACTGTCTGCCACCTACCATCAGTCGGTCACTATTTGTGGACGACTTCGCCATCTGGTGTGCGGCATCCACAACGATGTCTGCTGAGAGGCAGCTTCAGTTATGCCTGATTCGACTAACTGAGTGGAGCCTTAAGAATGGCTTCTAATTTTCGACCACCAAGACTAAGTGCATGCACTTCTGCTCACGGATTAGAGGCTGCAGAGACCCGGGGTTGCGACTGTATAATGCCACTATCCCAGTTTGTAACGACATTTGTTTCCTGGGCCTCACGTTTGACCGTCGGCTCACGTTTAAGCAACACTTTAAGATGGTTAAGACTAAGTGTCTCAAGCGCATGAACCTCATGAAAGTAATGTGTCGTATGACGTTTGGAGCCGATAGAAGCACCCTGTTGAACCTTTATAGGGCTCTAATTCGATCAGTCATCGATTATGCTAGTCCTGTCTACGATAGTGCTCCTACATCTTCAAAGCAGGTTTTGGACACAATCCACCATACATGTGTTCGTATAGCCACTGGGGCGTTTCGTACGACCCGAACAAGAAACTTGCTGGTGGAAGCGAATGAACCGCCCTTGTCTCTTAGGAGACAACGACTTACTTTGAATTACGCTACAAAGGTTTCACAATTTCCGGATCACCCAGCCTTAAAGTTCATCTTCTCTCAGACGTTGATTCGTTCTTTCTTGAGGGGGCGGCCCACGTCAGCGCGGCCGATGTGCCTGCGCGTCCGGGACTGCCTGGACGAGGCGGATATTACGCTGGATGACATTACCCCGCACACTCTTCGGGACCCAGCTCCGTGGAGACGTCTGAGTATTAAGTATGATTTGGAACTCTGTCAGCATCTTAAAAATGGCACTTCACCACGAGTGTTCCTCACGTATTCGTTGGAACAGATCTCACAATACGTGAACTCATTACAAATATTTAGCGATGGGTCCAAGGGCTCAACAGGCTGCGCATTTGTTTGCGGTGACCATACCGTAGGTCTATGCCTCCCGCAGCACATGTCAGTTTTTTTCCTCAGAACTGTTTGCCATTTTAGCAGCGCTTCAGTACGTTGCTTGTCGTCCTGAAAGGGATATAGTCATTTTGACCGACTCGCTGTAGTGCACTTTTATCATTAGACCCGACGGCGATGTCGCGTGACCACTCATTTTTGACTCGCTCAATTTGGGAGGAATTGGAATGGCTGGACAGCACTTCCTGTCGTATCACATTTATGTGGATCCCCAGCCACATAGGAATAATGGGGAATGAAAAAGCCGACGCCGCAGCGAAAGCTGCGGCGTGTGAGAGAAGCCCAATACCAATTTATGTACCCGCTCGAGATCTGAAGTCAGTCATTTCCAAATACGTCCGCAATGCGTGGCAGCACATGTTCGACCAACACCTCCACGCTTTCAGGGAAATCAAGCCCCAACTGGGTGATTGGGAATCCTCCCATCGCCGAAGCCGCTTCCAGGAAGTCGCCCTTTGTAGGCTTCGGTTGGGTCATACATACGCCACACACTCGTTTTACTTGACGCGTAGGGATGTGCCACGGTGTGATAGATGCGGGGACCGGTTGTCTGTTGAACATGTGCTCGTCTCATGTCGGCGCCTTGAGACGGAGAGGCGACGATTTTTTCCTCCAGCGCCTCTTCATCGGTTACTCGGTCGAGACCCATGTGGTGAACTTGGAGATATACTCGCATTTTTAGCACACATTGACTTTGACGTTATTTTCACTCACCCCTCAGTGTAAGTGCGCCAGTGATGCTACCTGTTATCAGTTGACAACATACTTATCGCGTCGTCGCAGAGGTAGATAAACGTCATCGAGTGGGCGCAAAATGGCCCCGATGCCGACGCGCCCTTAAAACCCAAATCACCACCACCACCGGATGCACTGGACAACTTACGTAAGCTTGAACCTTTTTCGAAATGAGTAGCAGAAGTGAATTCAAACCTGCCTGCCGATGATCCTACTCAATTTTCAGGTTTCTTTTTGAAGCAGCGAGCCACAGCTTTACAGGACACCAGCATTAAGGGGATTATACAAGGAGCAAATACCAGTCGTCAAATAGCCCCACCAATCTGGGTTTACCTTGTTTGTCCTTATTTGATGAGACGGTCTCGATCTAGGTATCTTACACTGGGTACAAAGGAATTCCTGCAAATGGCGCCTCCAGCTCTCTTAATTTTCACTTTTCGGGGGTTCAATTTTACCCCCTTCCCTCGCTCCTACCATCCGAGTACATCATATTCAGCTGGCTAGCCGGATGCGTGCTTAAAGTGTTACGTGTGAACGTGGACCGTCCTGGGCCGTCTTCAACAAGATGACGTGGTCCGGCCAGTGGATGCAGGTCAAAATACGCTCCGACGAAATTCCTGGTTGCAGATCATATGCGGCAGCAAACGGTCATTACGATCTAAAAATACTGCAGCACCAGACGTTCATCTTCGAGGAAACCGACGGCAACTGGTAATTAACAATCAACCACACGGGTCTCGTTTAATCCATAAGGGTCACTGACACCAGACAAGTAGGTATTATATGAATCGTTGTGCTAGCCGGCCCGTCAGTTGGTGGGGTCCAGTGCCTCTCTGAAGCACAGCGTCATGGCCCGCTATCCGGCTCGCCCCTCGCCCGCCCCGCCCCCCCCCCCCCCCCCGCCCGACAACGGACAGGTTAATTGCTAAGTAACCGGGGCCATACAAGACGCAACTTGGTGATGGACAAGTGCGTAACTCTGCTTGACATAAAACTGGATCCGTATAAAATTAATGGCATGCCAAATGGAGTTGCGAGTTTCGGTGGATAAGCACCTTCGCTCTCTTGTCCTTGCCTGTCATGAATGGCCACCTTTTTGGACTTTGGGATCCAGTTCTCGTCATTCCAATATGTCACTCTTTTCACTGTGAAACAGGGAAGGACATTGGTAAAGAAGGCATACATATGAATTCGCTATCGGAACTAGCCATGGAAAATCCTGTGAAGTCCGACACGAGGGCATCCGATTATGTCTGATTTTGGGCAGGACGTCTCACTCTCCCACTTGGGGTGGAACGTGTGTTCGCCCACACAATTTGCATGGAAATGGGTGTGTTGCAGGTCCATCCACCGTTTATCCCCAAAACAGTCCGATTACAGGGGCCTGCGTGTCTGCAGGTATTCCGGGAATCATGGTCCCTTCGGCGTAATTAAGGCGTTATCAAAGCGTACGCATGACTCGCCCGTTCTGCTGCCGTATCGCTTCGCGACGTCTCCTCTCAGTAGTGCGTTTCTTTGCGTTTGTATTGATACTTCCTACTGCGGATTGAGCGCGATACATCGAGCACATGAAACTGAAAGGCAGAGAGCAAGTTCCGGACTGCCGCACCAGGCAGGCAAATAGCGTGTCACAATCAGCTGGGCGGCAGGAACGGAGGCATCGAAGTGACGGGCTGGAGCGGCAACGGTGAAAAACAGACGTGAACTAAACACAGCCACTCATATCGCCTTCAACTCCTGTGCATCGCGCCATTCTAGAGTTGGTAGAAGTCACATTGTATTGGTGGGGCAAGAAGCTCTGTGCACCTTACGCGGCGGCGTCACCAGCTCACTGGAGCTTTTCCACCTTGCACATGATAGGGTGCGCGCCGATAAACAGCGTCGCCCCCGTGTAATACTTCAGTTTCGTCTCGGGCGTGGCCGTGAGGCGGTAGCGCTGCAGCAGGTAGGCCAGCAAGAACTTGCACTCCATCATGCCCAGCCGGCTGCCGATGCAGGCGCGCGGTCCCAGGCCGAACGGCATCCAGCTGTACTGGCCGAGCTGGCGGCCCTGCTCGCCCAGCCAGCGGTCGGGCAGGAAGCGCTCCGGCTCCGGGAACACCTCCGGGTCGCGGTGGTACGGCCACAGCGGCAGGATGACAGTCGTGCCCTTGGGGATGCGCAGGCCGTCGTACTCCCAGTCGCGCGTGCAGAGTCGGAAGTGGCGCGAGATGAGCGGCGAAAGGCGCAGCGACTCCTGTATCGCGGCCTCCGTCAACGGCAGCCGCTGCAGCGCCTCGTATGTCAGCTCCACGCCGGCTGCCTCTTCGGCGATGCGGGCGGCGACGTCCGGGTTCTTGGCGAGGAAGTAGGAGGTGATGGTGAGCGTAGTGCCAATGGTGTCGTAGGCGGCCATCAGCATCTCGGCGCCCTGCAGCATGACGAGTTCTTCGGTGATGTTGAGCCTGCGACACTCGGGCGTCGGCACCTTCTTGTCGATGGCGTCCATCAGTGCGCCAATCAGGTCTGGGCGCTCGACGCCTTCGGCGCGCCGTTGCTTGATGGAGCTGCGCACCAGGTTCAGGAAGTACTTGAATGCGGGAACCAGCTCCCTGCCCATCATGTAGTTGGCGATGCTGGGGAACGAGGTCATCAGCGTTGTCATCCACGTGTCTGGGGTGTCTCCCTGGGCGCTGAAAGCCGATGCGTACTTGACGAACGTGCTACTTGTGTCTGCGACGTTGGGCACCTTGATGCCAAAGGAGAACTGGGCCATGATGTCCAGCGTCAGCGGGCCGAACAGGTCCTCTCGCATCGACAGCACTGAGGTCTGACGCATCTTCGCTTCCATTCTGTGGAATGCCTGCTGAGCGCACTCAACCATTGTGGGCATCATGGCCTTGAGCTTGACACCGGAGGCCAGCGCAGGAGCGAGCATGGACCTGAGCATCTTCCACTGCTCTCCCGGCTTCATGTCAAGCATGTCACGGCCGTACGGAATGTCGAACAGGATCGGCCGGTCGGGGAAGTGGTCAAAGTCTTTGATTAAGATCCGCTTGGCCAGCTCCGCGTCAGCCACGAACACCTGCGGCCACGGGCCTTCGTACACGCCCCAGACCTTGCCAAAGCGCTTGGCATTGCGCATGTCCTCCTGGTCGGTGGAGGTGCGGGCAGGGTACCGCACGCTGCCCACGAACGGGTACGGCTTGACGACGGGGATGCCGAGCTTCTCCAGCGTGCCGTAGTTGCGTGTACCATACTTGTACAGCAGAACCAGCAGCAGGACGACCAGCAGCACGGGCAGCAGCACGAGCTCCATGACTGCCGTCGCCTCCGCCCCGGAGAGCGCAGTCTGACCCGCTACCGACGGCGTCCGACGCCGGACGCGGACTGCCGGGCGGCGCGCGGGCGCGTTGGGACCGCCGCTCGCCACAAGGTCAAACGCATCAGGAACACTCAACAGTCCGACTTGTTGCATCGCTCATGGGCTGGCGGTTAGGAGCCGGGGTTCCTTACAGAGAGTGGTGCGTGGTCGCTCCACAAGACCCAGCGGCTGGTTTACGGTGTGTGTTGCGCCGCCTGTTTGCGGTGCACTCATGAGCGCCGGGTTAGTGAGCGATTTGCTGAATATCACTGTATCATGATGTTACTGGCGTACCCCTGAGGCCGCCCCTGCTCGCGCCGCCAGTGCTGCTGCACTTTGGTACGCCGCGGCCCCGAATGGCGGTGTACTGCCTGGGGCGCCACCCGCCGGAGTCGGCGCCGCCCGCTCGCTTCGCGGGATAATACAGTTGCCGTTTAGCAGCGCTCGTGTCTGGTCTGGGCAGACAACACGTAGACTTGAATAATCACAAAGTGCTTCGTGTTGTAAGCTCTCCGACTTGAAGGCTGAAATATTTTTTTGCACGTGGTTGACTTTAATGTGGGCGCTACGAGGGCCGCGCACACCAGTGTCCGGCCGTGTACCGGTGCTGCAGTGCAGTTCGCTCCCGTTCCGCAGCAAGCTCCTTAATCGAACCCCGGGCCACGAGAGCATCAAACTTTGCTATTAAATAGGCAGAAGGTTTCATCTGCATGGCACTCATGACGAAACAATAATGGCAGACAATATGCACTCTATTCACAGTCTGTGGACAATTCCTTGCGGGGCCGGATTTACAGAAAACGAGAAAATGGAGTTCTCCAACGGAGAGCTTGCTTCGCCCCGGCACTCTCCGTCGGAGGAAAGCGACGGAGCTGCGGATTGCACTTGTGTTTAAAATGATCGTGGGTAAGCAATGTATGTCCGCAATAAATAAGCTGAGGTTCATACAAATCGACCAGACAAAATGCCATCGGCTGTCCACAAAACTCCGAACGTCTATCCAGGTCCGTCCAATTGCCAAATAAGAATGCTGATGCTCTGGAGTTCTTACGATTTAGAATCCAATCGGCACCTCTTGTGCAAACACGGGGCTGCCAGCGTCACTGTTACATCGTCTCACTGCGTTCGCTTCCGCCTCCACCCATTGCTGTTCCCGCCCGATCCAGGGTCTGTTTGGACGGCCGCCGCTCAGCGGAGCCGGCGCGCGTGATTGGCTCTTGGCCATGGCCCGTCATACCGATCAATGAAGAGATTCTACCAGTCACCAGCGACGAGGCCGACCAATGAAAAGATTCGGTCAGTCACCAGCGACGAGACGAGGCCGAGAAGACCGTGACGGGGAGGCCCCCCCCCCCCCCCCCCCCCGCTGGAGCGAGCCGGGCCACCGCCGCCAGCCCCGTCCCTGCTGGCGGCGAGGTCCCAGATGCGTCGCGAGGTTGCCTGCGTATTGGGCCTCCGACGCACGGGTAGGTGCGTGGCCGTACAGTCGATGCGTTCTAAAGCCCCGGCGCACGGGTAGGTGCGTGGCCGTACAGTCGGTGCGCCCTAAAGCCCCGGCGCACGGGTACGGTGCTGTTGATAAATTGTTTACTCTATGGGCTCAGGATCAGGTGCGGCCCTCGAGGTGCCGTCACGTGTGACCGAGCGCGCTCGGGAGAAGTGGGCAGGCACGCGCCTCTGTTCATCCTGACCTTGAAACCGCGGAAGCAACAGTCATAATGTTGCGTCATGAGGGCTTTCAGAACTCGGATTCCATCCCGCACCATCATATGTGAACACTTAGCACGGAGCTCAGGTTGGGACGTGGAAAGAAACTGATCAGAAGCCCCGTGGTGCTGCAATTATGGAAAGCTTTTCCAGCTTGTGCCCGAGTCATGTTGTGCAGTCTAAACATCAGATGAGTGGGTCGGTAAATGCTGTTCCCGATGACATGCGAGATATCCACCCCTTTCATGTGTAGGGTTAGCTCTCGCCATTCAACCACGTTCGAGCTCAAACTGCTAATTGGAGCAGAGTTGGGGAGTTTGATACCTAGTCAGTCAATGCATGTCGCGTTGCGTCAACGGAAAGTCTTCCAGGTCACGCCCCAGTGTGTGTTTACCAACATCATCAAGTAATGGCACCCATCCCCGGCAAAAACTGCGGCATTAATGAAAACACCAAATGATCTTCCAGTGCCGGCCGGGCGGTAGTAAATCTGCTGCGACGAACCGTTGTATGATGAGTGTTCACATGTCGGAGGCTCGGAACAGCCTGGCCCGGTATCTCGGCACCAACGACGCCCCGCGGGCACGCAGGCTGACAGGCTCAACACCACGATCCACGTCCTGCATAGGTGTATTCAAAACAAGCCGTGGACTAGTGCATTCCACCACAAATCACTACCCTCATTCGTGATCACATTCAATAAAGCACATGGACGAGGGACACCAGAGCGCCCAAAACCAGCACCACTTGACTAGCTTAGGAGAGAGGACAAGCCTTATCAAATCAGCCGGGAGCCTAAGCTCGATGATAGCGCAGACAATCGGAACACTTAATCGCGGAGGTGACCAGCCGTCCGCCGCCGGGTCGGAGGTGACGGGGCGGGGCGAGGGGAGGGGGCGTCACAAGGCCGGGGCACGCGCCTCGCCTTCAACGGCTGCGCCTCAGCCACACAGCTGGTGGCAGAGGTCGCGAGCGCACGCTGTGCCGCCCAGCGTCCGTGACGATCCAAACGTGCCGACAACGTGCCAACATCTTCGATATAGACTTCAAGCCGCCCGCCCAGAAGTCGATCGGTGAGTCGTTGCGTCGTGCATTTGCCGTGCCTGTTTATCCATGTCTGTTTTATTCACGTCTGTTTTGTCATGTCTATTTTACATTTGAGAGGGATGAAAGAAACTAAAAATCCATCACTTTGCGGCTTGAATTCTACGTTGTGAATTGGTACTGTCCTCTATGACGTGCATCTGGTAAGCTATAGGACTATTCAAGATGTGCCGCCTTGAAGTGTTCGCCGCCATTAGACTGCATCTCGTTGGATTCATTTAGACTTGTTAGCGCGTTCGTTGACGGTCGGCTCTTACCGTGTCCCAGAACCGCAGCCTTGATCCATGATCGTGTCCGCTGATAGTGCCGTCCAGTCGTCCTGTTTCCCGTTTGTGTCCCTGGATCCCGGCAGGCTGCATCCCCGGGCTGTATCCCCTGCGTCCCCAGCTGGTGACCCCAGCCCGTGATCCCAGCCCGTGATCCCAGCCCGTGATCCCAGCCCGTGATCTCTGCCCGTGACCCCAGCCCGTGACCCCAGCCCGTGACCCCAGCCCGTGACCCCAGCCCGTGACCCCAGCCCGTGACCCCAGCCCGTGACCCCAGCCCGTGATCTCTGCTCGGGACCCCAGCCCGTGACCCCAGCCCGTGATCCCTGCTCGTGACCCCAGCCCGTGATACCTGCCCGTGACCCCTGCCCGTGACCCCAGCCCGTGATCCCAGCCCGTGATCCCTGCCCGTGACCCCAGCCCGTGACCCCAGCCCGTGATCCCTGCTCGTGACCCCAGCCCGTGATACCCGCCCGTGACCCCTGCCCGTGACCCCAGCCCGTGATCCCTGCCCGTGATCCATGCCCGTGAGCCCAGCCTGTGACCCCAGCCTGTGACTCCGGTCGGTGACCCCAGCCGGTGACCCCAGCCCGTGTCGTTCCGCAGAGACGCGGCCGGAGCCGTCACCGGGCCCGTCGGCGGCGGCTGCTGAGGAGCCGGCGGCGGCGCGCCGACGGCCGGAGAAGCGCACCGCCGAGGACGACGAGGAGCGCGCCGTCAAGCGGCCCCGGCCCGACGAGGACGTCGACCCCGACCTCGTCCGACAGATCCTCGAGAGCATGGAGGACCCCAAACGGCTGGCCGGCCAGGAGGTACGTGCCAGCTGGTGTCACCGGTAGCGGCCAGTGGCGGCGGCCGCAGCCAGAGCGGCTGACTGGGGTTCAGCGCGGTTGTTTGAACAATCGACGACTGTTGTTTGCTGATGTTGTGAAGCTTATGTGCCTTGGTTGTTTCTTCAGCTTTTTAAACGGTCACTGAACTTGGCTGTCAAGTGTTACAGCTGAGGCTTGCGGAGCGTTCCCGATCTGTTCAGGTGTGCTGAACGCATCTGTGTGGCAGCACGACTGCATGCTGTTATCCGGGCCGTATTATTTCTGCCCCGTGTTGTGACCACCCTCGGCTGCTCAGTGCGCAGTCACGTGTCTGCGAAACATATCCGGTGCGCGGAGGACCTTCATGCAGAAACACGCGACTGCATAACCAAGCCATAGCCAGCGGCAGTTCGCCGAATGGGCTGGCCTTTTTTCGACGAAACTCGCGAAGCTACGGCGAGTCACGTTTCGGGCTATTGCCTCTTTTACGTCTACCTCTCACTGGGTTTGGGTGACAGCGTGTTGCTTTCGAGATTCGAAAAACGTGACGTGACGAAAAGCGTTGGGCGGCGCGGGTGGTTTGTAGACAGCACATGAGCCCACATCATGCTGCTGGTTCCGTGGCGTCATGTGCGTAATCTGTCGGGATCTGGCATGGATCCTATAAAATGCTCAGAAACGCCGGATCCGTGGTTTTTGAATGAGCGCACGTGGGCCGCCCGCACGTAATAAGCCGCGCTTTTGCCAGTGTGGTAGTCCGTTCTTTGCCGAGTCGAAATTTGCTGATTTCGCTTCGTTCAAACGGATCGGATTTGTAGCCCGTTGCGGTTCTGTGTTACATTGCATTTGGTGTGTTTTCCGTTCAGAAAATTCGTCTGTGAACGGAAAGAACGGAAACGAACGGAAAATAAGGAAATTTACAGCATTTAAACAATTTTGGTGCGTTATCACTTATAAGAGAATGCGTGCAAATGTAATTATTGAATCTCCCTGTTTATTAAATCTTGCTGCCCCTGTTTCCTCCTGTTTTTCGTTCGTCACAGTGGATTGGTTTGCTATCGAAAACACACGTACACAACGTGACTATTAATCGTCGGGGGGTATCAATCGGGCACCTTTGAACTGAGGTACTTGATAATGTCACAGGCACTGTTCACCGCCATTGGGCACCTGTGTGACCCAGTTGCGTTCAAATCCGAGAGATGAGAGTACAAGTCACCCTTCGTTATGTCGTAGAAAGGCCGATGCTATTTTGGTATGTTGTGCTATGCCTGACAATAATGCGTGTTATCATTCCTTTCATTCAGTCGTACAATTTGCATAGTTCAATTTTTTGGAGTCTGGCTGGTGTTGGTCGCGAGGAGCTCAATAATATTTGTTTTCTGCTTGGTCTAAATGGGTACCCTTTGGTGCTTCTCATGCAGTCATATTGATACGAAAACATGCATACACTGTTTTTCCTTTCATTAGATTTTGTTTCATTCATAAGATATTGTCAGCTAGCTGCATTGACGCACCATTAGTCCCCGCTGAAGTCCGCAATACCTGCTTGGTTGTAACATGTATGCCGGAAGCAGCTCCGCCCGCCGTCCTGGTCATCCGATGACTCCCAGCCGGCCCCGCGGATCCCTGCCACCAGATCCTCGCGATGCCCCGCTTGTCAGGAGTAGGCTGCATGCGCCAGCCACGAGTGGGCCGAGAGGCCCCTGGGAAGAGGGACCCTGACCGGGCGCCCAGCGTTCACTCCGGGGGCTCTTGCGCGGGCCAAAGCTCAGCGGTTGGCGCCCAGGCGCGTGTAGCACTGCCCCAACGTTATTCATTCTCCTTCATCCATAGTCCTGAAATGATCATCTCTGATCGAAAGGCCTCTAATCCATACAGCCAAACAGCCAATTCTCGGGCTATGTAGTGCCGGGTGCAGACGTAACCACGTGACCTCACCGCCGGCCGGGAGGGCCGTATTGGCAGAGGCGATGACAAGCTACGGTTGGCCTGCCCCGCCACGGGGTGTCGAAAGCAACTTTCTATTGATGTTGCAGACGTTCGAAAGGTTCAGCCACGGGATGATACATGAAACTGACGCTGTCATTGGTTCGCTTCCAATGCATGCTGGAGGCCAGAATGTGCTAGATCCTAGTCATGACCATCTCGACTGTGGATCCCCGCACATTGCTGAAAAAAACATGACCCAGTGCCTTTGCGCTGGAGTTCCCAGAGCGCGCGATGTTTGCTTCGGGACGTAACACCAGCTGGAGGCTTTGTTGGATTGTTTTCTGACGTTCCGGCGCCATGGGACTGAACGGGGCCGTCCGTTCTCCACAGTCGCTGTTTTCGGAGAACGCGGCCCGCGACGAGGCGGCCAAGGCCGAGGAGCGCGCCGGCCACATCAGCTTCCACGTGGTCGGCAACTCGCTCAGCCAGAAGGTCAGCAAGACCACCATGCTGTGGCTAGTCGGCCTGCAGAACGTCTTCTCGCACCAGCTGCCCCGCATGCCCAAGGAATACATCACGCGGCTTGTCTTCGACCCGTGAGTTCCGGCCGCGCCTGGCCGCTGCGCCGTTGCCGCTCGGCAAACCTGGGAGGCTCGGGGTGGTTTTCGTCCGCGTGCTGTTATTCGTTTGTGTGTTTGACCTTGCGCCCTGATGAGGCATTTCGGTATTTCTTGCGCGTATTTCTTGTTGATGTGCTCACCGCTTCTCCTCTTGATGTGTTATGCGGTGTCAGCGTGGATATTTTCCGCGTTTGTTTTCGTTTAGTTGCTGATTTACAGACTCACGCTGCGAAAGCCGCGCGTTGTTTGCGCGAGCAGACTGTGTGGTCGTCGCTGCTCCCCAAGCTTCCCGCCGTGAGGCCCCGTCCGCCGTCTCGTGGCACAGGCCGCCGGCCGTGTCTCGCTCTCTGCCGTCCTGACACAGACATGCTCACCGGGCCGGCGGCAGGAAGCACCGGACGCTGGCGCTGGTGAAGAACAACCGGCCGATCGGCGGCATCTGCTTCCGCATGTTCCCCAGCCAGGGCTTCACCGAGATCGTGTTCTGCGCCGTCACCAGCAACGAGCAGGTGCGTTCTGGCGGCCGGTGTGCGGCGCCTGTGTAGTTCGACGCTTTTTGTTGGATGTAGTGTGATCCGGCGCTTCGCGTAAACACTTGTGTATTTAAGCCAGGAATTTGATCGAAGAATCAAACAAGATATGGGATATATATCTGGTACTCATATCGTGCTCAAATATCACATACTTGGTACAAATGTCACGAGTCGCGTAGTTGTCGGTCACAACCTTGAACTCGCTCGACCTGACGTGTCGTGCCCGTCCGTCAGGTCAAGGGCTACGGCACGCACCTCATGAACCACCTGAAGGACTACCACATCCGCCACGGAGTGCACCACTTCCTCACCTTCGCCGACGAGTTCGCGGTCGGTACGTCTCTCAATGGGCCGAGGTCCGCCGACGGCGGCACTCCTGAATAACGCCCTCTGGCGCCAGTCAGTGATGGCGCTGCGCGGCCTCTGCCGCTGATGATAGTTTAAACGCGTGATGATAAGCCGCGTTGCGTGGAAGTGTTGTTGCGTCTTGTTATGATCATTTCAGTGTCATGGTATCCTGGCGCGCGCGCGTGTGTGTAGGGAACAGCTATGTAGGCCATGCATTCCACACATTAGCAGTCGTCGCACTGCGAATGTGAAAACGTGCCGATCGGTTGATCTGTCGCTGCGCTCCGGCAGGTTACTTCAAGAAGCAGGGCTTCAGCAAGGAGATCAAGCTGAACCGGAAGAAGTACGTGGGCTACATCAAGGACTACGAGGGCGCCACGCTAATGGGCTGCGAGCTGTCGCCCCGCATCATCTACCGCCAGTTCAGCTCCGTCATCAGGAAACAGAAGGAGGTGGGTGGCGTCGGGAGGCCTCTGGCCGCCCCCCCTGAGGAGTTACTCGGGACTGCGGCCGTCAGCAAGCTGTAGCAGGGCTGATGTCCTGGCGTCTGCCGCGCATGACTGGTGTTAATGCTCCCTGCTCCTGCTCCCTGCGCCGTGCCAGGGTTTCCGAACTGCCTCGCCCAGCTGGGATAGGGGTCCGAATTGGTCCGCAGTCCGCTTGAAAACATTAGTGATGTAAAACCATGTGGTAAACACCGCCGTAGTGATTGTATAAACTCTCCGCTGGTAGCCTTTTTCAGTCAATGGATCTCCGTCCAAGACACGAAAATGGCCCGAAGATAGATCAAATCATAAGCAATCTGGACTCTCCTAGGCACTGCACCGGGACCACGCAACACAGCGCCACAGCTATGCCACTGAAGTCTTTCTCTGTGTCTCGGGCAGAAAGTACGGTGCTAGGACCACCTGTGGCCTCCCAGACCTGGGTCATCTTTTTCACGGCGAATACCAGTGATTTGCTGTAGTGAATTATTCGGCTGGAAGTGGTGTATTTCTCTTTCAATGAAGCAACAATGTTGTTTTGGTTCCGATGTCGCCCAACGGCTGACCTGGGAGCGGCTTGGGTCAAAGGGGTCACCCGAGCTAAATCACCGCACCTAGGCCCCGCAACTGACTTGCTTGTTTCGCCGGGACCCCGTAACCTCACTTGACCCCACCTACATACTGGCAGCGATGCTCCGTTGGCATGCTGTCAACCTTACGGCCTTATGTATCCCTGTTTGCTACACCCAAACATCACCCGGACTACATTGTCGTTTCAAAGTGGTTAAAATGGTAAACATGTTATTTTTAGCATGCATGCATCGCTAGAGAACGACTGTTTACAAAAATTCATTTCAGATCAGGCTAGTACACTGACATGACTTGACCTATAACATGCCAACGATCAACAGACTGCCCAGTCAGGACTGGTGGACTTTCAGCCCGTTGGCTGAAATTCGGCCCAAACCCATGATAAACCAAACCCGAGCATCGCACTTTCGGAACATCAAGGAACACGACCCTTGACGCATGCGAGCCTTGGATAATGACCTTATATCTACGTTGCCTGATGTAACGCGAGGTCGCGATTGGTTTCAAGATGTGCGGCAGCTGCCGCAGTTGCGCTATCAGCGGAGTCAGCGTATACTGGTCAGTCCCGTGCGTCGTTCCAGTGTGCTCTATCCGAACGGATAAGCATATGAAGGGCCTTGGTGGGCAATGCTTTTACTTTCGCGCGCGAATCCAACGGAAAGTGTCCATTTTTGGCCTCGTTTCAGTGGCCCAAGATTACGAAAAGGTGTTGACCGTGGCGCCGCGCGTCGGTGCTCCGTGTTGCAGATTATCAAGCGGCTGATCGAGAACCGACAGGCATCCATCCGCAAGGTGCACCCGGGCCTAACGTGCTTCAAGGAGGGTGTACAGGGCATACCGATCGAGTGCATACCAGGTACGGGGCAGCCGCCAAACCCCGGTGGCGCGGGCTGGGCGGTGGAAGAGGGGGCGGGGGTTATGACGACGCCGGGCGGTCGTTCACGCGGCGCAAGTCGTCGTGTCCAGTGATCCGGTCTGCCTTCGTCCAGTGCGTGGAGTATTAGCCGGTGACGTGCCGTTTATCCGCACATCTTCACCCAAGACCGCCGTGAAGGGTGGCATGGCACAGCGCGGTGTTGCCGGCTGGATGAGCCGGCTGCCGAGGGAGCCCGGCGCGGTCGCGGCGTCCACGGTCGTGATCAGTGGTGGCCAGCCTGCTCGCGCCCGCGCCGTGCGGAGACTGCAAGTCACCCCTGCCGCCGTCGCCGGGCACTCCGTGCCGTCCGTTTATCATCTGAAGGTCATTGTCTGAACACTCGTCCTGCCGCGCCGGTCGGTTTATTGACTCGGCTGCGCAGTGGCTCGAGGTCACGCGCTGCCGGGCGCGCGGGGTTCGGGACCGAGCGGGGGAGGGCGACCGCTGCTGACGGTGGCAGATGACAGCCGGCGGGACCGATGTCTCCTTCCCGCTGGTGGTGTTGGCCGCTGGCCGTGTGGACGAGGCGAACCCACCGCCGCCGCCGCCCCAGAGGTGCAGGTGGCGCGACTCCAGCCTATAAGTAGGTTTTTAAGGGCCCATGGCGCGGCGTACGCCTGTCATACGCTCGCTGACACCTCTCAATCACATGCGTCGCTAGGCAAGAGGCATCAAGGACTTTTCGAATCGATCTTGAAAACGTGTTTGCTTCAAACGTGACGAAAAGCTATCTCATCCATCTCGCCGTGAAGTTTCTTTTGGGGTTACCTCACATAACGATGTTGGGTTCCCCGTTCTGGCCGCGGCCATCATCTGATCCGCCAATCAGCTACACAAACACGTACCCTTGTTCGCCTCCCCTCCTTGACCGCGCCGCTGTCATAACAGGGAGACGGCGACCTGAGCTGACCCTGACCCTGACCCTGGCTCTGACCCTGACCCTGACCCTGGCTCTGACCCTGACCCGGACCGTGCCCGGGACGGCAGGGATTCGGGAGGCCGGCTGGAAGTCGCCGGAGAAGTCTGCGCGCGTCACACGCAATTCGGACGACCTGGGTAACGCCGAGCTACTGCAGGGCACGTTCCGCACCCTGCTGCAGAACATGCGCCAGCACAGCGCCGCCTGGCCGTTCCTCTCGCCTGTCGACCCTACCGACGTGCCCGACTACTACGAGTTCATCAAGTACCCGATGGGTGAGAGCAAAGCGGACGGGACAGGGATGCGGCGGGTACTGGGGTAATCAAACACGCTACAGTCTGGAGCTGCATGTTTGTGAAGGTTTCACGCGTGTTGTACGTGAGGTGTTACTCAGGTGTCGCGTTCGTAGCGTTAAAATGGTCCTCAGCACGACGATACGCTGATATATCTTGCGTGCCAGTCGTATTTCTTTCTTTGTTTGTCTGTCGGTGTAATTTGATGTGTGCTACAAGACGCACATCTGACATTCGATCTTGTCTGACCTTCGATTGTGTCCCCAGATCTGGAGACGATGTCGAAGCGGTTGAAGAACAAGTACTACTGCAACAAGCGGCTGTTCATTGCCGACGCCACGCGCATCTTCACAAACTGCCGCATGTACAACGACCCAGACACCGAGTACTACCGCTGCAGCGTCACCCTCGAGAAGTACTTCCACAACCGGCTGAAGGAGGCCGGACTGACGGACAAGTGAGCGGCCTTGGTGCCGCGCGCGGCCCACCGGGGCGGGCGCTGAGTCGGTCTCATCCTGGAGGGCGTGGGGAGCGCGGTGCGGCGGCGGGTGGCGGTTGCGCACGCAGGCCGCTGCTGAGGACGTGACGGCGAAGCGGGCGCGGCCGGCGGTCGCCTGCGCGCGACACCCAGCCTGGTGCCGAAGCGAGCCCGCCGCCCAGCCGGACGGCGCGGCCGAGTGTGTGGAGGTCGAGCCGGGCGCTGCTGGCGGCGGGCGCCCAGCCGAATGTTCCCGCAGAGTGTGCGGAGGTCAGGCCGGCGCGCTGCTGGCGGCGGGGCGCTTAGCCGGATGTTCCCGCCGAGTGTGCGGAGGTCGGGCCTGGCGCTGCTGGCGGCGGGGCGCGCAGCCGGATGTTCCCGCCGATTGTGCGGAGGTCAGGCCTGGCGCTGCTGGCGGCGGGGCGCGCAGCCGGATGTTCCCGCCGAGTGTGCGGAGGTCGGGCCTGGCGCTGCTGGGGGGGCACCCAGCCGGACAGCGCGGCCGAGTTTATGGAGGTTGGGCCGGGCGTTGCTGGCGGTGGGGCGCCTAGCCGGACGGCGCAACGGAGTGTGCGGAGGTCAGGCCGGGCGCTGCTGGCGGCGGTGCGCCCAGCCCGTACTGCCAACTGGCGGCGCTGCTGGAGGGCGGTCTGGCGTGCCGTGACTGTGGCGTGGTCCGGACCGTTCGGCCAGCAGCCGACAGTCGGGCGCAGCTGGTTCGAGAAAAACGGCTGCCATCTCCCAGCCATGCTGGCGGTTTTCAGCCCAGCTTGACTTGCAGACACGGATAGGCATAGCCGTGTTCGTGAAGAATGTGTAGTTATTATTGTTAGCGACGAAAGCTCATGCCGTCCCGACGTCGTCTGTGGGCGAATGTTCGTATGGTACTTCGCGTGATTGCTCGATGCTATCTCAAAGTGGTTCCTGGCGTAGCCCGTTTTCGGCCGTCTTCGCCTCTGTCCGCTTGTGCCGTCCTGCCTCCTAGCCTAGGTGCCTCCCCCGTGGTCCATAGCCGGTCGTCGGCGTTAAGGCCACGGACTGGCGTTATTCTCCAGCAGCCGCCGATCGGGAAGTGAAGCTGAGAAGCTGCTCTAATGTTTGGAGCGCATTGTCCAGCGCAGGAGGCCGCTCGGAGATCATCACCATCGCTCTCGTTTTCACCAGTCATGTACCGCTGCAGTGTACTCAACATGTCCCAATAGATCCTGTGTTTGTTGTAGCAGTGTGATCTTGAGGCTTGGCGAGTACCATTAAGTGCAGGACTTCCGCTGCATGTGCGCTAGCCCACGAGGCTTTTGGTGTATGAGGCTGAGCCATCGCGCCAGGACTGCTATGCTTTCACGTCAGCGTGGGGGGTCATGCTCCAGCATAATCCACTGTATTCTCCCAAGTTGCCACCATCGTTGCTGTGGTCAGTTCGGGCACCGATGAGGTACCGTTGTCGGATCCCTGCCCGATGAGGGAATAACCATTCAGAACCGTCTGCTGTCGCGGCATACGTCACATACCCTTTACGTATTCACTGAAATCTACGCGGTGACGTGACCAGAAGCTAAAGTTTGCATTGGAAGTTGTTAAAAACATGCGTTTATAGGGGCAAAAAGTGGGTAAAACTCCTTTTGGTGGTAAAGTAGGGGACATGTCCTCCTTCCGCTCCCAGAAGCTTACCCATACGTGCTATGCAGTGGGTTGCAACAGTAGGTGTCGGTATTGAATAAGTAGATACACCTTGTAAGATCGCTGTAGCTAGTCACAAGACGGTGGACAGCTTGTAAGTAGTCACCTTGGCCATGGCTGTCGACGAAGGCAACCCGTAGTGCATCTTTCAAGCTGGTGCGACAACGGAATGATACACGAAACCGTACAGCTTTGTGATAGCTCCGTACACAATTGGAAAATTGGCATTGGGATTGCAACTAATTCCATCGACTTTGGATCGGGTATGCGGGACTACTACATTGCAACAACATTTGCGAGGAGCGTTATGCACGTAGATAAGGTCCTCTTCCTCGAAGAGAAAAATCGAGAAAATGGATATATAAATGCTCCGATGTTTTGGCAACACGCCTTTTTTAAATAAGACAGTGACAGCCTCTTCCCGGAAGAAAACAGGAGAATGGATATATGTATATAATATATATATATATATATATATATATATATATATATTAGATGAGAGATATATATGTGTGTGTATATAATATTGTATATATATACATATATACATATATACATATATATATATATATATATTATATTATATATATATATATATATATATTATATATATGTTGTAAATGGGTCGATAATTCGGCGACATGATTTTATCGAAACAATAGCAACTTGCCTGAATACAATAGCAAAGGTTGCTGTTGTTCGATATAGGCATGTTGCCGAACATCAACCCACCCACCTACATCTCCATTCTCCTGTTTTTTTTCGAGGAATAAGGCTTTTACTACTGTCTTATTTATGGAACACATGTTCCTCGCGGATGCACTGGACCACCCCCCCCCCCGTGAGGCACTAACTTTCCCCGTGGTGGGGGGGATTGCGTGCCCCACTAATCCGCGGGCGGTGGGAAGCTTGTAAAGCGCCCTTCCGGCCAAAGAGGAGGGGCCAGACGAAACGTGCCTCCCGCAAGGGCTCTGACCGTTCCAGAGTAGGGATTAGCAACCCTCGGCCCCAGTTTTCAGTCTTATCTGGGTCTCGCCGTACGCCGTTGGATCCGCAGGTAGCGATGAAGGGATCCTGGTCACTGAGGGAGTTGCCCTGCGAGTCAGTCGGGGCAGCTTACAAACACGTGGCTTTGGCCCGAATTTGTGATCCTGCGGATGCCTCGTGAAGTCTCCACACGAGGAAATCGGCTGGTCAGGCGTCGTGTTTTCGTGACACTGGCTTGGAGGCAAGCAGGTCATGTGACGGGTGTTGAGGGGAGGGCTACCGGGTGCAATGTCTGCCTCCTGACATTATTAACGGGCCGTACCTCGGCTTGTCACCAGGGTGCATGGTTAGCACCTGCGAACCGAGGCACTGGCGCCCGCAGACATATGCCCGGTAGCTCTCGCGGCAACTCTTTTGGCACACTGGCCTGCGTATAGCGTGCTGGTAGCCCTGGCGGCTCCTCTCTTAGAAGTGGACCGTCCCCGTGTTGGGCTCCGTAGTGGGCGGGGAATCAGCGCGCCGAATATAAACACATACTTATGGACACTTTATCATCAACCAACCCCCCAAACCCCGACCGTCGTCCACTACCCCAGTTTCTGGTCGTAAGAGCCGCCAAAGTAGATGACAAGGAAGGACAGTACCGCTCCGACTAAACCCATTTCAGCGCCCACAAGCATTTTCCAAGATTGGGACGCCCAAGGTTGTCTTTTCGTATGCGGACAGAGGCATAGAAGTGCATCTAACAGACGAACGCGAGATCCAGCGCATGCTTAAAACAACCACACTTATGCACAAAGTACGAGGACAGGGAGAGGTTAGGGTGCCCGTATCGGTGCACTCTCACCCCTCTAAGAACTACCCCAAGGGTGTGATTACTTGCCGGGACCTTCGCGGTGTGAGTGATGAGGATGTTGCT
>NW_023596461.1:26230736-26296758 GCF_011947565.3 Pollicipes pollicipes
TGGCCGCGTGGTCCCAGTTGGCCGGCCGCGTCCGGTACCTACCTCAAGTAGGCGTGGGCCTCCATGCTGCGGTTCATGTTGCTCGAGCACACCACGGCAAAGCGGAGCCCCATGGCGAGCTCAGGCCGGCGGCGTCGGCGGCGCTACTGCGGCGAGGGGCGACGCGCTCCGACAGAATCTGTGGCCAAGCAGACGGCGCTGGTTAGAGCTGAAGCCGCTGCGTCATATCAAGTCACCGGGTTGACCGCTCACGTGCGCGCCGTCCTGAAACAGCGAGGTCCGCAGATGATTCCATGACCTCCGCCTCCATCCGGAGAACCGAGGTGAAGGAAACGTCCGATACGACTAGTCTGGAACAGACCACCTAAAGCACATTCTGCAAGCGGGAGACGCGGGACGGGTCTGCCGCAGCTTACCTGAAATAAATGTCCTGAGCGAAATGTTAAGCGTAAAACTTCCACACTCTGCGTCCTTTCCATTTAAGTCATGACCGTTTAGAAGCCACACTTCTTGCGTCACCGGCTCGTTCTATTTATCAATGAGTAAAAACTACACTAAAAACGGTCTTGCTTCAAGGTTGTGTGCTCGCACAATGCAGTTTAACAACGGCATCGTGGAAGCAATGCCGTTTTAAGTTGCACTAACTTTGGTTCAAGAAACTGGTCAACTGGTCTGGTCAACTGGTCAACGCTTCTCAAAAGTTACTTGGCTATCTCCCGTCGGAGCTACGCTACTCGGAAATATCTATTTTCAGCTCCACGCTGCCCAAGTCCGAAGGCCTGCCTGACCAACGCTTCCCAAACATCACGACCCGCCGAATCGACATCACCCAACTGTCATTACTTGCCAGGCCGGCACTACTTCTAAGCCGGGTCAACGTCTAAACATCGTGAACTATCCGCTCCTGTAGCCGCGGGGCACATCCTCGCCAGATGCTATACAGGCACCAGCCTGAGCGGTGCTACAAGACTGTAGCCGCGGGACACATCCTCGCCAGCTGTTATACAGGCACCAGCCTGAGCGGTGCTACACGACTGTAGCCGCGGGGCACATCCTCGCCAGATGCTATACAGGCACCAGCCTGAGCGGTGCTACACGACTGCTAGACAGACACCCAGATGCTAGACAGACACCAGCCTGAGCGGTGTTGTACGACTGTAGCCGCGGGGCACATCCACGTCAGATGCTATACAGGCACCAGCCTGAGCGGTGCTACACGACTGTAGCCGTCGGACACATCCTCGACAGCTGCTATACAAGCACCAGCCTGAGCGGTGCTGTACGACTGTAGCCGTCGGACACATCCTCGACAGCTGCTACACAAGCGCTGCCTCACATCTTTCAGCTCCGCCGCACACAGAACCCACCGCATTCCTCGCATCAAACTGGCTAGAATGCCGCCGACAAGTAAGCCGTGTAGCACTCGGTAGACCACGACAGAAGAAGGAGCGAAGCCACCTTGCACGTGACGCGAGTATCACCACTCCACAACTGTCAAACATTTTACTCTCGTTTTGTATGATAATCATGTTTTACCTAAAATGGCAATGTGCAATGGCCTCGAATTTTCCCCTCACGAAGTCACATTGCAACTCGGCGCTTGCATTGCCCGCTCTCAATCGCGCCAGGAAGCTCTCTAAGCCCCATTGCCTGTACTGATCAATTAGGAGCCAATTCAGGAGGCCTGGCACTATAGTTATTGCTCACGTTATCGGTGGGAAATAAAAGTGTAGGGCGCACCCGCCGCGTGGAGCCCCTGCAGAGCGCATATCACGCGCTCCGTTTGCCCTGAAGGCCGCATATACTCCTTCAGCCATCTCCCGAAGACGTGACCATCCCAATGCCGCCGGTTTTAGGCCGCCCGGGATTTCTTGTTCATTGGTGTTTTCAGGCGCGTCGACTCCAGTGGTCATTTTGCGCCCAGGGCCGCCAGTGAGCTCTCTACCTGGATGGAATGCAGCTCGTTGTCGTATGGCAAGCGCTCAGGATAGCTGACAGTGGACGGAGCGAATGCGCTGGCAGGGAGACATTCACCAGACCACATCTGGAGCACATGGAGAAGTAACGGCTTCCGGCGCTTTCTCATGTCGTCAGCGTGGTTCCAAACGTCAAATTCCTAGCCAATATGAGTTATTGATGGTGCTGTTAAATAACATCAACAAATTGCTAGCTGTCGTAGTCCGCCAGGCGACAGTAAATCCGGGGTTTGGATGCTTTCATGCCCCGCTGACAAACCTTCGCAGCCCAGAAACCACCACCACCACGGGGTCATCGCCCACGAAATGTTACCCAGAATTCATGTGTTATCTCCTTGAGACAGACACATATTAAACGGCCCCAGAGTCTGGCACAACGTTCGCCGGGGCACGACAGGTGATAGTCCACAAAGAAGCCCCCGAAACCACGCTGCATTCTAAAATACTGCACAAACCTAAGCATTCAGAACATAACTAAGCGTTTCGAAATCCCTTCTCCGGTGTCCTCATTCCTGTATACTCGTACCCGTACACCGGCGACGGTCATAACTGACATGGAATTGCGCGATCGGGTGGTAGGGGTCAGGGCTCAAAAAACAAGCACTGCTTAGCGTGAGCTCTGATTCCTGAAAGACATCCATTCAAAGGGTCGGATCAAATCTTTTAAAAATATATGTGGCTACCAATGCTCTTTGCTATACTTGGTTACTATGGACACGGGTTTCGAAAGCGGCTATGAATGGGAAGGAATGCCCTCGAGCACGTCAAAACCTCAGGCTGTGATTGAAGCTGCTGCATAACCCTGAATAGAGATGTACCTCACGATCTAAAAAGACGGACGGCGACAAGCAGATGGGATAGCGAAGCACCCAAAACACACAAACCGGGACGCACAAATCACCAGACATAAACCTGAGCTCCCAAAAAGATCCCAATGATCCCATCAACGTGGAACCCTATGGGATCCTAGACCTCTCCTTGGGATTCAGGTAGACGTCTGCAAGTAGCCATAAAATGGAACCGAGTTAGATAACCAAACAATAGATATATAGATATATAGATAAAATAGATAATTAAACAAAAAGAGAGAAGAACAGAGAAAAAGCATCTAGCCCTATCCCCCACCCCACCGCCAACTCTAGTACAAGCATGATCTATTCGATTTCCTTCAAGAGGGCGTCCAAAAAGTGCACCCCGCGTTTCTGAAGGCAAGTTCATCTAGGCCTGTTTTCTGAAAAGCCGTGGTGACGAAAACTCCGCTTCTGAGGCTTCCGCAAGACCTGACCGGTCAGTCAACAACCACCCCAAAACAGACCGCGAAGATGTATTCCGTTGTTGTAGTTAAATTGCGCACGGCGAGCAAAGAAAGATGACGCTTCTGATGACATCAACGCAAGAGCTCTCTTGTCCCGATAAATGTCAGGACTACCGATTCATTCAGTGAGTGAACTGAGTTGGATTGAAAAAATGTCCTCACACGTATTAGCAACGGGATACATTAAGAGCACTGAAACGCATTGAAGGCCACCGAAGAATACTAGCCTAGACATGCTGTTTGTGTATGCTTCGTATGCCATGCTGTGTGGAAATTGGAAGGAGCTTCCATGGATTGATGCGAAAAATTACGAAACAAAGTTTTTTGTTGGATTTGGACCTGAACGTGGGTGAAAACGGTGGGGATATCAGCAAAATAGGTCTAGTTGCAGTGCAGAATCGATTTAAAAGCCTTTCCACCGTGCGTCATATCGCCACTTCTCTTATCGTAACGGACAAGTTCAAGGGACGCGATGTCGCAATGAGGTAACGAGAGCCCTCCTTTAGGGTTTGTACCAAAATTCACACCACAGTAGTAATGACATTATTATCACACAGAAATGCCCAGATTTATCTGTGAGGTTTCTTACTTTACGTACGCGTGATTTGGCACTTGAATGCGGAACGTCGTACCTTCTTTTTTCGCTGATGAAAAATTACAGCCGGCTCTTTCACTGTTCCCAGCAAAACCCCCTCCACCAAGCGAAGGATATTTTGACGACAAAAAAAAATGCACACTGCATCTTCTGCAACTAATACCAGCTATTGACGAACAACCACACTCATTTGTCGTATTCGCGATCCTCTTCCCCGCTCCTATACAGCTAAGAGATTCGCTGAATGACGTCCCGGACCGCGGGTCCCTGAAGCGCCCACACCACGGTCAAAGGTGAGGCCCTGTCACGGAATCGCGCGCCACCCGCGTCACTCGCCTTACCACGGCTCATGGACGAACACTACTCGGTAGCATTACTGCGGGTGAAGCCGACTCGCTTTATCATGGGGTTGTGGGTAAAGTAGGCTTATGATAGGCATCGTGGATATCACGGGACATCCCACCTATATCAAAGGGTCGCGGATAAAACCGATTCCTTCTCAGTCCTCTGGGTCCTGGTGAAGCATATCGGATGACAAATTGATGAACTGTCCCCTCATCACGGGCCGCAGATTGCAACATGCTCGGCTGCATTGCCACGGCCAGGAGTGTAGTAGAGTCCGTTTGTTTTACCGCCACCAAGTCAAGCTGCACCAAGACACTCGCGCCATACTTTTCATCAAATGCCGAAGTTTTGGCCTACCACTGTGAGCTTCAAGAGATTGACTTCGTCGGCCCTAGCCTCGATTTTTTACAAGTCCGTCGAAATCGGAACAGCGCATAACGGCTTTTTCCCTGGACCCAAATGCACCACTCCCACTGGCCCCACTAGAGGCTACCGTCCGGCCGGGCCTAAGCTCCACATTCGGCTCCACCCACCGGCGAGGCCAGGGCACCTCGAGGAGGGTTTATCAGCTCACCCTGCAGGCGACGGCCAATCGAAGTAAGCTCCGTTGTGACGCCATACCATGAGCGAATAAGCCTCTGTCACGGATGAAGATCGCCGCGTAAAGCTGGTTCGGCTACCCGCCCGCCAGACGTTTTTGAAAGCCAGAATACTTAAACTGAGCTAGTTCTCGTGAAAGAAGACACAGCTGCTGCCGCACACGCATAACACTTTCTATCTAACAACCCCAGATCGGTGTTAAGGAAGTGTTCCACTTTTAGATGCGGCTTTAACATGAAAAAGCTACCTTGAAGGCCACTCGAAGCTGTTCACAATCCTACCTTTCCTAAGACCCACGCCCCTCTAGCTTCTGAGCCAGTCATCTGCGAAAATGGGGTAAGGTATATCGGGGTGAGCATTTCAAATCACCTTGGCATTCATGACATTATGATAACGTCATATCAATCCTGCCGTTCCATAGGCCATGCGGCGATCAAGGCCAAGAAAAATATAATTATCGAGACGTTCATATCTGGCGTTCATGAACGCGATTTCCAGGCATAACGGCCGTCAATTGGCTTTCAAGATTGTGTTAAGTACAATAACGTAATCAAACCTTGGGGCATTGAGCGGCGTATTTACTTAACAGATAATTGTGCTGTCTAATGGAGTCTTTTCCACTTGCAAAGTATACCAATAGTTGAAAGTGAACTTGTTTCATCATATCTGATGCTTGCTTCCATATCTTTAAACGTGAAACATTCCTTTCACTACCGAAACATCGCATTACGGCCCGAAAAAAATATTCCATTTGCTGTCGGATTTCGATCACGCTTCTAAAACCGCGACAGGCTTTATGATGTCCGTACCTCAGGTTATCCAGACCACAGGTCAAGCCAACGGTATTTCGTATCAGTGTCAAGAGGGAACAAAACCCGGCCGGTTCCCCAATGACGGATGCGGCGGAGTAATTCCCATCACCGCGGGGGTCACGGGACAAACCAAGTCGGTCACTTTATCATTGCTCTGGAATGAGGCGGGCTTGATATGGAGTCACGAGCGTAGTGAGCTGCGCCGCTTTTAACTACGGACCACCGATGAAAATTGACTCGATTCGTCTTCTCACGCATTGCGGATTTCACAGACTCCGTCGCCTTATCACGGCCGAAAGGCAACGGGCACGCCGGATTGCACCATGCGTGCCTCGTGAAGCCAGCATGAAGCCTCGCTGCGAGAAAGGGAAGTCTGGGCCGTCTAACCGCAGCGAGCACGTGGGCAAGCCCGGCGTTTGCTTTCTCTCAGGTCGCTGGTGAGGACGATTTGGTTGACACAGATCCGGTCACCTAGCCACCGGGAACTGGCTTGCAATATTGTCCGGCATAGCGGGTGAGGCGTTGCTCCGCGCCAATGTCATGGTGAAGCAGGCTGGCTCGCTCGCGCCGGGCGCATCCGCCTCCACCCCCCTACCGCGGGCCACTCGCGATTTGCCGACGGAGGGACTAAGTCCTTCTCACGGACCTCCGACTCCGCCGCTCGCCACGGATCAACGTTGACGGGTGCGGAGGGCTCGGTCGCGCCATCGCATGTCACCGGTGACGCCGGCACCACCGCTCGGCATGAATTAGCGTTGATGGGTGCGGAGGGCTCGGTCGCGCCATCGCATGTCACCGGTGACGCCGGCACCACCGCTCGGCACGAATTAGCGTTGACGGGTGCGGAGGGCTCGGTCGCGCCATCGCATGTCACCGGTGACGCCGGCACCACCGCTCGGCACGACTCAAAAGCGCGACAAGCCAGGTCGCCTCGCCACAAAGTTAGAACTGGGTCGCTCGCTCTATCGCCGGGTACGGCCGGACAGGGCTCGATCGCTTTGCGGCGGTTCACGGACGGACCAAGCTCGCTCGCCATGTCACGGACTAGAGGTCACGAGTGCGACGGCTTCAATCGCTCCTTCACGGCGTTCCGGCGCAGGAAGCCCAAGGGCTATCACGGCTCACTAAAGGAGCAGGCTCGGCCGCTCAATCACGAGCCAGCGCCCATGCCCATAACGGCTGGACCACTCTACCACAAATGGACCGGGTCCAATCTGTTCACGGCGGGTCACGGGGTCAGGGCCAGAGTGGGCTCGCCTCGCCCCGTGACCGGGCCGGCGACACCGGACCTACCTGGCGACGGGGAGCTCAGCACGCCCGCGAGGGTGCCGACGCCAGAGGCCAGGCGCCGGATCGCGCGCCGGCCAAGTCGCGGCACCTGTCAGAGCCGCGGTCGCTCTCGCTCCCTCCACCGCTGCACGGAGGGAACAGCTCCGGCCGCCGCGGCGCTCTCTGAGCTCGCGATGGTCAGACGGGCACGTGTGCCACGGACCGGGCCGATTGCTGGAGCCAGACGGACTGAGCTTGCGGTTCGTGTCCGCGTCTTTACGGAGCCGGCGACGTAACGGTAGCACGAAATCAAGTGACGCGAAGCCCCAACAAGGAGGCGTCAATAAGCGTGGAAGCTTTATGAGAGGCCTGATGTCAGTCGGGTGGTCTTCGCAAAGCCCAGCAAATCGCCACTAAGCGATGAATCACACATGAAATCGCACCCTCCAGAAAGCTGAAAGAATAGGCACGTCACGACATAGGCAAGAAAACAACGGAAAGGCGCATCACAGGAGCATGGATAGATAGTTCGAATGGATAAATTTTGGTGCTAGCGGACAACCTCTAGCCGACGTATGTCCTACTTTTTAATTGAGCGGCGTTTTCTCTGAACATTTTGACATCGGGTCAAAGAAGTACGTGACACTCGACAACCGAACTCGTGGCAAATATCACATGACGTGACGTAAGTAAAGTTGTAGAAAATACGGAATTCAATGAAGTATGGTGGACGGGACAGGTCACAGAGCATTCAGCGTAGACTGTGATCGAGTCACGAGTCACCAGTCAAGCCCCAAAACTGCAACATTAGCACAAGAAGTGTCTTTTAGATCCCGGCCATTGTTGGAGGATTCTACCACAGATGTTTCGGACCAAAAGAAAACGCGCTGGTAATCTCCATTTTCCCAGGTTTCAGTGCAATTTCACATGCGCGCTTTCCCGATCAATTGACTTGGGACACGATATGGAATGGTGTTCAGTCTGCTAACACGAAGAAGTTTCTCAGAAGACTTTCTGGAATAGAGGTGATCTTGAGGTCCATTTCTGCCGTCCAAAGGTAGAACCCCCATATGTTCATTTCTGGCCATTTTGTGTTTTTTAGGTCATCTCATTCGTTTTTTTCATGCTGAATTCGGAAATTTAAACCAAAAGTCAAAATGTTCACAGGCTTGTATCTAAGAGAAAGACCCAAAAGTTCGTGAAAATGTCAACTGGTGGTTTAAATAACCGAATTCAGCATGAGTAGCCGAATCAAATGACATAAAAAACGCAAAATTACCAAAAATGAACATGTGGGGCTTTACTCCAGGACAGCAGATTTGGGGCCAAGGTTGGTGCAAATAATAATCATGGAGCTCAGCACCCAAGGGACATCCAAGCATCCGTCCAAGCAACCATTTTAAAGAAATGAAAACACGAACCTTAACGTATCTGCGTACATCACAAGACGGGAGCAGGAGACAGCAAATGCGGCATAAGCATTGTTCTGCCCGGAACCCAGCGAGCGCAGAAAATTATCAGGCAGGAAATAAAAAAGGAAAAGTTGCCACTGCACGTGCAGTCACTTCGCGCTGAGCGCCTAGTTGCTAAGGTTCGTCCATGCCGCCATATAAAACGGTGAGAATTTTCAAAGTGAATAAGGGAACGAAAAAGATGGTGACTTAACGGCGGGGGAAACACGATACGTGGTCTCTCAAATTGACGGGCATAACCCAATTTCATTTTGCACCCACTTGGCGCATTAGGAAAAAATAATTGTAAGAGGAAGGTTGCTGAGACGCAAATTTCTTGAGCGCAGCGGGTTTCCATTCCGAATTAAAGGCATAAAGGCGCCAAGATGGCTTACCGCAAATGATGCGACGATGGCTCCCACCCATGGAAGGAGTCCTGTTGCATTATATGGGCTTACCGCGTGTGACTCAGAGTTGACGCCTCCAACACCTGTCAAGAGAATCATTGGATCCTGGGGCCAGTAAGGACCCCCGGTCAAAAGCTGGCATGTTTGAACTTGAAGAATGACTATGTTCACAAATGTTCAAATTAGAGGAGACCGGGACTTGTATGGCGTACGGGCAGTTTTCACCACCGCACTACTGAATGTTTTGTCCAGAATCCGATGATCAGGAAAACCATTTTAACTTCTAGAAAACTAATGCATTTTAGAAAACCATTGCCGATGGCATTATCTGTAAATATTACAGGCAGTACATGGGCAGCGACATTTCACGCCCGACAGCCGAAATATAGTAATAAGACTGGCGGATAGCAGAGTAAATACGCACGGTACCTAGCTTAAACCATTGCTTAGGGCACCACAGCAAACACCGCTGGCTCAATGATACACTAGGTCATGTACCGATAACGCTTGTGGACCTGTCAGTCCGTTCGTACTGCGATGGTACTGTCACTCGCTCGTACAGTTGCTGTCGCAAATTCAAACTGTGCCTCTGGATACGTATCAGTTTTTCCATACTTGCATCCGACCAATGCGTTGTTCAATGCCACGCTTAACAAATTCGTCAGGAGCGTTTCCAGATGACGCAGCTCGCCCGCAGCGTCCCAAATCGTGATAACACAGTCTTTCCGAAGTAGGAAGTGGCAACTTTATGACTAGGAGAGAAATGAAAAGTCACTACCTTTTGCTCTTGTTCTAAACGACCAATGCCTATTTCTTTGATTGCAACGAAAGTAAGTCGCCATGGAAAAGAAAAGAAACTTGATAGAGCACCCGGCCCACGCGTCGACAAATCGATGTGTTGGTTGACGCCTTGCTATCAAAATGGTTGCCAACCTGGAAGCCTTATCAATTCCCTCCAGCCCTGATGTAGACAAAAAGCAAGTGTTGTCGAAACCGGCACAAACTCGTAAGCACCCATAAGCTATGCCAACCTTTCCAAAATTGGGACATGCGTCAGAATCACACCCGACCAAACCAGCTAATCGCCAAGAGTAACTAACGCCGCAGCAAATGCTGAGCAAAAAAATCCTTACCAATATCGTTTTCAGTTCTCATATATATACATATATATATATATATATATATATATATATATATATATATATATATATATATATATATATCTCTCTCTCTCCGGTATGGCAAGTGACCATGGTCACGCAGCCCAACGCTACACCTGTGATGACCTCTCACACGGCAACCGCACGTGGCTGCACACGATGGGCCGCCCGGGCCTCGGTGTCTGAGCCTCGGTATGCATCGAGCAGCAAAAGAGAAAAAATCCCTTACTGCCACAAACGCCAACTGCGGCGGCGAGGATAAAATGTCACCACAGGAAAAGCTTTCTCACCTCCCCCACCTTCCATCGTTGGGGCAAGTCGACTACGACCCGAGGCATTTCGATGGACTTTTAACACACCAGACGGAGCAGATGTGTCGCACATCAGCCACCGTGACACTAGACCCGTTTGAAATGCAATCGTAAGCAAAGTTTATCTGCGGTTGCAGCAACTTGTGGCCTCCTCAAGACGCACTCGCTAAGACGCACTGAGCCTCTGAGGCCATATGGCATCGCCTGCCTCGCACCCTGGCAGCACGGGCAGGTACCACAGGGAATCCACCCCCGCAACTCCTGTTCGCCGCCACGCGGCTTACTCACCACAGTACGGCCCCATCGGCTCCCTCGCAACCGACACCCTACCACCCAGCTCCATCTGAAGCCTGCTTTCTGACAAATTCACTAATAACTGACACGACTGATTACTGGCATTTTGCATTATCTAGTGTTCAGTCCCATTCAGGACCGCACGTCCTTTGGCGCGACCACATCACGGCCAGCCGGACGGGAAAACCCCGAAACAGAGTCCGTGCGGCAGCCGGCCGCGGCAGCACTATCGCAGCGGCTGGCCCCATCACACACAGCGGCCGACTCCACCATGACCCCTGATGGCCGTTCTCTCCAGACCAGCACAGCGGCCGGCCTCACCAAAACCAGCACAGCGGCTGGCCTCACCGGAGCCAGTAGAGCGGCCAGCCTCACCGGAGCCAGCACAGCGGCCAGCCTCACCGGAGCCAGTACAGCGGCCAGCCTCACCGGAGCCAGTACAGCGGCCAGCCTCACCAGAGACAGTACGGCGGCCATCCTCACCGGAGCCAGTACAGCGGCCAGCCTCACCGGAGCCAGTACAGCGGGCAGCCTCACCGGAGACAGTACGGCGGCCATCCTCACCGGAGCCAGTACAGCGGCCAGCCTCACCGGAGCCAATACAGCGGCCAGCCTCACCGGAGCCAGTACAGCGGCCAGCCTCACCGGAGCCAATACAGCGGCCAGCCTCACCGGAGCCAGTACAGCGGCCAGCCTCACCGGAGCCAATACAGCGGCCAGCCTCACCGGAGCCAGTATAGCGGCCAGCCTCACCGGAGCCAGCACAACGGCCAGCCTCACCGGAGCCAGTACAGCGACCAGCCTCACCGGAGCCAGTACAGCGGCCAGCCTCACCGGAGCCAGTACGGTGGCCAGCCTCACCGGAGCCAGTACATTGGCCAGCCTCACCGGAGCCAGTACGGCGGCCAGCCTCACCGGAGCCAGTACAGCGGCCGGCCTCACCGGAGCCAGTACAGCGGCCAGCCTCACCGGAGCCAGCACAGCGGCCAGCCTCACCGGAACCAGCACAGCGGCCAGCCTCACCGGAGCCAGCACAGCGACCGGCCTGACCGGAACCAGTGCAGAGATCGGTCCGGCTCGAACCTTCGCGGCGGTTGGAACAGCCGGGGACAGGGCAGCAGACAACGCTGGGAGCGTCAACCGCCTTCAGCGGTGCCGGCGCCGCGACCGCCAGATAGGTCCCAAATTGGCACTGATGAAGATGATGCAAGGGAGAGACCACTGGTTTACTTTCCTTTTCCAACGCAATTTGGCATCGGTATCTGCAGAGCCATCAGAGCACGCCCATAGGTATCTTGAGACGCTGTGAGCGGCCAGTAGCCCTGCTTCATTTGTTTATTTTAAATCAAGCCCAGCAATCTCTTTAAACATGGTACATTTTATGGAAGGTCTGACGCTGGAGTCCAAATTCTTTTCAAAATGTGTGTGATAACCACGCTGGGTTTTCATCGTTGTCCGCTTTCACGCCAATCACGGACAAGACGCCACTAATGAAGGTTCACGAAGCTGCATAGGCCACTATCAGAAGCCATGCGAGTTACACTCTGTTACTGAGATTTCATTGGCGTGAGGCTTCAGTCGGTTTGAATTCCGAGTGTCTGGAGCAATCATAAGGCAACAAAACGATTCCGGTCACTAAAAAGCGTCACGTAAGGTTACACATCTGTGCAGCTCGTGACAAAACGATCCACTGTTCGGACACATTCTCCAGACCGATGACTGCCAAATCGGTCAGCACAGGTCAAAAGGTCGCGAGACAGTGCACGCTACGAAATGATACAAAACTGCTTATCGTGACCATGGCCTGATCCGTAAACAAATTGATCATTCACTTCCCCAGCATTGCAGAGGCGTTGTAGTGTGATAATAACTAAATTACATTTCTTTCTTTCGGTGCAGGTTTCAAAGTGAATCATTCCATCTAAAGGGAATATTCCATATTTGAAGATATCTACGCGAGCATCAGATGTGATGAAGCAAGCTCACTAATTATTGGTACACTTTCCAAGTGGAAAGGACTGCTATGGACAGCGATGTTCTCTTTTCAGTAGATATGCCCCACAATAAGTCACTGTTTGATCACGTCATCGCACCTTGCATTATCTTGATTAAGTGTCAATTGACGACCGGTCGTTATACCCGGGAATCGTGCTCACGAACACCAGATATAAACGGATCGACAATTGTTCGTTTTTTCTTGGCCTTGATCGCCGCACGCCCAGTGGAACAGCAGAATTTGCATGACGTTGTTGAGGCGTCATGGATGCCTGAATGAACTTGTCTTCCCGAAACGGTCGGCAAATCTTCGCGGGCGTACAGCCCAGACACTAGAAGGGTTAAGGTATTAAGGGTAGTGATGTGAACTGCGCCGAATGATCTTTAAGATGGCTGTTTCGGACCAACACCCCATACAAATAAGGAAACCTCGTTTAAGCGATCCTTATTGCAGGTGTCATGGGACCCGAGATTATTTGACGTTGACTGGGATCTGCGAGGCATTTGGAATGACCTGTGACGTCACCAGTCGCGTGTCATATGCCGACCTAATATTTTCCTCAGGACAGTGGCCAATCGACCGCACACCGTTGTTGATAAATACAGAATACGTTGATATGGCCGATAGACTTAGTACGTGAACTATGAAGCCTCAGACAGTCCCCTCCCAGCCAAAAACATTAACGATACCAACACAAGATAAATGATCACCTAAAAAGATAATGAAAAGCTTTTCAGGGCCGACCAAAGCAGCTATTGTCAAGGGCTTTTACTCGTCCTTAAAGCAGTTATCAGCGCAGCTCATCTCTGGATCTGACATTTCCAACAAGCACGGCTTTACCTGTCCACCCGGACTGATGAACATGTTACCTCCGCCACTCTGTGCCTTGGGGCCTGGACCTATTTAACGATACCAGTTACCTCTGCCACACTGCGCTTCGGAGCCTGAGCCTATTTAACAATACTGGTTACTTCCGCCAATCTGCGCTTCAGGACCTGAGCCTATTTAACAATCATTTTTTGAGAATGTGCTGAAGCAAAGGTCTGTAAACTCAAGGCACTATGCATTCAGCATACAGCACATTCTTTTCTTTGCTCCCTTTTTGACAAGCTGTCTGTTAATGATGCATAATGGTTTCAAAGTACTTGCCTTTTGCATGGACATGGGCAGCATGAAAGGTGAATATATGGTGCAGGCCTTTCAGAAGCAAATTATTTTACTTGTCCCAAACAAGAAATCAAAATGAAATTTGCTAGGCATTATCATTTTAAAGTGATAACTACTGTGACTGGGGTTATGAGATCTAACAAGCAAGTTGGTGCAATAGTTTTCTTGGATGAGGAAACTTGGTTCCCAAATGGCTTCATCCCCAGCAATTTCCAACAAAACAGTAAACTGACACTTCTGCTCCCAACTATGGAACACAAAACAATAAAGTCACTGGTGCAATAGAAAGAGCTTCCCTCCCATATAACCAGCATAATTATCAAAATTGTGTCTGCTGTACAAGGACAGAAAGACCTAAAGGCCATCATATGAAAGGTACAATAGCAATTAGGCCCTTTTAAAAATATGACAGCAAATTAGGCCTTGCCCTGGCATTAGCCATACCAGCCAAAAGCCACTTGACATGATTTGTTGTCTGCATTATTACAGCCTTTTCCCCATTCATCTTTGTGCTCAACATTTTTGTGGTGGATTAGGAAATAACACACCTTTAAACATGGACACCAGCAGCAAATTCCATTATCTACCAGATGGGGCGAGGAAAGACGAGGCCTGACACAGCTGGCCTTTTCACGCAATTAGCTAGAATAATGAAAGGAACAATTCAACATAGAACATTGATGAGGGCTAAAGGTGCAATGGACTGCTGCTGGCAGTCATGCTGTGGATCATCAGCATTTTTGACTGGGCAATGAATGTACTTTTGGAGGTGAAAACCTGCTGGTAGGTACATAGCAAATTTTAATCAGCAGTGGTTAAGATCACACAAGGAAGTGAGAGAACAGCATGTGAAATGTTAAATATCCCAAGCTCAATGGTGTTCATATCTGAAACAAATAGACAGTCAAGTCAAGCTCCATGGACATTCTCAGTTTCACAGCAATCAGGACTTCTGAAAATTTCTTAAATATATATTGAGTTGCTAACAGCTACCACAAGCAATACACATACATACAAGATAAATGGCATCACAATGTGCATAGTGGAATTAATCTAAACATGACATGCATATAATCAAATATGCTGAACAGAAATTTGATGATACTATGAACTACACACATATACCAGGTACAGTACACATCAATACTGGCCAGTCTAAATAACTTACATCCTGTTTGGAAATGTGTTCACCCAAACGTCTAGCTATTCAATGGTACCTTCACTATATCAAAGATACACCTAAGCTTTTAGCTTTCTCATTCGCCACCAAGTGGTTCACGAAAAATCCCGAACGTTCACCGCCGCCGTCCAGGTATTCTTCAACAATAACATAAAAAGGCGGCCAGCCAGTCACGCCTCAAGGAATTGAGCTCCACACGGCAACTGCTGGAGTGAGATCTATCGGGTTCCTGGTCTTAACCTTCCAACTATCTCGACGTTGTCCACAAACAGCCCCTGCGACCCTCCAGACAGCGTGCGGGGTGGTGTACGCCAAGGCTGGTGAAGGCAATAACGGTGCAAGGCCTTGGAACTGAAAGGATAATCGTCCACCCGAATTCCGCTGACTCGAATAATGACGTCATAAGCTTATTTGGCCCGTAATGGTGAACTGCTGATACATGTATACCGCTATTTGCTAAGCTTTTGAAACAGTTTGAGACTGCAAGCCCGTAAACATTTTGTTTGGTATAGATATACATTTTTTTCCCAGTCAGGTCATGATATCGGCTTCAAAACTTAGCATTCCGTAATTGGCTGGCACCCTAGCCAAGCGCCTCTTGCAGGAAAGCCGGAAGACGAAGGTGCCACCATGCTTTCTCGCAATCCAATCGTCTAATATGAACAAAATATGCGCAAACGAAAATACATCATGGATTTAGCTTTAATGAGCCGAATATGAGAAATCAGAACGACAGGAAATGTCAAGGTCAGTTCAAGGGTCTGCAAACTTTGTTTCCAGATGAAGGTGGACGGGACCTGGGATGGGATGGGACTGGACTAGCCCAACGGGACCAGACAGAAACTGACGCACGGTGGGATCTAATCATATCTGGAGGGACGTAGGTAAAAGGAACGGGACGGGACAGAACGGGATCGAGTGTGGCTAGACGGGGCCCTTCTGATCCCGTCGACGAGATCAGACGGACCCGGACGGACTGGACATCTAGTCCCGTCTAGTCCCGTCCGGTGCTGCATGGTCCCATCTTCTATCTGGTCTCATAATCTGGTTCCATCCAGTCCCGTCCAGACTTATCCAGTTCGGTTTTGTACGGTCCCATACCACGTCTGGGTTCATAACGCTCCACCAAGCGCCGTCCGTTGCCGTCTGGTCCCATTCCACTTCGTCTGATTTACGTCGGCCGCGTCCGATTGCGTCCGACATCGTCTGATCCCGTCCGGTTTGACTCTGTCCCTTCCGGAGCTCTTTTGATCCCATCCGGCCCGTCCGGTCCGTCTGGTTTCATTTCGTGCTACCCGGCTCCATCCTGTCCTGTTTAATCACAGTCCGGTCTTGTTCGGCGGGGTCCAGTTCCGCCTGGTCACGTCCGGTCTCGTGTGGTCCTGCGCGGAACTATTGAAAGGTTGGTGTAACTTTTAGGCTTTGTGACGTAATCGTAAATCAGTTGGCGAGTGCTAAGCCAGTGATGGTCATGCTTATGACTGTTTGAGTTTCCAGGATTTGGCCCATTTGTACATAGCAATGGTACATTTCATGATCCTGGAACACCGCCGGCAGCGGGAGTCTCTCATGAAGCCTGGCATCATTTGGCCTTGCTGTTTTTTTAAGTAGCTCGCCTCCTTTTATAGAAGAAAAACCATGACAGATGATAATTGATGTATATCACAGCCATTCTTGCATTGTATTTGCTAAGAGTTTGGCTGAGGGGTGTACAGTTCGACAAGGGCAGACATCAGGTTGACAATTACTGAAGGAACTGACTGATTTTGTACTAATGCTTCATTTCAGTAAGCTAAGGAATCCAAATTCCAATGGAGGTTGTGCAGTCTCCAAGTGCAGCCCAAGGCTGGAAACTTTGAGACTTAAGTGAGATTTAACAATGGGCTGACCGGCCACTTTGTCCCCGCCAGCTATGCTGTTGCTCTATGATAGAAAGGCTCTAGGCCCTTTGGAAGTTAGTTTTCATTTTGGGTTTTTTACTTGAGGCATTGTGATGACCTCCCAGGTGAAGCCAGTGCAAACCTGGTTGCCTGAGTGAGGTGCAGTACAGTTACAATAGCACAATACAAGACAATAGTACAAGTCTTGCTTGTCATATTGTCTGTGTTAAAGTTGTTATCTTTTGCAGGAGCCATGCAGTTTTGTTCTCCCATAACTTTGCTGTCAGTGACTAAGGAGCTCCATTGCTTTTGCCAGTGACTCATGGGAGGCACGAGACAGGAGCTACTGTTGCAGCTCAGGAGAAACACTACAGTGCTGCACAAAGTCAGATTACAACACAATGTCCCAGGATCCTCTTGATAATGCAACATGGGTACAAAGCCAAAGTTTATTTATGGAAATGCAGTTTGATGCTTGCTGCTCTGTGATGTTGGGTTGTCACATCAAGTGTGTGGGCATCTTATCTTCATCTGTGTGATATGGTTCTATGTTTGGTCACTTTCTGCATTTGGCATGCCCTGGTCTGTCTCATTTCACATTGAGTGGCTGAGGTATTGGCCATCCATGCACACCATTGCATAACTTGTTCCTACATCAGGCATCATGTTTCCTGGGCAATGAGAATGCATGCAGGCTCAGCCCTGTTATGGCATTGGGTGATGAAGGTCACTAAGTTTTCTTTAGCCAGTCAGATGCAGCAGAATCATCATAGTCAACAGTGTTTGGTGAGCAGGGCAAGTGTCCATGCAACAAGCAATACCCAGTAAATATCTGTATCCATCTTGTGACACCCACAGGCCCTCCCACCTTTGGCTGCCTGTCTAGATTCCATGTCACCTGGCCCAGCTCCTGGCTGCCCCATCTCCCGGCCACCTTGCGTGCGGTTGCTGAGCACCGTCTGACGCGTCTCCGATGCCAGGGTGCTGCTGGCACTGCACACCATCACCGGCGGCCTTGTGCTGCTGGTGGCCGTCGGCAGTCTGGTCTGCTGCTACTTCTGCACGTGCTGCCCTGTCCACCGCTGGCTCAGGAGGCGGGGACGCGTCGTACGCACCAGTGAGCCACGTCACCGGCCACCCGCCGGCTGCTGGTTGTCCGGTTAGGTCCCCGGGCGTATCGTCGGGGTCCGTTGTCCGCCTGGCTCGCCAGTTTGCCCAGAGCAAGGGGTCCGTCTGTGAGGCCCCGCTTCGGTGTCCGGGCCTGCCGCCCTCCCAGATCTGTCCAACGGAAGCTGTCCGTCCGTGAAGTTATGCGGAGTTGTCCGGGTCTGCTGCCGTGCTATCACGTCCAGCGTTTCTCGCCGCTCGCCCGACTGCTGCCACCGCCACGCCTGACTCCCCCTCCTCGACGTGACCGTTCCAGACAACGGCGCTCCTCTGGGTCCGGCGCGCTCGGCGCAGACGGCCGCACCGCCGCCGCCCGCTGCCGGCTACGATAGCGGCTATCGGGTGCATCCGCCGCCGCCTGCACACGCGCACGACCCGGACACCGCCCCGGGGGCACTGGTAGCGGCGGCCACAGGCTATGCGCAAGGTATGCAGGTGCTCTGGTCAGCCCCGGTACCGTCCAGCTCTGAAAAACTCACATGCGGTAAAATCTAGAAAAACGGCACGCTACGTCTTACTTGGCGGTGCTTTGCTACCTTGGAATGAAATTTAAGTGATAAGTCATCAGCATATCGCTAGAGTACTGTCGTTCTGGCGCTTAGGTGGGATGTTTCAACCTTTTTTGATCGTGTTTCGATCCACCGCCAAACTCTGCGTGAGCGTTTGCGGCGCTCGCGCAGAGTTCAGGCTCAGTTTCTGGCGTCATGTGGCGGCCAGGATAGTGGTTTCCGCGAGGGTTTGGCGATCGACGTCACCGGATGTCGGCTGCTGGTCGTGCAGGGGCGCCTGCCGGCCGCGCGTCCGGTGACGGTGGGCTGTTTGTGACCCGCTGTCGCGCCCCAGCAGGCAGTGGGTACCCTTCGGCGCCGGAGCTGGAGCCGAGGCCGGGGGCCAGGGCCGGGACCTGGCTGGGCGCCCCACCTCCCGCCGCCGGCCGGCCCCGCGCCCTGGCAGAGCGGCTCCAACATTCGCATGGGGTGAGCCGAGCTCCTGCACAGACGTCTGTGCCGGGGAGGAGGGGGGGGGGGGGGGGCGTTAGTGGAGTTAGCAGCGAGCTGCTTGGCCTGTGAGGCGGTGTGAAGCGTAGGCTTGCTCTGAGTACGAGTTCAAACCTCCAGAAATGGCGCTTCAGGCGTGACTGGTTGCTCATCGACGCCGACAGTTCGTCACAGGATAAGGAGACAGTACCAATCATAAGACCATCTCTGCCCAATCCGCGAACGGGAGTGATGTCAGTGACGTGCCCGCCCTGCTCGACGCGTCTGGCCCATCCGCGACGGTGTGTGGGAGCGAACTGGGCATCCCCAAAGGTCGTGTTTGTGGTGCGCGCCAACACCCTCGGACCACCTGGTGTTGGCTGCTAACCTACCCTGACGTTTTTAGGTGCGGTGCTAGCAGCTCCAAGTCAGGTGAGCTGAAATACCATTACTGGCGCAGAACATCCTGCGTGCTTTAAATATTGTAACTGATGTTTGCATCATCGTGCAGTGTACAAGTTAAGGTACTCGATGAATTCAAAGTGCCCATGCGGAGTTATCGATATTCAAATGGCATTAGGTACTGGTGAAACGACGTTCTGAAGCAAATATTGATTATGTTGGGAATGTTCGACGTTTGAAGCGGTGCTTTGAGGTACGGGACCGTGAGCGTAAGCACGACTCGAAGCGTCGAGTATTGACAATATGGTTAGACGTGCTCTATGACGTCCCTTAACCAGTACCTTCAGGAATACTAAGTGCCGATAACTCAGCATAAGAGGTCTTGGCTCATAATTCCCTTAAACCGTGGGCTGAAGCCTTTTCTTACGGATATATTGTAGGCAGCCTTATGTTGCTGGAGAATACTCAACTTCTGAGATGATGCGTTAAACAGACATACTGACAGATAGCATCATACAAATTAGAGCACAGTTCGCGTCGACAATGCGATTGTTACGCAATGCATTCTTAGATCAGCAATGTCCAGTGCTGTTGGGTCAGAGAAAGAATATCGCAGCTTTGCATCCAGCTTCTCGCCTCACAGCACGGCTTCTGTGGTTCCGGCTGGACGGTACCGATTGATCCCTTATAGCGATACCGATTGACCCGTTGTGGCGGTACAGATTGATCCGTTATAGCGGTACCGATTGATCCGGTATGGCGATATCGATTGATCCGTTATGGCGGTACAGATTGATCCGTTAGGCTGGTATCGACCGGTCCGGTACAGCGGTACCGATTGATCCGTTATAGCGATACCAATTGACCCGTTATGGCGGTACCGATTGATCCGTTATAGCGGTACCGATTGATCCGATATAGTGGCACCGATTTATCCGTTATAGCGGTACCGATTGATCCGTTATGGCGATACCGATTGATCCGTTATGGCGGTACCGGTTGGTCCCTTATGGCGGTACCGATTTATCCGTTATGGCGGTACAGATTGATCCGTTAGGCTGGTATCGATCAATCCGGTGCAGCGGTACCGATTGATCCGTTGTGGTATCGACTGTGGCGGGTTTGTGTCACTCACTGTTGCTGTCTGTGTTGCAGACCCGCCGCCATCCTACCCCGGCACCGGGCAGTAGCACCTCAGTGGTGTTCCCAGGCAGCAGCAGGCGACGCGAGCTTGACCCGTCGTTGTCGTTGAGCTCAGAAGGGCTTTGGCAGCGTACATCGGGTCACGGCAGGACGCCAGTGACGCTCCTCGGGCCGATTTCGGTGTGGCTGTTACGGCGCACAGCTTCAGTGTCCATCGGAGCCGAGCGCGGTGGGGTGGCTGTACCGGGGCTCCGGGAGTCGCCGTCCGTCGCTGTTAGGACCACGCCAGCGGGAGGACAATCGCCAGCCGGGCTGTTCAGAGCTCAGTGCGCTGACACATCATATCATCAATCACAGGGAGAGCATCATCCAGAACGCGTTCGCAGTGTTGGATTTCTTGCGAAGCCCCATAATTTGTTCGGCTGCTTCGACGCCAAGGAATGAAACTGAACGGAACATGCAAATTGATTTTTCCGGTTGTCCGTATCATTGCATAATTGAGTCATAATTGTCCGTAACATTGCATAAATGTTTCACGTTTCAGCAGCAACACCGGTTTCAGTCACGTCGTGGCGTTTTCTTTGGTCTCAAAGATCCATTTATGTTCGATTCATGATGATGGTATTCGATCATAAGATTGCTGAATGCGGCCTCGAAAATTTGTCATGGTCCCAATATCACGTAATCCGAAGCATGAAACGCGCCCGTAATATCTGTGGTTTGTCCCAAGGTTGGGAAGGTGCGTAACCCCAGTTTAAGATAACTTTGCGTGATTTTCGAGCCGGTACGGCGTGTACTGTGTATCACGACTATTGTGCATCAGTAGTCAACTGCTGGGAGGATGGAGCATCAAGCCGCGTCTGGCCCGGTGTGGGCCGTTCCATTGGGTAACAACGCGCGACAGGCTATGTACCACTTGAAAGGCTTGCCGTTGGAAGTGTATCAGTGTCGTTTTCTAGTAATCATGTGGGTGCCGTTTTAACGTGCGACCTATTTGACGTTCTCAGAGAAGCGAGCAGGGCATACACACAGCTGACGAGGCTTGTCGGTTGTCTGACCACGCTGTTATCACCGTGGACTGCGCAGTCCGGCCAAGCCAGTGTCGACCTTCTGTTACGTGTCTGCCTGTGACCAGCAGCGACTTTTAGCTGTCCCGTAAAAACAGGATATTCGTTGGCACCAATTTGCTGCGGCTCTGCAGACATTGCTGTGACTCACGGACAGTGAGCCAACGTTGCCGCTCTAGTCATTTGTGTGTTCTGGAGGCACGGTAGGACGCAATCAGCACCTTTAACCGTCTCCTGGCATCAGTCAGGCACCAATCAACAGTGGCATACTGCGAATGCGGCGGGCTGGTTCAGCTGCGTTCTTGGGCGCGGTGCAATGGGGCTTCTCATTAGGTGGTCGTGTGGCCTCCATTAAGGATGTGTATTGCCGGCATATTATTATATTTCGTTTCACGTGTTTGTCCCTACATGGGTAGGAGACATGTCAGGATCTGTGATCGGGGATCGCTTTCAGTGCCATCGGATCGGCCACAGTTGGCTGGCTGTCTCTGTATGAAAAAGACGAGAAAGAAAAGGTATCGTTTTTTGAGTGCATACTTAGTCTGTTGCTGACCATGATGACACTCATCTGTTATGTCGACGTGTGCCGTTTGATAGACACGTTTTGCTGGCTTTTTCCAGTATTGGCTGCTGTTCACGGCAGGGGAAGGGGGGGGGGGGGGGGGGAGAGTTGGGTTGCCATTCGTCACGTATGTTGTACTTCCGTCCGCTTTATCATCCATCCTAGTCAGGAGTGCAAAACTGGTTGGCCAGTTGCTTGTCTCGTGGGCGCGCGAGTAGTCATTTCCCTTCTCATGCTCCGTTTTCCTTTCGCGACTGGGACCGACGCCTCAGACTCGCATGCTGAACATGCTCAACTCGCATGAGTGGCACCGCACCACTCCTAACTCGTCCGGTGTTGTTCGGACTGGCGCGCCGGGAATGCGCCGCGGGTATGTCCATGCCTCATATAGCTCCTGTCACGTTACCGTCATTCCTGTGGGTTGGCCGGCTTCCTCTGGAGTCGTGGCGGGTTGCTGGCGCGCCAGCCCCCTGGAGGCGGTGCTGCCGGCTGCGGTGAGTGCGGACACCCCTTAGCAGATCCACCAATCTCCCGTCTCTTGATGGCGGCACAATAAAAGGAGGCCGGCGTGCCCCCGCCGCGCAGTGGAGACGTCTGCAACGACAAGGACACATTCCTCCGAAGGGGTGTGCGGTGTATGCGAACTTGGTCTTGCCCGGGATATCATGCGGTTTACCGTGAGTTCGCGGCACCCTGTGTCCATCCCATTCCTTCTACTCTTGCCTCATTTGTCGGCTTGTTCAGGCATCTACATGTGCACTGAAGCAGGGAGAGTCCAAACTTGCGTCGTTAATGGCGGTGTTTGCATGATGTGTTCAATGGACTAGCTTGTATCGAAAGCTCAGCGATGTGTGTGCGTGCGCGCGCGCAATGAACTGTACTTAGTGTGTGGTATTTGCATGTGATGTATTCGCTGAGCTAACTTGTGTCGGCCGTGCAGCGGTCGGTGTATATCCGGTCGGACTGCGGCGCGGAGGCTAGGGAAATTGAGTGCTCGTTAGTAAGAGTGCATACATGTTGATTGGAAAACCTAACACACTGATTCCTAAGGGTGCTTGTGTTAGAAGCCCCAATGCGATGGTTCACAGGGGGCAATGCGATGATTTTGCATGGAGACGTTCATCAAAAACCGTGCCACGTGTCGCCAGGCTCCAACTTTGTCTCAGTTTCTCTTGAATGCCATCCAGCATTGTTATTTCCATCATTGCAGGCCTTGAAAAAACTCATGGATCAAGGGGATGTCGGACATGTTTCTGGAATGGAAATTGTGCCCATTCAGCGTTTTCTTTCCAAATATCCCATGCTAATCGGTCTGTGGCGCCGCTGACAGCGGATGTGTCGGTATGGAACACGCCATCTGTGGACGCCGGGCAGAAACGAGAAGCGCCCGGGGCGGAGAGCCCCAGCAAGCCGCCTCGGCCGGTCGGTGGGACCCGCCACAGGGAGCGCTCGCGTTCCATTCGACCTCACGCGCGCCCGCTGGACCACCCTGCCCACAGACGGCGGACGGGCGCAGACAGACGGCCAGCCGGACACAGCCGCGATGACAGGCCGTCAGCGGAGCGGGCGCCGGCGGCCTGTCGATCACACGCGGCTCGGCCGGCCGCTTGTTTGTGCAGCAGCGAGGGGGCGGCGCTGCCGGCTCTGCCGAGGCGGTGCCGCCCCTGCCGCCGCGCTCGACGTCTTGAACGGGACGGAACCGCGCGCCGCTCTGGCCAGCCTGTCGTCAGAGAGCCACACGGGCTCGCCGGCGCCGCTGTCGGGCTCAGACTGAGTGGCAAACGTGCGGTGGCGCGCTGGTCGGGCGGGTGACGGGGGGGGGGGGGGCCGCGGGCCGGCAACCTGCACTTCCGGTAAAAGTCTGTTGTCACTGTCGTGGAAGCATTCGTTCCAGTTTATTTGTGGATGTCTGAAGAAGTTTAAGCATGACTGACAATTCTGTGTTTCCAGTTGAAATGGGACACAGTTCATTGTACAACCAGAGTGAGCACATCAGGGGCGCAGTTTCGCAAAGTGAGAATAGTCGGGGAGGCTCAACAATGACAATACGGGGGTGAAAAAGTCTGCCACAAAATCACGCCAACAAACGAGTTGCTCCCCGGATTTGGCGAATGCGCTTCCTGGCCTCATCCATCGCCAAAAACGCATAACCTTATCACCGCTCGAATCAGCAAGCCAAAAAGGTCACACCACCAAAAATATCTGATTTGCCACCAGTGGTGTGAGTCTATGTCTGGTCTGGTCCGGGAAACCGACCAGACATGAAGGCCGGGGGCGGAGCCGGTATTTTCTTATGGAAGGGGCCTGGAGCTCGCTGAGCACGCACCACGTCGTCACTTTTTGTCGGGAGGTTCGTATGGCGAAACAAATATGTGCCTTAGCGGGCTGGGTCACCCGTGCCCCTCCCTAAACTGCTCCCCTGATGAGTGTTAAAATGTCAGAGTGCCGTTGGAGCGGTATGCTATAACTATTACCAAAGTCATTTAAAACATAACGATAAGCACGACTTGTCGCCTTCCGTAGCACGGTCGGTACCAGCCCCTGCCGATCTCAGTCCACCGGTGGCTGTATGATACCGCCATGTGTGGTATTATGGTAGTGGGGGGGGGGAGGGATTTAACCCCCAGTGGGGCTCCTGTCGCCACTTGCTCTCGCAGGGACACAACCTGGGTAATGTAAGTAGGGTGGGAGGGCAGGTAGCTTAGTGAGAACTCATCACGCTTCTGTTTGTGTTGGCAGGAGCCATCTATTATTTTATGGTACTGAAAGGAAAATGCGGGTCTAAGGTGTAGGGGCTGGGCGGGTCAGGCGAGGGCGTCAAGGTCCTCTCTTGGCTGTGTCTACATGTGCTCGCCCTTTGGCCCCTGACTTGGATAGTCCGCGGTCCGTGGCAGCAGCCGTCGTTCAATCGCACGATATAATTTTGATCCACAAAGTTCTGTCGTATAATTGAATTTCACGATAAGAATTTGGAGTCCAGTGCACACAAAACGACCTTGGCTTGCTTGAGTTCCGGTCTCAAATTCAGCCTCTCAAAAAAGTTCGGGAAAAATTGTGGCAATAAAACATGCCACCTAAACACGCATACGAGCCACAGTTCGACTTAGCGAAGCCCCGGTTGAAACGGGCCCCAGTTCGGCACTGGGGTTCGTGGCTGACAGGGTCCTTCTACTGCATTACTGTGGACCAAGGCGTTGTCATTTCCCGCATTTCCTTCCAACGTATGCGGCTCCGGCACCGACGAGCATCCCTTGTATCCCACGGCCTTGACCGATCTTTGAAACTTGAGAAGCAGCTCGCGATGAGAGAAACGTTTATTTTGGGGTTTGGTGCGTGTGTACGCCGATGGTTCTGGGGATGTGACCAAAAGCCCGGCGTGTATCCTCGTACTGTAACTCAGAGTTGGCATTGTCATCCATTTAAATGGAAACAGTGGTATAAGGGCGACCAAAAAAAAAACAGACAAAATACCTCTCGAGGAGCTCACACAGACGGGAAATATAGATGGCTCTTTGAGACAGTGAGGGACTGAAAGAGACCCGAAATGTGCAAGGCACCACACTCGATGTGTTTACGTCGGAGCATGTGGGCCAGGGACATTAAGTGCCCTCGAAGCCACCAGGAACTTCCGAGAACACCAGGGTATCTCCAGCAAATCTGAGACGTCAGAGGCCTTTGGCGTTGTCCCTCCGCTCTGCTATTCAGCGCACTCTTCCGCATGGTCAAAGCATGTTTAGTCTTTTAGTTACTTTTTAGTTGGAAGGAGGGAGGGGCCTTTAGAGTGTCAGTTGGTCCCTTTGGCTTGGTTTGACCTGTGAAATATCACATCCACTTCTGTTCAGACACCGGCCTGATGTTCTTTGACGAGGGTTTTCCAACGCCGTGTTCTGCGTGGTTTACCTTGGTTTGGCTTCCAACGTGGTTCTGCGCGGTTTACGAGATTTCAGGCCCTTCTGAGACTCCCACTCAAATAGAGGGGCTGGCGTATTTTGTCGTATATTTTGAGAAAAACAAGACATCTCCCCGCACTAATGACAATGCACCCAGTCCCGCGGCAGAATCATCCGCACAAGTTCCGTCTCACAAACAAATAGACCTCGAACTCCGGACTAGTGCCTTTTTGAGACACGTCATCAAGGCACACTGACTCGCATCAACATATGTGGCAATATGCACGGGGCCATGGCAAAGAAACGCAACGGCTTAGTCGCCGCGCTCTGCCAGTTGCGGCTAAGAGGAGGCACCGCACCAAATAAAGTCGCACGATGCTTTCGGATCAACAAACCAGCTCCCCACCAGAAAGGCAGGCGATCGTTGCCATGTCCACAGTCTTGCCGGCCCCCGAGCCCCGAAGGTCCATCCGCCAGTGGAGTATGGGCATGGGTGCGTTACAATGCTGTCACCTCTTAGCTGATTTACGATCTCTTCCCAGAAAGCTGCATCGCCCGCGGCGGTGCACCGCGCCCAGCGCCGACTATCGCCGCCGGGCGGCGGCCGCCTCAGCAGTCCCGCTCGTCGTGGCCGTCCGAGCAGTTCCGCTCGTCGCGGCCGCCTCAGCAGCCCCGCTAGTCGCGGCTGTCTCAGCAGTCCCACTCGTCGTGGCCGTCGGAGCAATCCCGCTCGTCGTGGCCGTTGGAGTAGTCCCGCTCGTCGCGGCCGCCTCAGCAGTCCCGCTCGTCGCGGCCGCCTCAGCAGTCCCGCTAGTCGCGACCCGCCTCAGCAGTCCCACTCGTCGTGGCCGTCGGAGCAGTTCCGCTCGTCGCGGCCGTCTCAGCAGTCCCGCTCGTCGCGGCCGTCTCAGCAGTCCCGCTCGTCGTGGCCGTCTCAGCAGTCCCGCTCGTCGTGGCCGTCGGAGCAGTCCCGTTTGCCGTCGCAGAGTGTCTCGGCCGGCATGCAGCGGTCGTCGCAGCGGTACTCGCTGCCCGCGCACGGCGCTAAACGCGAGCAGCCGTGTTGGTGCGACTCGTCAGAGTTGTCGGCGCAGTCCTTGCGGCCATCGCACATGTAGCAGCTGTCGATGCATTCGCCGCTGAGGCAGTGGAACTCGTTGTCGGCGCAGCCGGTCACCGGCTGCGGCTCCGGGCATCCTCGCTCGTCGGAGCCGTCCGAGCACTCGGGCACGCCATCACAGCGATGGCTGGTGTCCAGGCATCGCCCATCACAACGGAACTCGTAGCTTGCGCACGGTCTTGGGGTTGTTGTAGTGGGACGACATCCCCTTTCGTCGGAGCCGTCAGAGCAGTCCCTCCTTCCATCACAACGTCTCCCAACGTCCAAACATCGCCCGTCGCAACGGAACTCGTAATACGAGCAAGGTCTTGGGGTTGTGGTGGTGGGACGGCATCCCCTTTCATCGGAACCGTCGGAGCAGTCCCTTCTTCCGTCGCAACGCCTCCCTAGATCCAGACATCTCCCGTCACAAAGAAACTCGTAATAGAGGCAAGGTCTTGGGGTTGTGGTGGTGGGACGGCATCCTCTTTCGTCGGAGCCGTCGGAACAATCTCTCCTTCCATCACAACGTCTCCCAAAGTCCAAACATCTTCCGTCGCAACGGAACTCGTAATACGAGCAAGGTCTTGGGGTTGTGGTGGTGGGGCGACATCCCCTTTCATCAGAACCGTCGGAGCAGTCCCTCCTTCCATCGCAGCGCCTCCCATTGTCCAGGCATCGCCCGTCGCACCGGAACTCGTAGTAGGAACATGGCGCTACCGTGGGCGCCGTCGGACACCCGACCTCGTCACTGCCCAGGATGCAGTCCCTCACGCCGTCGCACAGCTTCGAGTTCGGAAGACACCTGTTGTCGCACCGGAACTCGCCTGGTCCGCAGAGCAGGGCGCAGCCGTGGTCCGCGTGCTCGTCTGAGCCGTCGGGGCAGTCGGGCCGCGTATCGCACGTGTAGCACCGTTCGATGCACGTGCCGTCCAGACAGCGGAACTCCTTGTCAGTGCAGAACGATGGCGGCGGCGGAGGCGGCGGCGGTAGCGTCGGACATCCGACTTCATCGTTGCCCAAGATGCAGTCCCTCACACCGTCGCACAGCTTTGAGTTCGGAAGACACCTGTTGTCGCACCGGAACTCGCCTGGTCCGCAGAGCAGGGCGCAGCCGTGGTCCGCGTGCTCGTCTGAGCCGTCGGGGCAGTCGGGCCGCGTATCGCACGTGTAGCACCGTTCGATGCACGTGCCGTCCAGGCAGCGGAACTCCTTGTCAGTGCAGCCGCCGACGCCCCTGCGCGGCCGCCGGCGAGGCTGGCAAGCCGCCTCGTCCGAGCCGTCTCGGCAGTCGGGCGAGGCGTCGCAGACGAGCGCCCACTCGATGCAGCGGCCGTCGTCGCAGCGGAACAGCGAGCCGGCGCATGTGGCCGTGCCGTTGGCCAGCGCCGGGCGCGGTGGGGCGCTCGGTGGCGGCGCCATCCGGCCCGCGGTACGCTCACCAGCAGGCCGGCCTTCGGACGCCCGTCCCTGAGGGCCTGGCTGCTCCAGTATCGCCTCCGCTCCGGCAGGGAGCGATGTCTCCGTGACGCGGCCCAGAACTGAGCCTGCCGCCGTCATCAGCAGCAGAGCCACCACCGCCGCCCGCATCGTCAGCCTAGTGTGGCGGCACCACTTTCAATTTCCCTTCCACTTCACCCAGGAAAGCAGAGAGGGTGCTGACGCCCCCGATGCAGCGGTCGGTACACGGCTGTTCCCCGGGAAGCAGATCTCCTCGCCGAGGCGCGCTGGCGTCGAATGCCGTATGAACGCGAGGGCGCCGCCCCTTAAGCCTTGTCCTTTGTTGCCTCTCCCCGCAGCTCTGACAGAGAGCGCGCAGCGCCGCCTATCGCCTCTGACAATAAACAGCGACGCCATGTCAATACACACGGGTCGGTGCCGGCTTCTGTCCAGGCGGCCGCCACCCACGTGGGCCCGGTCTGGCCCCGGCCGGCGGTCAGCGGCGCCACGCGCAGGACGATGGGCCCAGTCTGCACTGGACCATTCCTCTGTCAGTGCTGTGGGTGGTCTCGACGGCCGAACCCTGGGACGCGGCGTCGTGTGGACGGGTTAGGAACGGCTCGAGACGGGCCCACCTCCAGTGGTCGTGGCTCAGCGGCTGGACATCGTGTGGATGGGTTAGGAACGGCTCGAAACGGGCCCACCTCCAGTGGTCGTGGCTCAGCGGCTGGACGTCGTGTGGATGGGTTAGGAACGGCTCGAAACGGGCCCACCTCCAGTGGTCGTGGCTCAGCGGCTGGACGTCGTGTGGACGGGTTAGGAACGGCTCGAGACGGGCTCAACTCCAGTGGTCGTGGCTCAGCGGCTGGACATCGTGTGGATGGGTTAGGAACGGCTCGAAACGGGCCCACCTCCAGTGGTCGTCGCTCATCCGCTGGACATCCGCCTCAGTATGCTTGCCTGCATTCACTAAGCGAAGGCCGGTTGTTTGGCGTAGCATCAAACGCGCGGCGAGGTTGGCTCGTGTTTGACTTGATTTAGGCTCATGATCGAAACAGGAATCATTCGGATTTTGGTTGAGTTCGGTTTCATCCTAATCGCTTGCATTTTTGCGCGATTCAGAACCATGGCTGGGTGGACACTTGTCATTCAGTGCAGGAAATTGAACATAACTCAGCAAACGTTGGCGAGGATACTGATTCAGGAACAAAATATCGGTCACACTGGAATTGTAGTATCGTCAGTAACACATGCTATCTCCAGTACGGTATTGTAATACAGTCAGTAACACATGCTATCTCCAGTACGGTGTTGTAATACCGTCAGCAACACATGCTATCTCCAGTACGGTATTGTAATACCGTCAGCAACACATGCTATCTCCGGTACGGTATTGTAATACCGTCAGCAACACATGCTATCTCCAGTACGGTATTGTAATACCGTCAGTAACACATGCTATTTCCAGTACGGTATTGTAATACCGTCAGCAACACATGCTATCTCCAGTACGGTATTGTAATACCGTCAGCAACACATGCCATCTCCAGTATGGTATTGTAATACCGTCAGCAACACATGCTATCTCCAGTACGGTATTGTAATACCGTCAGTAACACATGCTATCTCCAGTACGGTATTGTAATACCGTCAGTAACACATACTATCTCCAGTACGGTATTGTAATACCGTCAGCAACACATGCTATCTCCAGTATGGTATTGCAATACCGTCAGCAACACATGCTATCTCCAGTACGGTTGCGATTTCGAGGTGACCCACGATGTGAATCCCTTTATGAAAACAAAAGCTTGATCCAAGCCTAGTCTTGGGTTTTTGGCTACAAATGGGTCTCTCATCTCCGTTTTCCTTCCGTTCTCGGTACGACATTTAGAGTATGTCGAAGGCTGGTATGATGTCGGTTGAAGGATGGAACTGTTCCATGACGCATTGGTCACGGGCGTAAGCAGGTCACGGCCTTGGATCGCAGCACTAAGAGGGAGCCTGAAACTAGGCGAAAAGGTGTCTGCTGTCCGATTGGGTTCACGGCTGTTAATGTATATGTCTTGATATGTATGCCAAGGCGCGATGGCCAGACTTACATTGAGGCAAATCGAATTCATGTCGTGGGATCATGCTGACTAGCCAATAGCACGACTTAGAAACTTGTCTACAGTCTCATCTATAAAGCTGGTCCATGCACTTCGAGAGCGTAGGTAGACAGTGGACCCAGACCACCGTCCTAGCCGGGAAAGCCAATATGGATGGCGCGTCCCACTAACGCTCACCATTGATACCGCCTTAACGCCGTTCACCGATGGCCATTTTTGCTGGCCATCCAACCGTCCAACCACACACCGTCACCTGCGGCTTGATGCGGCATAAGCACCGCAACCTCGCGCCGCTCACCACGCCATGGGCGGCGCCCTACACGCACCAATGGAGGGTCGAACTTTCCGGCTAGTCGATTTCTAATCGAACACTCTTTGGCCACCTTACTTCATTCCGCAACCAACGGTGTATTTTAACCATCCCTTCGCAGGCAGAAAGCAAAAATCGTTAGCTTGCAATTTCTGATTTGTTACTTAGTAACAAATTAAGTATTAGATAACTTGGTAACCGATCAGTTATCTAACTAATTGGTAATTAATCAATCGTTGATTTTATTGGTAACCTGTCAGTTACGGCATGAAATGGCAATTAACTGAGTCTTGGGTTGGCTGCTAAATGATTAATTGTTGGATTATTTCCCACATCGTCATCGATAATTGTTGCTTGTCTTCCGGTTCAGCCGCATGCTGCGCAAGAGACGGATGACATCTGGATGAGACCCTCGACCGGAGCCACGACCGCGGCCCTGGCGGCACGCAACGTGCCGTTGTTCACCCGCGCAGGTCTGGGCAGGTCTGACGGCCTTCGGGCGGGCGCGGCGGCTGTCAGCTGAGAGGCCGCCAGTCAGCGGACAGTCTGCCCATCCTGGGGAGGGAGGTCGGACTGGAGGCGGTCGGGTGCGACGTCGCCGAGTGAAGACGATGCGCTTTAGGACGCTGGTACCTGCAGGACACGACAAACTACGCATGCCGCTGAACGTCATGGAAATTATAATACATAAGCTAGGTCCGATCACCGCATCGACGACGCAGGATGTTCACGAGGCTGTCAGACGGCGAGATCCTTCGAGAGGAAGGATTAATAAAGACATGAAGATGCAGGATGCATCCGTCTTGATCACTTGACGCGAGGCACGCATTGATGAGGCTCGAGCTCTGACTCAAGTAAAAATCCTTCCGATGTCAGGGATTGCACGACTAGGCCTCACCACCTCCTCACTTACCGCTCTATGGAACGACGAGAGCGTGCCATTCCGAAAAGATACCCTTTCAACTCCAACAAAGGCAGAGCGTAAATATGACATTTTGAGGGAAATATTACTTTTGAAAGCCTCGTCCCCCCCCCCCCCCGTGCAGAGACACTACGCTGCGAATGCGGCATGGCATCAGTATAATGTACCGGGCTGTCACACCATGCTGAAAGCAACATTTCGCAGGACCATTGCAACGCATAGTAAATCTTAAACGCGTGTTGACTAAATGTGAGTCGAATTCTGAACGATTTTTAAGGGGTGCCATCATTTTGAAGGCAAGCGCGCAAAAACTCCGGACACTGTTAAGGCTAGTGATGACATACAAAAGCCACCAGTTCCCACTCCGGATGCAAACACGTTTCGATTCACGCATGTCACTTCTCTATTGCATAATACATTCGAAGTACGGCATGCCACATACAACAGGTGCGTATGCAAGAACATCACATGAAGCAGCGCAGTGTTATCACTCATCGACCATCGCGTACAGTCATTCAACAGTACATATAGATTGGTATGCAAGAACGAGACATTAGGCAACGCAGCGTCAAAAATTAGCTACCGCCGCACACACAATCATATTAAATAATGCACGTTCAAGTGGCACACTCAAGGCGTGAACAGATCAAATCACTGTGTCGCGGCGGGGTGGTTTACTGTGCGGTGCTGATTAGCAGACCCTGCACGCGATGGCCAATCCGTCAGCTGGTAACTGCGGATTCGGCAATCCGGCAGAATATATCTCTCCTTTCTCGCTGTAAACTCCACCTCGCCTCTATGCTAACTACGCCTCCAATGCCAAAAGCTGTCTCAGCCGCCCACGTACAGGTGACAGGGGTCGGTCACGACCCGGCGTTATCAGGCCGGTACTCCTTCGGCACGGCGTTATCAGGCCGGTACTCCTTCGACACGGCGTTATCAGGCCGGTACTCCTTCGGCACGGCGTTATCCGGCCGGTACTCCTTCGGCACGTTCGCAGGCTCAGCACGCGACAGTCTTCCTCTCATTTCTTCATGAAGCTTGTGATCTTGGTCTGCCGCGTCGTCGCCCGCTGCCGCGCCGTCTCGCTCACCACCTCGAAGTGGGCGAACTGCTGGACGTCGCCGGCGGCGTCAGCGCGGCGCACACGCTTGGCGCCGGCGGCGGCGCGCGCCGCCGGTCCTGCCTCGGCCATCTGGGCGGCCAGGTGACAGCCGTCCGTGTCGCTGAAGGCGGCCTCCAGCAGCAGGTCAGCCTGAGCGGCCACACAGGCGGGCGTCGGCGGGCTCTGCGACCGGTCCCGCGGGCTGGCAGCCGCATCCTCCGGCTCCGGCGACTCCGAGACGGCGGCGGCATCGGCGGCGGCGGCGGTCTGTCACGCAGGGGAGCGAATGGTCACCCGACGACAGGTCCGGACCAGACGGGACGTGCGAGCCCGTTGTGCACAGTAGGACAACACCTCAGGGATAGACAGCATGACCCGTGCGCAGACTGCCTAACAGACCAAATCAATGACGTAATTGAGGCTTCGTGACTAGTGAGATAGGACTGGGCACTTGCGTGATTATGTGCTGTCTCACCCCACTGACGGAACAACAAACGATAGACGATCATGTGGTTTCCTATTTCGTCTTAATTTCTATACAGACTCCTTAGTACAAAATCCGACATCAGAACTATTCAAGCGGAGCGAAAGTTAAGACGGCTTGACTGACCGCGTTTCGTAGTTTGCGAATTTATTTGGGCGAAATAATAGGCGAACGTAATTTGGGGGGACACCTTTCTTTGGTAAGGCGAATCACAATCATGCCTTCCCATTCATAGTCAACTTCCGGTTGCTTACTTCCGAAGGCACTCTTGTTCGCCTGCGTAAGACGCTCCCGGAACACCCTCGTGACGTGACCGGTGAGCTTAAGTTACACTCTACTGACCGAACAACAAACGATCCCGGACCCACAGGCCTCGCTCCCACGGTGACGTGATTTCTTTCAGACGAAAGGTGTGACGTAGTCAAGGCGTGTCACGCAACGATGTTTTCCAGGAGCCGCTCGCGCAGCCGAACACCAATCGTCCTCGAAAGAAGGTAACCGGAGGTTGACGAACAAAGACAAGGCTTTATGGAAGCATGTCATTTACAACGTGCTAGGGCGCGACTCGCTTTTTACGCGAGCTACACAAAATGCATTTAGTCACACTGCGATGCTAGTTTAGCGCCTTTTGAGCACAGCAAACTTCGATATGTCAGAATGCGATATTCGATATGTCGAATACCGAAATTCGATATGTCACGCCGCTTTCAGTTCCAATACGCAACGATAATCAACTTCTCTCCTGGCGTTTTCCCTCCCCTATCCTCCAGTGGCGACAATTTGATGATGAAATGACGCTCGGGCTCCACTCGACTCAGGGGAGGAGGGGGAGGGCTGATGACGCTCCGGTCCCACTTGACCAGAAGGGGGGGGGGGGAGGGGGATAAAGCGGGCTGGGATACGTCCGCTGCGCGTACGGGGAGGCTAGCGGGGGAGTCGGCGCCGCGGTGAGACCGCCGGCCCGCTGCACTTGGTCGGGCAAGAGATGGCGCCTGTTGGGACGACTCACCGCCTCCGGTGTGGCTCCGTCGTCTACGGGGATGTTCTCGGACTCCGTGTCCGGTAGTATCTCCACCTCCTGACTCCAGTCTGCAAGCCATCACGCCGGTTACCTCCCAGCAGTGCTAGCGCGCGATCCCATGACACGCCCGTTTGGGACGCTATGATGATGATTGAGGCCTAAGGACGTGCCGAAGCCAACAACGCATGCAACAGAGGGCAATTGGGCATCGCGGCCTTCCTTGCCAACGGGGAAACACGGGGCGTCCAGATACAGACTTGCTACCCAGACCCGAAAAACCCTTCACCAGCACGCGGTGCAGAGTGATCGCGTAACCCTCTCCGCCCCCCCCCCCCCCCCCCCGAACCCCGTCATCCCGTCCTCCCAGAGCAGCCAGCATCGAGACACTGTTCTGCCAGAACGCGTGGCGTTGTACGGGCACGCCGCCATCGCCATCGTCACCGGCCGCCACCGGCCCACTGCCGGCGCCGGCGAAGCCGCCAGTGGCGGGACGCACCCTCGCGCTCCAGGTCCGTGTCCGAGCCGTACTCGTCGCCGCCGATGTGGCTGTACAGGAAGCTGAGCACTTCCGGTCGGCTCTGGCGGCCGCCGTGCAGCCGGCCGTACACCGCCAGCGCCCTGGGCGACACGTCACGCCGCGTCACGCTACGTCACGCCCGTCACGAGCCGCTCCGGCTCTCACGCGCACGCCGGTACCGACGGATAGTCATGTCATGCTGCTCGTCCACGGAGACGTGACACCCGACAACGGCAGTGTCTCCATCTGACGTCGAGAAGTTCATATGCAGCGTCAGCTGTAGAAGCCGAGCGAGCGAGGGATGGGGGCATGAGGGGGGGGGGGGGGGGGGCACCCAGGAGCATGTGTCGTGGACACGGTCTTTTGTCCGGCGCTTGTCCGGCATACGGTCCGACACTCATGCAAAATAAACTTGAAAACAAATGCAAAATGCAAAACCTTAAAGACGCTTCCACAAAATGATACCCAAAATAGAAATGCAATAACATCTGAACGCACAATATGTTGTCATTTTAAAATTACATGTGCGCGGTCAGCCCCATACGTTCTCGTGCGAGCCTGCATAGGTGGACCCATCCCCCCCCCCCCCCCCCTCCCTCGCCAGGGACTGAGACTGTCGCGTGTCCTGCCATATGTCCTGCTGGACTGTGGGGCGTGTGGAGGACGGCGGCGGGCGGCCGTGTCCAGACGGACCTGTAGAGCTGGCCGACCGTGACAGCCCGCTGCCGCAGGAAGGCGTGCACCTCGCGCAGGTCATCCCGCAGCGTCAGGTCGCCGAAGGTCAGGTAGGTCAGGTCCCGGCCCGTGAGGGCGGCCGCCATCGTCTGCAGCAGAGCTGCCGGCAAAACCCAGGAGTGTAAGGTCAGGTCAGGTCAAGGCGGCCGCCATCATCTGAAACAGAGCTGCCGACACACACCCAGGAGTGTAAGGTCAGGTCAGGTCAATGAGGCCGCCATCATCTGAAGCAGAGCTGCCGACACACACCCAGGAGTGTAAGGTCATGTGAGGTCAGGGCGGATTCACCGCCATCGTCCGCTGCGGGCGGCCGACACAGGACGAGGGAAGGTAAGTACATCGGGAGGATCCGGCCCCACAAACGTCCACGGCACGGCGCAGCGGACCCAAGACATTGCCCCTGGGCAGCAGCTTCATGCGACCCCGTGGAAGATCTGGCTGAGAACTCGCATGGCAGAGGAGTAAGAACGTCTGCAGATCACACACGCCGGTAACCCTCAAAAGTCGACTCACTGGAATGCGTTTCCACCCACGGATACATGCCAATTTGAGCGAACTAGTGCTCCTCCAGTGGCATCATAAGAGCAGCATATGTTTACCATATCAAAGCTCAGGCACACTGCTTAGATTATATCATGCATCACTTATTAACACTCCAACAACGGCACGGCATCATGATGCTACAGCTCCAGCCACATACAAACATATCCACTGATCCATGGATCCTAATCTCTCCACATATCCCCAGTTCTCATGCGATCTATTCACCCCCTCGCATTCCTATCCATGCCAGCGCGAGCGTGCGGCTACGGGCCGGCATCTGCCGCACGCGCGCCAGACCTCGTCGCCGCACCTTTGAGTCGCGGATCGCCGTTGAAAGCGCCGCAGCCCCAGTTGCCGGTGGCCACCGGCGGAAGACCGGTCTGGTCCTCGAAGTGGAAGCCGACGTACGCCTTGTTCAGCTCCCGCAGCAGGAATCCCTCCTCATATTGCCGACTAGCCTGGAACGAGCGGCGATATTTCCAAACTCGTGCGAAGGTGGGCGTCGAGGCGGCAGAGCGGAGTGTACCTGACCTCAGAGCGGAGGGCGGAGTATGCCTGACCCCGGAGTAGCAGGGTGGACGGAGCCTGACCTTGGCTCCAGCTGGTTTTCACAACATCGATGTTCCGATACTTCAACGACAAGCACACGGCCCGACTTTGCTTTAAAATGCATGCAACATCCAGATGTACGAAACGCTGCATGACTAAAACAGAAATGATAAAGCCTTGTGTAGATAACTGAATTGCTACGACATCGTTCCATCCTACAGCATAGCGCGGAACGCCTAGGTCATCCGAATCCAACATAATGTGTGTGACCGCCCTTGTAGGACGACACCGCTTCAATGGTAGGTGGCTCACAACATAAAACGCGCTGTTCGTGGCGCGAGACGGTGGCGAGAGATGGCGCTCGTGATGGCGTTCGTGGTGCCGCGGGGCGTTTGAAGGCGGGCGGCTCTCGTGGTGCCGCTCAGAATGTGATCCGACCACGCTGTGCCCGGGACGCGTCCACAAAGCGTGAGTAACTGTACTGACTTAAAATGTTATGTGGTCATGTGTATTTTCGGGTTAGCATTATTAGCATTATTGTTTTTATTATATATATAGCATTATTATTTCACTTTCATTTCCTGTTTTACGTACAATAAGGCAGCAACACCAAAATGGCGGATTCGAAGTGGTTAGAGTGAGCCGTAGTCATGTAATGGCATGTAATGGGTTACAATTCGCATTTTAGACGCATACCAATTAATGCCATTGAAATGACACCACTTTAGCAGCATTTACCTGTTTGCAATGCATAAGGGAAGTCAGACCCCGGGTCACCCAGTCTCGGCGACGCCCTGAGGTGTCATACCAGACGCCATCCGTGATACACCAGGCCGGAACATCAAATATAGCACAACGACTGTCGACTTCATTTGGTTAGCTCCGTGTACCCGCCGCGTGTTCCTGACGTCCCCTTGGGCCGGTGACGCGCAGCACATAAGCCGCCGTCAGGGGTGACGACTCGTCGTGCTCCGCGGCACCGGGTGCGCTCCCCGTCCACCCGGCGTGCGCGGGCGCCCACCCACCTGGAAGAAGTGAAAGGCGTCCAGCGCGACCACCTGCGTCCTCCTGCGGCAGTAGTCGTCCCTGGGGCTCGGGTCCTCCGCCTTGGCCACCCAGCGGAACGTGTCGGCGTAGCCCTCGAACTGACTGAACCGCTCGCAGCCGGTGACCTCCAGACACTCGGTCTTGTCCAGCACCTGCCGCCCATCAGATGATGAGGTCGGGTCGCCCATCGGGCGTCGGTCCATGACACACGCCTGCCGCCGCGCCAGACTCACTCGTAGCGTGGAGACGGTGCCGCGCGCGGCGCTGGAGTAGCGGCACGATGGGCGCCAGCAAGTCAAACACTTGTCGACCTGTTTTATATAATTCAACGGCTAAAACGGAGATGGACGCATTTCACTTCGCCTTCAAGTTCGCCCACTTGATACGCACACATGTCTCCCATACGTGCGCACACTGTGTTCCATGCAGGCCTGTGCTGACCTGAATCAGCACTACCGCGGAAATATATGTCGGTCACATAACTAGCCACAACACAACTGGTTACTTAAGCATCACGTCCGTGCAGGACGCCACACATCCTCTCACACACCGCCAGTCTGCCTGCGCGCCGCGTCCGCGGTGAGTGCGGCTGACGCCAGGACGCGGAGGCGGTTACCTCGGTGAACAGCCGGGAGACAATCAGCTCCGGGTTGATGAGGAAGCGGATCTCCTCCTGCACACAGCCGTCGCCGAGCACGCCGCCACCCACGAACTTGTTGGCGAAGTCCACCTGTCGACCGGACGCGTCAGTGGCCGGGCGAACACGGCGTCAGTCCCCAGAGCGAGAGCCCCCGTATTGGGGGGGGGGGGAGGGGCACCTTTGGGCCAAATTTCAAAAACATAACCTAGTGAAACCTCAGAAAACGGTTACGTCTAATAAAAACACTGGGTAGTGTCAGACCAGCACCGTCGATCAGGATATCGAGTCTAATTATCTTCCGAGTCCAAATTACGCTGTTCACGCTTTGTAACAGCACTACGCTTTTCCCTGCAGTACCGAGTGCCGTCGTCATGACAAATGCCGTGTCATCTCTACTGGCGTAAATAAAATACAGTGCCGTTAAATCGAAGTAAACTTAATTCGCCGCGAAGGTTGCGCTTGACACTTATCCCTTAAATGGTGACATACTCCTTTTGAAGGGAGCGGGCTGCTTTTTGTAGTTTTCACTTATACCATCCGAAACGTCCCATTTGATCGCTAGTACTAGTTTTCTCCCAATTATTCTGAAAAGCACAGAATTTCGATTTGAAGCGGCCACTCATGCTGGAGAAACCTGATTGGACCCCTCCTCATTACTATGAAAGTATCACAATATATTTGCCCTGGTTTTCCCAAGGGTGTGTTCTGTACTGTTTGCAACACCTAATTTGTCCAATTGCTTGTGTTATAAATGTTCCAAAACTTGAAACACCATGTTTAAAGAAAAACATATGCAAACACGAGGCTATTAACTCGCGAACTTGACGAAACGCTATACTATGGCATTTACTTCTCCTCTATGGCGTTTACCAAAAATGTTATTTTCGAAGCGCACTTTGACTTTGGAACAGGGAGTATCACATGGTCTATAGTGCCACACGGGTTCACGCTACAATCAAAACGCTTCTCGGCAACTGGCCCTTGCTGCCCACTGTGCCAATCACAAACGTTCACTTGTACTGACGTCACTCACACCAGTAAAGGTGACAATTTTTAGCCTGCAGGCCCGCAACGTGCCGGTTATAGTAGTTCAAAAGTGGTACCTGCAACTGACTAAAAGAACTAACTCTAACTTCCTCTCTAGCTCTAACTATGGCTGACATTGGCCCTCAACAGCGTCGTCATAACGCCAGCCTCAACAGCCGTTGTTATGACGACGGCAGTCGCGATAACTGCACATGCTGCGGAATCGGGACACACTCTATGGCTACCAAGGAAGGAAGAAGTGCAGTGCTGTTAAAAAGCATCGATACCGTAGCTTGGTTTCGAAAGTAATTCGAATTAATATCATCGTCATGTGATGGTGGTGCTGCAGTGGCACTGCCCAGTGCTATGTTTGGGCGTGACTGGTCTTAAGCTTGCACCATATCATGTTTTTGAACAGTGCACCAACGATGGGACGCTCTTCTAACCTCGTGCTAGTAGGGCCCTTCATCAGGGGTGGCGACGCTAACGAGCCTGCAAGTGACAAGTGTCGTTCAACGGCCCAGCAATGATCAGAGACCTGTCGACGGGACGCAACGAAAGCTTCGCCCCTCAGCTCGCTGATCGCAGCGGCGGTGCCGAGCGCAGCGTGCGTGCGTGCGTACGTGCGTGCTGCGTGCGTGAGTGCGTGCGTGCGTGCGTGCGTGCGTGCGTGCGTGCGTGCGTGCGTGCGTGCGTGCGTGCGTGAGTGAGTGAGTGAGTGAGTGAGTGAGTGAGTGCGTGCGCGCGTGCGTCCCGGCCGACCGGCGGCACGCACCTGCAGCATGCCCTCCTGGTCCTCGATCAGACCGTCACTCTGGCAGCACATGGCGCCAAGCGGCACGCTCGAGCCGGCCCAGGCAGGCAGCTGCGGCTCGCTCAGGTAGCGGCGTGAGAACGTGACGGCGCCGGTGGGCTCGCGCTCCAGCACGCGGTGGAAGTAGTGCATCAGGCACTTGAGCTTCTCGATGCGCCGCGGCGAGAGCTGACCGGCGGTGCCGCGGCTCTTGCTGCCCGCGTACAGCCGGTTGAAGTTGATGTCCGGGTACGAGCTGGCCGACAGGTGACGGCGTCACGGAACGTCCGACGCACGGGCAGGGAGGGGGATGGGGCGAACGAGACGCTGGTGCTTCCACGCCTCAGGATGCGTTAGGTGAGCTAGGCACATTCAAGGTATCGGAGCGCCGCTCAGGCGGCATGTCTTTTTGATTCAAATGCAAGCGAGTACGCAAAATTTACAACCGAACTCAGTGAACGAAACCATCTCTCACGGCCAAGCACATGCTGTGGGCAAGACAAAACAGAAAAAAATCTGCAGACAGACATCTGCAGACGGAGCAGTGACAAACATACAACGACCAATTTAGTTAAACAATCAACAATACACCCCCATTCACATCACCGCACTGACTTGTACCTACCCGCCCGTGTCGGCTGACCTGTACTCGCCCCTGAGGATGATGATTACTTGGGCTTTGGGGCGCACAGACTACGTTGGCCATATGGCGCCCATACTGTGCTCGACCCCCCCCCCCTCCCCTCCCCTCCCCCCACGCCAGCTGACCTGTACTCGGCCTGTCGGTCGCCGCGCTTGACCGCGTTCCGGCGCGGGAACGTGCAGAAGAAGGCGTTGGCCAGCAGAGCGGCCACCTGCAGCTGCGAGAAGGAGAGCGAGTGCGCGCGGCGCCGGGAGAGCAGCGGCACCGGCTGGCGCAGCACCTCCGGCAGTCGGAGCGCCAGCCGCGCCAGCCGCGGCAGGGTCGTTCGCAGCAGGTGGTCCCGTTCCCGGTCACACAGCACCTGCGGAAACGGCACGCGCGTCAGCCAGACCAGCTGGCGGGGGGCTCCTGGTCAGCCAGCGTTGGCGGCGCCGGGGCACGCGCGTCAGCCAGACCGGCTGGCGGGGGCTCCTGGTCAGCCAGCGTCGGCGGCGCCGGGGCACGCGCGTCAGCCAGACCGGCTGGCGAGGGGCTCCTGGTCAGCCAGCGTCGGCGGCGCCGGGGCACGCGCGTCAGCCAGACCGGGTGGTGAGGGCTCCTTGCCAGCCAGCGCCGGAGGCGCCGAGGCGGACTAAGGGCCGGGCCCGGCTGGCGAGGAGACAGCCAACAGCGAATAGCACCTTAGTCAAGATGTGGCGGGGTACTGTGTCGTGAAAATTTGCGTGGGGAAATATGTGCGTGGCGGAGTATAAGCACAACACCGATAATGCTCCGGTGATGTCTAGGGACTTCGGGGTCAGGTTCAAGGGCACACACGTTTGTGATAATCATTTGGTCATTTGATATGTTTATTTCATCGTTCGCTGGAGTCATTCCAACCAGGTGAATGGCGGGCCTAGGAGAATATTCGGGCGCCAATTCGAAATCCAGATTGCTCACAACTATCGGACACTCACTCTGTGAGAATTTTGTGAAAAATGATTCCTTGTCGTGCACACATATGTGACATGGTGCTAAACAGTATATCTTAAATCAGACCACATGGAACCCAACCGAAAAAAACCATGGGCTAAAATAGTTATTTAGTTGCTTTCCGCCACAGCCACGAAAAGTACCGGTAGGCTAGTATCAAGCATTCAAAGTTGGGTCGGTAGCTACTCACGAGAAGCCGCTCGCCCGGCTCCTGTGCAACACGCTGATCTCCACAACTACACCTCACTGCAAGGGTCAGTGAGGACATGCGTACACGAGGGCAAGATTCCATAGTTATCCTAAATTAGAAGACATGTGACTTCATAAATCAGTAAGACCCGAAAGACAGATAACTCAGAAGCAGTTTAGGGCTGGCTCTGTTTTTGTTTTGAAATTTCAGGTCAGAGCGGCCAACAATCTGCACATCTGTACTGTGTGCCAGAAACTCTTACCTCGTCAATGAAGTACCTCAGGCCTGAGAAGTTCCACTTATCTTGATACCGAGAGTTGTACGACTTGATTGCCCTCTCCAAATCCGATGAAGAATTGAAGTCAGCCAAAAGAGCATCCTGGCGTACGAACAGAAAAGTGTCACAGGCAAAGAAGTTCAAATGGGGTGCATTCAGAATGTCATAAATGGCACACCTCAAACGTCATAACAATTTCATAAAATTACACACACACAAGAGCCTGCATAAGGGCTCAAAGGGCAAACTGCTGATCACATACACTGCCTGCAAACTGGAAACTACATTCACGTCATGCAAGTGACATCTTCAGCCTGAACCTCACAATTCCTCACACTGCATAACCCCAACCAGTGAATACCACAATGGGTCAACCAGTGTGCTCCAGCCCCTTCAGGACTCCACCTCCACCCTACTGGATCATGGACCAGCGTTTGACCAGCTTCATCAGACCACCTGGCTGGCGGACCCAGTACAGACTCTGTGGCTCGACCGGGTACCCCCTCTGTGACCCCACCTCGACCCACCTGGACCACGGACCAACATTTGACCAGCTTCATCCGGCCGTCCGGCTGGCGGACCTGGTACAGGCTCTGTGGCTCGACCGGGTACCCCCTCTGTGACCCCACCTCGACCCACCTGGACCACGGACCAACATTTGACCAGCTTCATCCGGCCGTCCGGCTGGCGGACCTGGTACAGGCTCTGTGGCTCGACCGGGTACCCCCTCTGTGACCCCACCTCGACCCACCTGGACCACGGACCAACATTTGACCAGCTTCATCCGGCCGTCCGGCTGGCGGACCTGGTACAGGCTCTGTGGCTCGACCGGGTACCCCCTCTGTGACCCCACCTCGACCCACCTGGACCACGGACCAACATTTGACCAGCTTCATCCGGCCGTCCGGCTGGTGGACCCGGTACAGGCTCTGTGGCTCCACTGGGTACCCCCTCTGTGACCCCACTTCGACCCACCTGGACCACGGACCAACATTTGACCAGCTTCATCCGGCCGTCCGGCTGGCGGACCTGGTACAGGCTCTGTGGCTCGACCGGGTACCCCCTCTGTGACCCCACCTCGACCCACCTGGACCACGGACCAACATTTGACCAGCTTCATCCGGCCGTCCGGCTGGCGGACCTGGTACAGGCTCTGTGGCTCGACCGGGTACCCCCTCTGTGACCCCACCTCGACCCACCTGGACCACGGACCAACATTTGACCAGCTTCATCCGGCCGTCTGGCTGGTGGACCCGGTACAGGCTCTGTGGCTCCACTGGGTACCCCCTCTGTGACCCCACTTCGACCCACCTGGACCACGGACCAACATTTGACCAGCTTCATCCGGCCGTCCGGCTGGCGGACCTGGTACAGGCTCTGTGGCTCCACCGGGTACCCCCTCTGTGACCCCACCTCGACCCACCTGGACCACGGACCAGCGTTTGACCAGCCTCATCTAACCATCTGGCTGGCGGACCCGGTATAGGCTCTGTGGCTTGACCGGGTACCCCCTCTGCGACCCCACATCGACCCACCTGGACCATGGTCCAGCGTTTGACCAGCTTCATCTGGCCGTCTGGCTGGCGGACCGGGTACAGGCTCTGTGGCGAGCACGGCAACCGCACGTGCCATTCGTCCCAGAGGTCGGCGCCGTCGCCGGCGGGGCTCGGCGCCTGGTCGGCGCTGGTGTCGGCCGGCGGCAGCTCGTAGAAGACCGAGTGTCGCTCGGAGGCCACCACCGGCAGCCGGCCAGCACTAAGGCAGCTGCCGGACGGCGCGGCCTGCTCCGTCATGGCAGTCACCGAATCACTGCAGCCAAACCAAGAGATGCTGTGTCGGCCTGCCAGCAATCTGTGAATCAAGAGCTGTGAATCATGACCTGAAGCACAGGCAATATCCAAGGGCAGGACATAGGAGTTGCATCACATGGCTGTATCAAAATGCATTACTTTTCAATCTAGTGGGCATGTTCATGTTGATAATGTAAATAAAGTGAACCAAGACATCTCGTTCTTTAATCTTACAAATTGACATTTTATCATCAGGTAGAAACAATGTTTAATCCAATAACATACATGCTTGTACCACACTGCATATTTACTGGCTGTTGGTCTATTCTGTATCAGCTACCAGTAAATCACAGAAGCAACAGAGCTTTCTCCATTCTCATTAAATATATATTTTTGAATGCCATTATCAAATAAACTGCATTAATTCACATAAATATTGCAAGCATACAACAATTTTGTCAGAGCTGTCTGGCATCACCCTCATGACATCTCATGCATCCATTTGACAGTTAAAGGTCAACTCCAAGAACAGATGTGCCTGATTCAGTAAATAGCAATGCTTGGCAATAATTCCTACTAAGTGAGGTATAGCCTATATGGCATGCATCCAGTACAGGAAATGCTGACGTAACATCCAATGAGCTTGTTTCCTAACAGCCAGCCACGCCGCTCTGCTTGACTCTAACACCCACCTATCAAGGCTGCATGGGTATTTATGCAGGCTTAGCATCAGTTCCAGTACATGTGCCTACTATCCCCAATGCAACCATGTCACACTGCCCTCAGGCATTCTCCAAAAAGACACCCATAACTTTAAGGTCTAAAAAATAACAAACTGTCTGTAATTAGCTGGAAAAGTGACACCCATGGTAATAGACATTGTTTCTTCTTCCAAAAATCATGCCATCAACATTGTAAGTCTGCATGCACGTTGTAATGAATGGGTAAGTCATGTGTCTCTCTTCATATCAAATTCCCTCAATGTGTCCAAGCACAGTCTACAACAAGGCACAACTTTCATGGTGGAGTGCTGCATCCACAGTATGCATTACATGCCAGCTGATGACAATAATACTGATTGTCTACTCTGCACATGAAATAGACCCTGTTTTGAAGCATAATGACATAGCTGGGATATCAGATAGCAGGAAAAAACATGGTAAAAATTTGCAAAATATAAATGACTCCAATTCAAAAATCAACATTTACAACACAGATTACACAGATAAAAACAGGCAAGCTCTCTTACATTACAAGGGAGCTTGCCTTTTACTGCCTTACTGCCTTTTACTGCCTCTAACTAAGTCCTGATGAAGCATACAGCCAAGAGGTTAGGTCAGCCTTCTTCGATAGAAGAAATATTTTGAAATTCAGCTTACACTGAGTAGAGGTGCCTTTACCAATTCAAAAGCTGTTATTGCACGTAACATGACTTCTCAAGAATATGTCCACACACACACTGGTCATCCTCATAATCTAAAGAAAACGGTAAGTCACTGCCAAACACTCTCACGAGAACAGCCGCCTCCTGCGAAGACACGATTTGCGGCAATATTCAGTCCTGTTCGCACCTGTGTGGTGCACACTGAAGCCCACTTGGGCTGCCCGGCGCCAGTCCCTGCCAAGGTAATAGCTAAAATAGTGCTCGAAGCGTTATATACCATTGTAGGTATCCATGTAAGTCTCAAGAAGTCCACATATGTCGCACAAATCATGAGGCAGATTCATCTGGACAATTCAAGTGCTGAATGTGAGCAAATGCTGAATAAGTGTCGATTGATTAGTGCTAGCTATTTTGTTACCTTCAAATGTGTTCAAATTGGCTAGTATAAACAGCTTTAACTTGCTTTGTACAAGATTCCAAACTTTCCTGCGTTACGACACCCCTCGCCACGGCCCTCACACTGCTTACACCACAACTCTTGTCGGGTTGCACCATGTTGTTCTGATTTGCGGTGATAGAATCGGGTGCCTACGTAGTTAACGTAAGTAGGATTTGTACTGAGTGGGGCGTGCAATCTCCACAGTAAGGTAACATTAGGTAGTGCCAGAAGTGTGTGATTGGCCATCACAGCAGTGTGTTGAGCTGGGAGCAACGACATCACTTCGTATACGTCCGGAGGGGAGGGGGCAGAGCCCTTAAAACTGACGTGATTCCCATTCCCCCCAATTTTGACATGAGCGCCCCCAATGCTGACATGAGCTCCCTTTATTGTTTCCTTGAGCGCCATGATGCATTTGAGCAAAGAGGAAATGCTGGACAAAATGTAGAGTAATTGTCTTATCTATCGGAATGCGATGTAATAGGTACGCACGTACAACAGTTTGCTATAGCATCACGCTTATTTTGTACCAAACACCACCCTAAAGGTACCTACTACCTTATGCTGCAAATGTTACACATATGGTCATGCCTGGAAGGGGTAAAATGCAAGTGACTGATATGCAGGAGCTTTTAAAAGTATAGGATTAAGTTAGTGTATTCTGCAATGTTGGCAAGTGCATTTGTCTCATAATTGTGGCTATGGTAGACATAGACATGATAATAGACCAAGGCATTCATCAGTGATCCCATACTGAAATTTATCTAAACCACATTCTAAGCATTCATAAAAGATTGATCAGCTATTGTTTAAATTGAGAATTTTTAACATCAAGAGCACAAGTCCAAGTTCTTGAAATATGGGGAAAAATCAGGTTTTGTGTGCAGGTTAGGTCCATATTCTCAGCTGCACTTCCCCCTCACCAGTTTATGAAAGTGATACCTTTTTGGAAGTGGGCCATCTTGGAAACTTCTGTGGAGACCAAGAACAGCTTTTACCTAGGAAAGGTGTTGAGAGCCCTACTAATTTACTGTGCTGGTTATATGTGGTTACTGCAGTTAACACCTAGTTTCTGTAGTGTACATCTAGTCAAGGGCCTGGAATCAGTTTTGCACAGAAGCATTTAATGAGATGGGAGGCTGCGAGTTGGTGGTGGGTGAACCACCACATTTTGCATAAGGCTGTCAGGGCATGAATAACATGTACTCACCTACCTAATGTTTCAACATGAAAATATATTTAGTCTTGTGCTAGCAATGGTATGCTTCAGAGATCCCTAAATTAGCACAAATATCTAGATATATGAATACATTTATGGATATGTCAGCAGACAGTAAATTGGCAAAACATTACTATTTTCTTGATATTAACATGGATATTGTTTATGATCCTCAGGTGGGAACTTACAGTTCACCTTAAGATGTCCTATTTAATAGAGGTTTATCAACAACAAAATCTCAATTTGCAGCAAGCGAGTAATTCAGGGTTTGCATGGAAAAGAGGGCTAGAAATCATGCTCTGTAAGTAAATATGCAACATATGTGCATTTTACAATGAAAATCAAGTGGAATCTCACCCAGAAGCACAGTTTAAAAGTTGCGCGCTAGTGTTGCAGTGGTGTGTGTCAAAGTGTGGGTGTAATCTGTGTAAATGCTTATCTCATGTACATTTTCCCAAGTCCAGTCCAAATAAAAAGCTAGTTATTCCATCTCCTAGCAGTTTCCTGGCAAATTTTCCCCCCTTAAACGATATGTTTGCATGCCATTTGAACTTGAAGACATTGACATAATATTGTGTTGGTTGTTTTTGCCGTAGTTCTTCCAAAGCATTTAACCACCATCGCATTTAATCCAGACTTGCTATTGCACAGTGCCCTGGGTGTGTCAGTCCAGCAGTCCTAACCATGCTGCCGGAACAGGACTGGCGGGATGTTCTGCCATGTCCGCACCAATGTGTCCTTGCAGGGCAGGAGGTGCTGCCAATGGTGCCACAAGTCTGGCTTGTCTGCTGCTGCTCTCAGGTGCTGTGGAGATCGGCCGGCCGCCCGTCACCTCCGCCCGCATGCCGGCCGCGAGCAGCGCGGCGGCCCGCCGCAGTCGCCGCGGCTCACGCAGGAGGAGGCGCGCGTGCTGCGCGAGCAGTGCACCAGGAGAGCTTCTACCGGCGCAGCGTGCCGGTCTCGTGCCTCATGATGGCCGGCACGCTGTACATGATCCGCTCTGGCCGCTGGCGACCGTCGAAGACGCTCGGCCCGGCCCCCCAAAGTGGCCGCCGCCGCGTGGTCGGCTATTTCATCGGCAAGATCTCCTACCTGGAGGTGTGCAAGGAGAAGCTGATGGCGCTGCCCAACAGCCCGGTGGGGCGGATGCTGCGCCAGCAGCGCGCCGGCGGCCTCCCCTGAGCCGGGCTTCGCCGAGCTGTCGGCCCGACGCGCCGCCGCCGACACCGGCGCCGAGGCGCGCGCTGACTGGGCGCTGCCGCCGCGCGCTGACGGGCTCGACGACTACTACCGGCCGACGGTGGACACGCCGGGCGCCGGTGCGCCGCTCTCCACGGACGACCTGCAGCCGGCGCAGACCCAGACCACGTACGAGGAGCTGCGCCGGGCCAACCGGGCCAGCGTGGAGAGCCGGCCTGCGCCGCGGCTCGGGGCCGCCGGAGCCGCCGCCGCCGCTCGAGCGGGAGCGGCCGTCGCCGCCGATGGGCGGCCCGCCCACTAACAAGTACGGTGATGTGTGGGACAAGTGAGCCGGCGCGCACGTCAGTCGCGTTAGATGTGTGACTGGAGAGGGGTGGCTGCTTTGGGCAGCTGTTACCCATGGGCCTGGGGTGTTTGGTACGTCCGAGGACGGTTATGCGTTACCGTTGTTTGCTATGTGCTGAATTGGGATTGGAACAGTGCTAATAAACGAGGTTGATGAACCGAGCTCTATATCATATCCGTTCACAATAAGATGGATTTCACTCGTCGTATAAAATAATTCGTGATACCCTTCCCATGATGAAACAGATCATTTAGTTAGCCGATTTGGCAAAGTGTGCTCAGCCCAGTTATGATCAAAGTTAGTGGTCACCGGGTTGGTGAGACAGTGAGACGGCGCGTAGAAACGCAAATCGTGCATGCAGCGACCTTCTTTGATATACACAGAATCAGTACGCTGTCAAATCAAGGCCCAGGAATTGCTTGGATGCGCTCCTAGTTTTCCGTCATGGTGCGGGGTGTGATTAGTTGTCCCTGGAGGGTAACTTGTGGCTATCGTTCGATTGTTCAGTACTGACAAATGAAAGGCCGACAATACGTGCCCCCCTCCCCCCTTAATCCCCCCTTGGGTCTCGAGGGTCTCTTCGGGCTCCTTGGGACCTACAATTAAGGGCCTGGTTTCGAGGGCCTGAAGGGCCCTAAGGGATGCTAAAGGTCGTATTCATGGCCCCGGCCCGTAGGGCTGGGTACTCCAATGTCACCAGGGCCCTCTGATTTGCCTCAAAGTCTATATATGTCGGTCATACACCACCAGTAAAGCTCAGTCGACTTCGTGTCGGCACAGGCCCTAATGGATCATTTGCCGAGCAGGGTCAAAGCCGGAGCCAGCAATTTACATCGGTCGGAAGCCCCAACGTCTTAGGGCCTCACCGTCCAACGGATTGCCCTGTGTTGCCAAGAAGCCAGAGTCGGCCAGAAGCGGTGTTTGAGAGACCCGTAGAGCCGGGAGGGCTCACCAAGACCGACGATCGAGGGCCCGATTTTAGGGCCTAAGGGCGTGAATGGCTGGGTGGAGTCTTATTTAGGGGCCCCGGACTGCGAGATAAATTCTCAAATGACGGAGGCCCATTCGCGCCGATCGGGGACCCCTGAAGTTATTACATAAGCTACTGATTTCGGCGCGATTGCACAGCATATCGGAACGGTCCCCTCAAAAAACCAAAGGGGGAGTTGCACCAACCCTGATAGAAGTATGAGAGCGAAGGTTAGTGTCTCCTGTACAACGCGGGTAAAAATTCTGGCAGTGGTTCTGAGTTTTATTGGTTTAGGAAACGATCGTTCGACCATTGTGAAATGAAGAGCGTCAGCGATCTATTCCATAATTGAAAATTTCATAATGCAAAATTCCATAATACAGTCGTTTTACGCACGATTTCTTCAGCTTGTTGGCGACTTGCTTCTGCTTCTGTTCCAGTTATGGGGGGTAAAAATGAAAAAGATCAAAGTAAAACACACCCCTATTAACAAGCGGCTCATATCCGGCGATTTTTCTTGGAGGGGGGGGGGCTTCATGATCAGGGAGCTTTTCGTCAACTCTGCCCTCTTGTCAAGTCTCGACTGTGCCCCTGGCGGGTATTCCATACGCGACGACCTGCGTCTGCTGCTAGTGCGTACCGAAATGGCAGGAAGATGGCGCTAGCTGCTAGTAAAACTACCACTTTTTGAGAGTTGGAGTACCCAACCCGCCCCGCAAGGTCAATTTCCCTAAAAAATCCCAACGGCCCACCAACCACATTTTTCACTCCAGACACACCCACTTGCTGACATTATCTGCGCCAGAACAAGAAGTTGGGACATTCTCCGATAAATCGACAAGCGCCGTACACCCTCGGAGCTATCTTCGGCGGCATTTTTTCCACCTGCTTGAAGAACAGTTAGGCAAACCTATACGTTAAAATGGTCAAAAAACTGTCTTAAATATTTGCATGCCGCTCTCGGAATTGACATCGCGCAATAAGGAATAATCAGGGCGTAATGAAGCTTCGCGAGGCACGAAGCACAATTGTCCTATAAGATATTGATCTTTTCTCATTTGCAAGAGAAAATGCGTGGTTTGATCCTCTTTGCGCTTTCATAGTAAAGGTGGTTACATGCTTGGAAAGACATGGTCCATACACCAACGAATCATACGTGGCGCACGAAGAATGGCGCGCGGCGCACCGCCGCAGCCGGTTGCCCCCAATCCCCCCGCCCCTCCCCTCATGTGTACTGTTTGGGCCGAGGGTAATTGCAGCTGGAGGGGGATGGGGGAGTGAGTGCGCACCGCGAGAGTGGTGCCGTCTCTCGTTCATGTAGAGTGACTCAGAAGTAGGACAAAGGCCCAATGATAGGGCCTTGGGCCAGTACCTGCTGTGCGGCGAGAGCGCGGAGTGGTATTGACAGTGTCTTGAGACAATTAAACGCCCCAATCTCCCCAGTTTAGCCGATCCATTCGGGAAGCAAAACGAGAGCATGACGAGGCTTGAAGAAGTATGCCATCTTTTTGCACTTTTATTTATTGTTAAAACAACCACTTCCGATTTGAGTGGAAGTGTCAGTTTTCGAAAGCCTTTTGAATGACTTAGAACTTCGACTTGAAGTAGCCACTTCTGCGGGACAAATCTCACTGGAGTCCCTGCTCACCACTTTGAAAGTTACACCTTCCATTTGTATTGTCGTTTTTCCAACGGGCGTTATCTGTGATGTTTACAACGCACTAAGTTGGGAAAATGCGTGCGTAATAAATGCTACGAAAATTTGAAACATGGTTCAGAGAAAATTGTATGGAAACATTAGACCATTATACCGCAAACATTGCGTCCTGATGGGTACCAGCGACACTCACGCGGTTTGCGTGACACCTCTCAGGCATGTTGTTTGCGTGTGCTGTTATTACCAGAACGCCAAGCTGATAGTTGGATATCTTAACCAGTGAGATGTCACTTAAAAGGACTTACTGAGTCACGCCGTGTGTGATGTTCATAGGGGATCCAGCATAATGCAGGAGTGTGAGAATTGCGTCTGAAATGGTGCACAATTGTTGTTTTTTTTTTATTGACGCACTCAATGCGTAAGCGAAGGACATTCTCGATTCAATGAATGAATCAAATTTAGCCAGGGGGTAAGCAACGACCCGCTGCACTTGAAATGAAGTGGGTCTGCCAGCGGGTGAGTTTTTTACCAAATTGTCAGAAGCCTGAGTTGCACTGACCAGACACCACTTAACGGCCCAGCACCAGGGTAATCTTTCGATTGCATTTTTAAGGGCTTCCCGAAAACGAAGCTTTTATTGTTTTAGATATTTCAGAAGACTACACTTTTGTCCTCCATGGCGAAGTTCAGCATGTTTATTGGGATACACCGCAATGCATGCTGCATCCTTTCGTGGTATATTGACCAGAGCCTGGACAATTTATGCATGCATTTTTTTGCGCGCCCTCAGACGCGATAAAATATAACACTATTGCGGTCCATACATTTCTACAGTGCCCCTTACTGGAAGTGAAAAGCCTCGTTTTAAATATGGAAAAATCATCACTTTTCAGGTGGATCAGCTGCGCGGTGCAAGAACAGGCCCACTTCTTTGAATAATTGCTTTCATAAAGACTAGTGTGAAGTGCAAGTGGAATTACGTTGCCATATCCCATGGGAAGAACTATTGCGACGGGGTTGAGAACCTTGAAAAGGGTTGCTGCCAGTGCTAGACTGCCGTGCCCGCATTCCGAGCACATTCTCTCTGTTGAAAGGCTATGCCAGTTCTTGCAGGGTGAGGATAACGTGCAGACGGTATGTTTCTTCTCAACAAAAGGAGAAGTATTTCGGAAAGAGGATGAGCTTAGCATCAGATTGGCTATGGCCAAGGCTCTCAAAAGGATACTTCATGCTCTCAGAGTAACCACAGTGAGTGCTCAGACCGTTATTGTCCGGGATTGAGCACCGGGCACTTCAGGCATTGAGAGAGAAGTAGCGGTGGCTTCATTAAGCAAAAAATGATGAGTTAGGGTAAGTTAAACTGGGTCACTGGCGCCACTGCGTCGACTTTTACGTTTATGCGAGCCATCGTGTTGTTAATCTAATGTGTTCTCACAACGCGCTCATTTTCCGCCGCCTGTGTGAAGAGACGTATGGGAGATATTGCGGCGGCAGCCGACGACGGATGGCGCGAGTGACGCGTAGGCCGGATTTTGACTTTGTTTTCAAAGCTTTCCAAGCCGACAGCCATCTTTTTAAGAATGAGGGGTTCTAACTAAGCTCTTTCACATGCAAATGAGAAAAGGTTCAAAATCGCGTAGGAAAGTGGTTCTGTATACATTACAATTATTCATATGCCCACAACCGGTATTTTCTAGTGCAATCATTATTCCAACCACGACGCATACGTGATTTGTAAGATTACTGCATCATTTTGGCATATACGTTTGTGCGGTTTTCTTTCATGGTAGTAAAAAACTGCCGCCGAACATGGCCCTTCAACCACACAACGCGAAAATGCCGAAGGCTGCATGTAACTCCGACATGGTTCAACCGAAAGGCCTGAATGTCGCGAGAGACTTAAGCGCCGGTAACAACCCCTGTGACCCACTTTAACAAGGTCTGAGAGATGAGGGTATAAAAACTGACCTTCGATCTGTCGACTTTTCGCGGAATGCTTTAGCTGTAAGAAGCCCACAATTCTAGTCTTGTAATATAGCTGGAAGAAACTCTGAAATAAGTGAATCAGAAACGTGATCTGCACGAAAAAAGTGAGGTGATCGTAATGCGCAGCCCCCTGCCTTCCGTCGTTTGCACGACACCGCGGCCCGCATGACTGGGCTGCCGGCTATGCTGTTACGCGTCGTCAAAAGCGGTGTAGCTTCATTTGTTCCGCTGACACGTTTTTTGAGGACCGTTTCCATGCTTTCGCTCTTATCCTTTGTCAGTCTAGCCTCGCCTGCCTTTCGGCTCCATGCTTAACCCCTGCTCCCAAGCGGGCGTTCGCCGTGCCGTGCTGAGAGCTGAGCGGTAATCTTTCAGGTATCGATCTGAGCGTTCCACCCGCGCCCGCCCGTTAACCGGATGTGACCGATCAGCGAGGCGCGTATGTTTTGATCCGGCTGACGTGACCACTAGTCCGTGTTTCAAAGACGATCCTTTCGCCTCCTCGTTGACTCACAGATTGAATCGCTACATCGCGACCCGCAAGCCTCCGGCCGCACCTTAACATGGCACCGCTGGCTGCCAGGAAGATCCCAGCAGCCGGGGCCCCGAGACATTCAGCGGAAGCTTCCGCGGTTCAGCAGACTCTGTGGACCATCGTGTCGGCCAGGGTCTGACGGCGGACTTCGCTATTCATCAGCGCAGGTGTGCGCGTCCCCGCCCGCCCGGCCGCGAAGCCCGATCACGGTACGGTCCGTGTGCGCATTGTCGGAGGCTGTACATGGTGCGGCTGACCTCTGCCAGAGACTGGCCGGCGGCAGTCGTGTGGAGAATCGCTGGAGGGGTGGGGTGAGGCACCGCTCGTGCTCAGAGCGAACTTTACAGCGCAGCTGATCTCGCTCGAGCGGGAGCAGTGGGTGCCGATAGCAGTCTACGCAGGTCAGTGGCGCCGATTGGCGCAGCACGTGTGTCCGTAGCGGCGTAGTCTACACAGGAAGCGGACGGGATTTGAGCGGTTATCGGAGGTCGGGTGTGCGTCCGCTCGCCCGTCAGAGCACGCCCGGACGGCGGCGTGCTGGGCCGCTATCGCCAGCTGACGTCCGCTTGTGCGGCAGCCGGTTGGGGTGTGGAAGGTCCAGCGTTTGCGTTGGGAGGGCGAGGCCCGTCCCTTGCATTGGTGTAGGAGCCGAACCCGGGGTCGCGTGGGCCAGGGCGGTCTTCATATCCGCTCAATGCTCCAGTACAGCGCGATAGGCCCAACCCAAACCGACTCAAGTGAAACGGATCCCGACACCTTTGCCCCACGTCTTCGGCTGCTGCGTCCGTGGTTCTATAGCGATTCCCGTGAAGCGGAGAACATTTGATGCAAGATTTCATCAGCAGTCTGTCGGCACGAACCCAAACATGGCCCCTGAATGGGGTGTCGATGGTGGGCTGCGCCCGTGCATCCGCCCCGGAGCTGGATTTGCCATGCGGCAAGCCGCTCTCTTAGTGCATTTTATCTTGACTCGACCATCCTCTCGAGCAGAACGAGTCAAGGATGGAACATAACTCCCATGGGAATGTTCTTGTTCCGCTTCAGCGGCATCAATTTTCGACTCACAAGCGCATGGGGCCGATCTTGACTCCTTCTCTGCACAGCACAGCACTGCTTTGAATCGACTCGGATTCCGGTTTAATAATAGATAGCTCGGTTCCGAAATCGTTCCTGGTGAAGGCAATACTGAGGCAAGCGTGTGGGATAAACCATTTTATGGGCTAGGACACTGGTTTGGTCACAAGACAGTTATTTATGACAACACACTAGGCCACTCTACGCCTGGCCCAGTGTGAGTCTGCTTCCCGACAGCATTCACCGCAGCGCCCGTGACGACTAACATTTGCAGTTCGTAGCTCACGGCCTGACCGTACCGGTCCGTCTCTGAACGTTTCTCAGTTCCGACGTGCTGTGCGCGAGCCGTTCTCTCTCTCTCTATTGTGGACCCGCCCTTGCCCCGTGCTGCCCTGCCAGCCGCCTCCGTGCTCCGTGATTTGTTTCCCTCCGTTGGTTTCCACATTTGTCCAGCTTCCAAGCCGCGGTGTCCGCTCAGGGTCCGAACGCCGGTCTTTGTCGATGATGGAGCCCGTGCTTGCGATGGCTACAGCGAGGTGGCTCGTTCAACATGAGCGATCCAGTGTGCTCCCCTTTGCCCGCTGTCCTGGTTTGCTCTCGGATGCGTGACCGCTCGCGCGGAATGCGGAGAGTAGTCGGTGTGACCGAGGTGCCGTAGCGGAGAAGTGGGTGTGGCTGAGCTGTCGTAGCGGAGACAAGTCAGTGTGGCCGAGCTGCTGTAGCGGAGAGGAAGTGGGGTGGCCGAGCTGCCGGGGCGAGAACTTTCTCGGAGCGAGGACTTTCTTGTCTGAAGATATTACTAAACCTCATTCCGTTTTGAAGGAAGTTGTGCAACTGGTGCGCCACTCACAATTTGTTATTATATTTTAATTTGTGTTATGATTATTCCTATTCCTATCCCACCTCTATGAGTGTGATGACTGATGGACAGTGACGGGTGAACAGCGAGTGACGGATCAGACAGTGACAGATCTGCTCTGACCTGATCTGTGTTCTCACAGATCAGACGACAGTGGCGGATCGACAGTGATAGATCTGCTCTGACCTGATCTGTCGTCTCACAGATCAGACGACAGTGGCGGATCGGCAGTGACAGATCTGCTCTGACCTGATGTGTTGTCTCATAGATCAGACGGCAGTGGTGGATCGACAGTGATAGATCTGCTCTGACCTGATCTGTCGTCTCACAGATCAGACGGCACGACAGTGAGCCCCCCTGGGGCAGCGCATGCTCTGAAACGGACCTGGTTATCCAGCCAGATGCATGGCAAGGAACTATTCATGCTCCTCTCTCCACGGGGTGCCAAGCAAAACTAAGCTTTCAATTAACGTTCAGATCTTTGAATCGGGCACCTTGCTCACTCGTATCGACACCACGAACCGGCGCGATGTGTCAGTTTCAATTGCAGGTGGTGATGCCAAATAACTACACTTAGATTGTCAATCTCTGACCGAGATGTAGCATAGTTGCATGCATAGTTGGCGGAATCTTGGTGCCAAATAAGACTTTGGCGTGCAAGACTCCACTGGCGTGCATTGCATTGATTCTAGATGCATTTGAAGCTGTCTGACCATAGGATGATGTTTGTGGCAGCGTTGTCGGCTTCTCTTGTAATCTATCAGGCGGTAGCTTTCTGTCTGGAGCCATGTTGTCATATAGCCTTCCGTCGGAAGCTGTTTTACGAACATGATCTCAGTTGTTTCCACTTCATGCAGTGAGAATGACAATCGCCACATGTCCATTGGCTGTGGGCAGTCTTCTTCAGGATACTCCTTAAACACGTTTTTGACATTACATTATGTTTTTAACATCGAGCCCCCTTCGAGGTGTGATGTTTCCAGCGTGTCAGTTCACCTTCTCTTGGAACAAAACATGTGGTGTTTGGCAGGCTCAAAGAGAGAGCGTGTATTGGGATTACTGGGGGCTTAGTATATTACATTATATTACAGGGAACATCACGCCTTCAAGGGAGACTCAACGTAAGAACCGAAACCTATTGCACAAAATGTGTGAAGTATCCAGGGGCGGAGGCTCTCCCACCTTCAATGCACAGGTGTCGATCTTTATTTTTTCTGTGGCAAGTAGAAATGATTGTTTACCCACACTGCGACAGTTTAAATAAACTAAAACGCGTCACCACATGAGGTTCGTGTACATTCTGATGAATTCATTTTATATATATATATATATATATATATATATATATATATGCGTGTGTGTGTGTGTGTGTGTATACATGCATATATAAAGTTACCTCACTAAGAAGTGACTCATAGCAGCATATGCTGATCAACTTATGCGTCTTACATTGCTTGCAACGCGTTTCACAGAACAACGGCTGCGTTGTCAGACAAAAGAACACGCACTTTTATTGTAAGCCACTATGGTTTAAACCATGCACAGGCAAGTTGAAGATCCACACGTGCTCATACATTGACACACGAACAACCCCAACTTTACGGACATATTTTATTTTATCACAATTGCTAATGGATGGGATGAAGTAGTGCTATTTAGCGCTGGAGTTTCTTAAAAAATGCTTAAAGACTCAAGGATTCTCAAATCAAGTGGACGATATGTCCCATCCAAAACACTAACACTGGAAGCCAAAACTGGGGTGCCACATGTAAATGAATGTTTTCGTATGGTATCTATCTTGCATGGCTCTCCCCCATCTTTTTGCGTCGTGACCTTTCTCTTCTTAGACAATTTGCGTTTGGCAAGAACATTGCCATTTGAAAACCAGACAGGGATAGAAGTAATCAGAAGGCTTTTGTCCAAACTGAATTCCGTAGGCATGCTAATGGATGGAGCGTGCAAATACCTGTTTGTATCTGGAAGTACGCTAGATATTCTGTACGTTTTTCCGAAGATCCACGAGGCGTTAGCACCTCTTCGACTTATTTTCTCCGCTTGTAGCACTCCAGATTATAACTCTGCTGAATTCCTGGTTACTGTGCTTAACCCTTTCCCAAGAAATGCGTGCGCTATAAGGAGCTCTTATGAGTTCTCGAATAAAGTAGTAGGCGTAGAATTATATGGTGGCACATCCATGGCTAGTCGCAATGTAGTTAGTTCATTCATTAACATTCCTTAAAAAGAGACCATCGACATTTGTGTTGGTGCTTGTTTTCGACCACCGCTGAGGTGATAGGAATAACCATTAAATATTTCACCTCTCCTTGAGCTTGCTGTAAATAACTCGTTTTCGTTTTCAATGGTAAGTTTGATAGACGGAAAGAGAGAGTGAGTATGGGCCTGCCTTTGGGTCCAACGTCCAGTAATATTGTTATGTGTCATTATGAAAAACGCTGACTTAGTTCCTGTCCGACCGAGTTCTCTCCTTTTATCGTAGGTATGTCGATGATTGCTTTCCTTTTTGAAGGATATGTCTCAAGCTGTTTTATCCCGTGATCTCTTGAAATGGAAGCATCCAAACATTATATTTACGATGGAAGAGGAATCAGACGGCAAAATATTACTTCTGGACATCCTCATCCGCAAGGAAGGTGATTGTCTACGCACTTCGGTGTGCCGAAAACCTACTTTTACGTGCCTGGGTACGAGTATCTTTCAGTTTTGTTCCGGATTCATTCCAGCTTAGTTCCGTATGGACGGCCATCTTTAGAGCATTTTATCAACTCTGCTTATCAATACTTCCAGGCTGAAATCGAATATTTAAAGGGTTATTTCCGAAACAATGGCCTCCCCATAAAAAACAACGGTCTCCCCTTAAGTTGGTTCCCCGATTCTAGGCGTATTTCCTTGTCCAGGCCGTTTGATGTTCATAAACTAAAGACAAAAAGGTTTTATTCTGCGGTACTTTGGCTCAGATTCTGAAAGTAAAAAACGTGAGTTCATCAGCCTGGTATCGAAATTTTATTCGTTTTTAAATCCTAGGGTTGTTTTGTGTGAATTCGCTTTCAGTAGATCCCGCATTCAAACATAGGGGAAGAGTACCTAAATGCTGCTAAGTGACTATTGTCTACGATTTTTCCGTGCCTCGTGTGGGCCGTCCTACATGGTTTCACCCCTCGGAGATCGCACAATCGCATTCAGCAGCATTTGGAGAAATCTATCCGGACCGGAAATTTCCGGCAAAACCTGACCTCTCCCCCACACGGGAACATCAATTTACATGGGACACTCCCGCTTTGGCTTGTAATTCTAGTAACTTGAGCAGCACATGTTCCTTGCTTGATTTGAGAATCTTAGTGTTTTTGCACATTTTTACGAAACGTCCGGCGCTAAATAGCATGGCTTCATTTTATGCGTTAGAAATTACAGTAATATGAAATATATCTGTATAAATGGGGATTGTTCGTGTGCCATTGCTTGCGCATGTGTGGCAGTCTCAACTAGTTTGTGCGTGTTTGAAACCATTATGCATTACACTGAACGTGTGAGTATTTTTTGGCCTGATATGACACTGGTATGGCACTGATTGTGATAAAATGAATTATGCCTGTAACTGTGAAATTGGGGGAGGAGGCGTTCTGTTATCGTTGCATGTACGTTTGTAGTATTTTAAAGTTGTTTGTGTCATTGTTTTAAACCGAAATGGTTGGTATATTGGTATTCATACCAATGAATATATATATATATATATATATATATATATATATATATATATATATATATGAGGATCGGCAACAGCAGTTTGCCGTCCTGAACTGTCATGCATTGCTTCTCCATCCGAAGCTTTCGTATGGATGACACCTGTCTGAAGCTGTCATGCAGAAGTGCTTTATGTGGTAGATAAGCTGCTCTGTATAAGCTTGTGTAAATATGTGGTATTACTGTTCGTTTCAAGTACCATATCGTATGTCATGTCAGTGCACGAGCTTTTATAGGGGCATTTTTCTCAGACGCCCAGTTCCGATCATCGTCCGTAAACGATGATCAGAAATCGCCCCCCTCAGATATTCTCACGCCCCGGCTAGGTCTGGAGAATGTGGTAGGGACGGGCTCGGGGTCGCGAGCACGAATGTTTGGTGAAATGTTGACAATTTTAACAATCGCTCAACGCGAGACCCTCGCTCCAATAGCTTTGCCACGTCGACTTTTCTCAACGATACCCACCCGGTTTCCTGGTGCGTGTTTTTGCGCCGTTGAGACAGTCACGACATAATACGCTGTGGTATCAGCTGGTTCCTGCTACATAAGGCGCTGTGGTACCAGCTGGTTCCTGCTGCATAAGACGCTGCTGGTACCAGCTGGTTCCTGCTACATAAGGCGCTGTGGTACCAACTGGTTCCTGCTACATAAGGCGCTGTGGTACCAGCTGGTTCCTGCCACATAAGTGCATGAGATTGGACAGCTCTTCGTAGACACCTGAATCCAGCCATTGGCTGTTACACTTCTGTATGAATATCTCACAATGCTTTGCAATGGTGGCTTTAACTCCTCGTAGTGCATGCTCAACGAATAATTTTGGCCTGGAGTTTTTGACGTGCCCCGCAATACCACAACACGAATTCTTGTTTTAAACTGGCTCTTGGCTGGTTACCAGATGAACGTCAAAAACGAGGCGCATGACTTGTTGGCATGCGTTCTGAACGTGGGGTGGTAGAGAATCACGACGCCTACCGACTGGGGCACAGGACAGCTTAGTTCGTTAGCTCGCAAAAAAATATCTGGAACGCACAAGGATGGCAGAAAAGGGTAAGAAACAGTGGCACCTGCTTGGCAAAGTTCATTAATGCGGAGCGTTTGCTCCGCGGCAACGTGCCATAATAGCTTCCGTGTCACGCAAGACAGTTTTGGCTGAGTCTGCCGGGGTCTGTTTTACGGCAGGTGTCCTGTTTCTGTCTGGAGTTGTCTTACATCAAGTTTGTGTCGTGAGCACTTGTAAGTAATCTGACTGTCTGGAGCGGTCAAAGGCTGGGGTTTTTTTCGGAGCGGCTTAGCACTTGCTTCTTCCTGGCGCTGCCTGACCGCAGTACTGCGATGCCCGCGTCTACTGGCCGTGGCCATGTGTTGCTGACACCAGCGCTGGTGAGCAGACACACCCGGGCCTGTCCGCGTGTTGTCTGCCCAGCGGCTGGCGATAAGATACCCCGGCTGACTCACACCTGGGCAGACTCGGACGAGGTCAGAGTCCGCGCGCGGTGGTCGCGATCACACAGACACGGTCAACATTGGGAGCCGGCCCAGGGCCGACCGGTCGCGTGACGGACCGGGGCAAGCGCCGCAGCTGACACACCGGCTCGGCGTCGGCAAACTGACCCGCCACGCAACCGCGGGCCCAAAAAAACGCATGCCTGTTGGCTCTGAGTCACTAACACGCCTGGCGTCAGCGTGCTTGGTGGGAAAGGAAATTATACCATTTCAGCCCGGGACGCACGCGGTGACGCGGACAGCGCGGCACAATCTGCAGATCCAGGAGTCCGTGGGAATGCCTCTGCTCAGTAGGCGCCACACAGCACTCAGCCCTGTGCACCGTCACTTGCATTGCTATAGCTCACACCTCCGCTTGCTCTGTTGTAGCTCACACCGCCGCTTGCACTGTTGTAGCTCACACCTCCGCTTGCTCTGTTGTAGCTCACACCTCCGCTTGCTCTGTTGTAGCTCACACCACCGCTTGCTCTGTTGTAGCTCACACCGCCGCTTGCATCTGTTGTAGCTCCACCCGCCGCTTGCGCTGTTGTAGTCTCACCCGCCGCTTGCCCTGTTGTAGCTCACATCGCCGTCTGCACTGCTAACACCGGCCCCTGCGCTGTTGTAACTCAACCCCGGCCACAACACATGAACGCGGTTCGTCAACAGCGAAACCAGGCCACGCCGCCCGGTAAGCTCGGCTACAGCGGGCCGACGCCAAAGGCCGCGGGTTCTCGCCCAATGTCACGACACGCGATGCGCCGCTGGTGGCTAGCCTGCACTTCACCGACAGTGCAAACAAAGCGGCCCGCGCTTACAACGGCTCGCTCGTCCCTGTGCGCTAATGGGTCACAAACAAGCGAGAGTGCGAGACAGGTGATCGATTGGAAAGCCTCGGAGGATGCATTTTTTAAAGCGATTGTAGCTGAGAAACGGGGGGAACATAGGCAAGTATGACATCGTCTCTGGAGCATGCAGGCGTCGTACAGCACACACCAGGCTCCGCGCCCGCCGACAAAACACCAACTACACGGGGCGCCGCGCGACCGACAGGGTGCGGACTGGCGCCCCATTGAGCCGCCCTACTGCTGACCGCTGATGGCGGGCCCCCGCTGCGGCATGCTCGAGCCCGGTCGATCCGTGACATCATCGGCGGCCGACCCGTCGCCCACACGTCGGCCACGATCGCCGGGCGGCCGCGTGCCGACCCGGGGCAGAGCGGCGCCCCCCCCCCCCCCCGCCCTCGGCGGCTCGTGACCGCTGTTGTCTCCGGGCGCGCGTGACAGGGCCGTGCGCCCCACCTCTGCGTGGGATCGGGGCCGGGTTGTTTTGACGGTGGCGTCCCGAAAGGCCAGGGCGCAGCTTTTAGCAGTCCCGTCCCTATTGATCCAATGTGTGCTCGATTGGATCACTCTTTTTAGGCCGTTTTGTATACAGAGTATTCGCCGCCTGTCCGATTTGCGGCCTCGGCAGCGCTCGGCAGCGTCGACGAAAGAGTAGTCCCAGGCGCAAAGTTCACGCCTACCTTGACAACGGTGTACAGGAGTGCGTTTCCCTTGCAGCTAGCACCCGCACGTGCTACGTGCGTGGATCGTTCCGCTATATGTCCTCGGCTGTTGACATCTTAGCGCAGTCGGGAGGAGGTGACTGATCTACCTCGTCTGAATTTCGCCGATCGGGTTCGTCTCTCACCCTGGTCGATATCTGGATATTAGGACCAGATCTCACCGCTCGGACGCCCGCAAGCCTCCCTCCGCGCCCAACCCGGTATTCAAGCCCCCGTTTTTATACTGCCACGACCCGCCGCGCGGGGATAAGCGGAGTGATGACGCGGGGTCACCGCAGTGGTGACCATTAGCGGTCGGCACCATCGGCCGTCAGCACCAGTCGCCGGCGGCCGGCGCGGACCGCCGCAGCGCCTAGCGGCGACCATTAGCGGTCGGAACCATCGGTGTCAGCACCAGTCACCGGCGGCCGGCGCGGACTGCCGCAGCGCCGCAGCGGCGAACCATTAGCGGTCGGCACCATCGGTGTCAGCACCAGTCACCGGCGGCGGCGGACTGCCGCAGCGCCGCAGCGCGCCCGTCGGCGGGTCAGTGCTCGGGGTTGACCGGACCAGCCGGGGCCGGCCGCCGACCGGCCCGTCCTGCCGGGCTCCGCTGCCGGCGCCGGCCGCACGCTCTGTCCGCCCGGCTTTGTTCCGACTCGCGGCGCCGGGGACAGTCTCTCCACGTGGGCCGCGTGTGGGCCGTGTGCTGGCGGACAGCCGCCGCAGTCAGGGCTGATGTTGGGAGCGCCTAGCTCCCTGCCAGGGCGGTGGCCGGTTCCAGAGTCACCTCGCCACCAGTTTGGACGTTGGTCGTATCTTAAAGTGAAATGCTCGGGTACTTGGATTACTGCAGTGGTCGTCCATTCTTTTCCACCGGGTCACCGGGCCGCCTTGTCTGCCGTGGTGTAAGGAAGTCGGCTTCGCCGCCGCCGGATGCTGTGACGTCATATGTCGCTCTGCGCGTCCGGGGCCCGCGCCGACGCGGTTCCTGTGAACGCGGCCATTCGTCACGCGGTCGGTGACGTCACGCACGCGGTTGCCGTCCGCCCCGGATTAGGATGCGGGACGGGGCAGGGCGCAGTGGTTCGGCTGCCCCGCTGTGCGAGCGGTGGAAGTTCTCCGCGAGCGTGCCAGGTCCCGTGGAAGTGTTGCACTTAGCCGTCCGTTGTCAGCGGCCAGTGCGGCCGCCAAGCTTTCGTGGGCGTCGTCGGTCGGCCGGAACATTCACACGACACGACACGCATGCCACAGTGAAAGCTACTTCACTAGATTGAGCAGGGCCCTAAGCTGGGAGCCAGTAGCCGCGCAGTGCTGTTGTTTTCCAAGCAGGCTCCTTAGAGGGTGAGTGGCGCCGGATTGTCGCTCTCAGGTATGCTAATGATGTGCATTGACCAAGTTCGGGGGACATTGCTAGGTGACGCCGTTGCCTCCATGAGTTCGGTCTGGCCTGTCCCTCGTAGTTTTCTGCTGGCTCCATGGCTTCGGCCCCGTCCGTTCGTCCGGATTCTGCTGGTTCCATGGCTTCGGTCCCATTTGTCCGTCCTGGTTCCGCTGGTTCCATGGCTCCGGTCCCGTCCGTCCGTCCTAGTTCCACTGGCTCCATGGCTCCTGTCCGGCCTGTCCGTCCGTCGTGTTTATGTAGAAACATATTTTACTCAATTTTGCAATGTTCTAGCAACAAATAGTGAGGATTCAGCGCAACATTACGTGCATTAAGGGCTCATTAAGTGCTCAAATCTGCATTGGGGAGGGGGAGGGGCGAGAGCGATACCGCCCCTCACAGAGGAATACAAATCGACACCTCAGGCTTGGTCCCCGTTGGCCCCAGGCTATGTGACGACCATCCAGCCCTGTGTGGCCATCATGCAGTCCTCCTTGCACCAGCCAGTCCTTGTCCGTTGTTCTAGGGCTAAATGAACGCAACTTAGCACCAGCTGTCAGCGAGCTATGCACCCCAATAATCATCAGCATGCGTTGTTCGCTGGATGCCGAGGGTCGCCACCAATGACGGCGAGGGACGTCCGGCCGTGACGTCACCGACGCGGGTGGTCTGCGGGGTCCAGCCGGCGCAGCTGAGGTGGCGTTTGCACGCGACGGAAGTGCCTAGCCCAGCCCTGATGCGGATGAGGAGCAACTGCCCCTGATCTAGCAGCTCAGGGGCGACGGAGGAGGAGTCTGCCCGGTCCGGGCAGCCCGCACCGACCCGCTCTGTCCTTCCGCCGCCCGGCGAGGGGGGGGGGGCTGGGTGCTGAGGTCACGCCCGGCACCCGGCTCTGTCCCGTCATGCTGTCCCCTGACGGCCGGCGCTGCCGCCCCGCGTGACGGTGCGTCACGCGCGCGCGTGACGGCTGCGGACGCTGGGACAGGGCCGGTTTTGTGTGCTGTGATTGGGTCGCGAGTGGTGGCGGCGGGAGCGGCGTGTGGCTGCCGTGGCTGACGAGAGCCGCCACCGTCGCGGCCGGCTGACAGCCAATTGGTCAGAAGCAGTGGCTGGCACTTGCGTAGTTGGACACGCTCTAAGCGTGTTAATGCTCCACTTGTGTACTTAATTGCATTTCAAAGTACCAGACTGGCAAAGATATCTGCCACCAGCCACCATCCGTCACTGGTCACCGCCTGTCACCAGCCCGGATCCGTCAGCTGTTTCGACATCACCAAATCCCGCTCGACGCAAACCCAAATTCGTGAACATCCGCGACCCGTTACCAAAGCCGACGCCTCACCAAGCCCGACCTTTCACCACCCCAGACCCCTCACTAACCCTGCCCGTCACCAACTGCAATCTGTCCGCAACTCGGACCAGCCACCAAGCCCATCCCGTCACCATCCCCGCCCGACAAAACTGCTTCTGGTGACGTCAGTGGTCGACCTACTGGCGCGACAGCTGCCGGTGCCGCGCCATTGGCCCTGGCCGAGTGCGGCGTGCGAGGCGGTTTTTGGCCGGGTCAAAACATCGCCACACTTCACCGGAGGCTTTCTAAGCGGGGGGCCTTCACCCCATTCTCGGCGCGCGAGAGAGGAAGTGCGCTGCCGCAGCGTGATGTTTATCTGAGCTTGGCCAATGGCTGACACCACGTGGAAGCGTGCATAGGTCTCGGGCTGACTCATCGGCCGGCGGGCCGAGCCAGCTGTGAACTGGTTTTGTTGCGGTGTCTGGCCTCAGCCTCAGCGCATTACTCAGCTGGAGCAGCGGAGCATTGGGGAGGGGGGAGACGCGGACTTGCGCTATGCATTGTCCGTGCCCCATGAGTGTTGCCGGCTCAAATGCTCAGAAACAATCATCTCATGTAGCCTGAATCGGGCGTTTGGACGCAGCTTATTGGCGGGCTCCTGGCGCACTGGCGGAACGGGCTGCCAACGCAATGCTGGGATGCACTGCAAGC
>NW_023596461.1:26296805-26347185 GCF_011947565.3 Pollicipes pollicipes
CCCTCTCGCGGCCCGTTTCGCCAGCCATTCACCACGTGCACCCCCGGCCGACCCAGTTCTGCATCCGCTCTCGCCACTCACCCCTCCACTTGGTCCATGCGACGGTTCAGAGCGTCCAGAGAATCGGCAATGCGTTTGAGCTGCTCACGCTCGTTGATCTGCTTCGGGTACGTGCAGCACATGATCCGGAAGAGGTTGGCGAAGCTGAACTCGATGGAGCCGTCCTGGTCGACCGGCTGCGTGTTGTAGAGGTAGCCTAGAATGCCGTCCGGCCGCTTCTTGGCCTCCTCGGCCGCCTTTCGCTCTTCCTCCAGCTCCTGCGGACGGCGCCGTACGCGCCGGGTCAGACTGGGCCGCGGCGGCGTTTGCGGAGGCGGCAGAGACCTTCGCTCGCATCCACCCATCCATTTCCGCATACTAGTCACGGGAAATCGGCGGTGGGGTCAAGGTAAGGAACGCGGCAAATAACTCCATTTCCGGCCAACGTTTGACCTCGTTTATGCACTTGAGCTATAAAAACAACACTGGGCTTATTAGCTTTGCGTGATGTACGTACATAGCAATAGCAATGGGGTCACCCGAGGGCCCAAACCTAGCCATCATCAGATCTCTATGTCCATCATGATTACATCCAGTTACAACATGAACGTTCTTTCGCGTCTTTGAAGCGCATGCGTCTCAAGGCGCAAACAGTGGGATAAGGAGCAAACGAACACACGAGCAAACGAACGGTCAACGAACGAACAAACGAACCTTCTTTGTCTTCTTGGCGAGCACCTCACGTGTACCCCAGGTGACGTTGTTCAGGTTGATCAGGGAATACAGGATGAGCAGCAGGTACATGGACGGAATGGACAGCAGGTAGATAAACCCGGGGATGATGCACTTAAACTCCTGCGGATGCAGAATGGCTGCTATCACCATGAACAGGATGGTTGCCATGAGGAAGATGAAGGTTGGCGACCCGGGCCCGTCCTCATACAGCTGCAGCGTTTGACCCACGATCACGGCCATCATGATCAAGGCATAGCCGGCCGAGAGTATCTGGGCCACCAGCAGCTGCAACAAACGCACGGGGCTCGTCATCCAGCCGTCGAAGTGTGATATCTGATGGCATTCGAATGTCACAATTAGTCATTCTAAAGGCTTGGAAGCAAAAGCCACGTTTTGAATCGGACTTGATGCTAGATTCACAAAAAACTTGTCTCCTGCCTTGATGGAGCTAGTCGGTTGTGTTTTGCTGTTACAATTCCTGCCGAATAAACACCAGACTTGCAGTCTGCATTCATCGTATGGTGAAGCTGCACAAATCACGAAACTTCTGCGTTCGATCGGGTACGAAGTGGAAATGATGTCACTGAACAGCCCTTTCCCACCTGAATGCTAGACTTCAGTGTGAAGCAGACCACCATGAATATGATGATGGGGTAGACGTTGTACTGGAAGGACGTCCAGTTGTCGATTCGGAAGGCGGCCACGAAAGCTCCCACCAACATGAGGAAGATGGTGCCGGGCCCCAGAATGGTACCAGCCATCAGGAACGACTGAAAGCATTAGACGTGGTCAAAACAGAGCACATTGCGTCGAGACAAATCGTGCAATGTCTTCAGCGCGTCGAGGGGGATTTGCGTGGTAAACATGAACATACTCACGATGGATAGCGTCGGCGAAGAACTACATTAACTGTTATTCAGCGTACCGTAAATGTAAGTGCATATCACTGAACACCAGAAGACATCTAGCCAGCTTTTAAGTCCATTCGAAATCTCGTTAAGAGCTGAGGACGATTTCCTAACGTGCGAACCTCGTCCCTTTAAAGAAAACGTGACGTTGACTCGCCCTCACCTGGTAGCCGATGTACGGTAGCGAGATGTTGTCGTTGATCCTGATGGTGGCCTTGTAGTCCATCAGCAGGTCCATGATGTTGGCGATTGTCGAGGGCACCCAGCGGCGGCGCTGGTTGTAGAACTCGCTGAAGCCCTCCGGACAGTGGGTGTAGGCGTCGGAGGCGGCCGAGTACTCCACCCGATAGCCTCTCTGTAGCAGCAGAGTGCACAGCCACCGGTCCTCGCCCTGATCGTACTGCACGTAGTGGCGCGCCTGGTGAGACGTCAGCGTGTACTTCTTCATCACGTTGTCGTCCATCAGGCCCTTGGCGCGGAAGAGCGAGAAGCAGCCGGGACTGCAGAGCACGCAACCGATCATGTGCTCGGTAGCCTTCTGCAGCCAATGGCCGATGGCGTACTCGAACAGCTGGTACCACACCATCGGGCCCGAGCCCACCGGGTGGATGCGGCCACACGCGGCGCCCAGGTTGCGGTTCTTCTTCATCAGATCGACCAGCAGCTTGACGGCGGACGGCTGGAAGTCGATGTCGCCGTCCAGCGTCAGCAGGTAGGTGTTGTCGGCCATGATCTCCTTGCGCTCCACCGAGATGTCCAGCTCCATCAGCCGGTAGCCGAGCAGGTAGTACATGTACATCACCTGGCTCCAGCGCTTGCGGTGCCGGATCAGCATCTTGTTCTTCAGGTGGGCGATCATCTTGGTCTTGCCCGGCAGCGTCCACGTCAGCCTTCCGCCGTACGGCGTCGGCGTCTTGACTGGCGGCCGGAGGCGGATCGGGATCTGGTGCACGTGCGACGCCGCCTCGTCGATACACTCCACCAGCAGCTTGACGAAGCGGTTGGCCACCTGCTCGTCCTCGTCCTCGTCCGACATCTCGAAGGCGTCGTCGAAGAAGATGTGTGTCTCGAACTCGTAGTAGTCCTTGTCGCGCACCTTGAGGTACTCCTGCGCCACCTTCATGGCCGACTGATCCTCGTCCAGGCGCAGCACCGACTTCAGCATCTCCATCATCTCGTCCTGCGTCTCGTGCCACATGGTGGCGCAGGCGATGATGCGCGTGATGTGGTCCGAGGGCTTGACGTTGGCCGTCTGCGACGAGTCTGTGTGGATGCTGATGGTCTCGTAGTGCTGCGTGCCGTCAGGGTCGTCTGGGTCGATGACCCGCGTGTCCGAGTCGAGCCGCTCTGGCTCGTCGTCCTGCCGCCGGTTCATGCTCAGCGACTGGTCGATCAGCAGCGAGTTGTACATGGGCGTGACGAACAGGGTCTCGGTGGCGGCCAGTCGCTCGCAGTGCGGCGTCCAGATGTGCAGCGTGATCCAGGTTTGGGAGAACAGCCACAGCACCCAGATCCAGACGTGCTGCGGGGTGGCGTCGAATGGTCAGATATGGCGCGCCATCTCGAGACGCCGGCGCGCGGGAGATGCGACCGCAAACAATCAAAGAGTACGCGCACTGTCTGCGAGGCCTTCCTCTAGGTAAAATGTGTGCCATGATTACGCTATCGTAAAACTGAATCCATGTATAATCCAGATAATCCATTAGACGGAAAACGTACATAGATACAGCTGAATCAATGCATTCCGTCACCGGTAACACGTGCAAAATGAATTGAAGTAACTAATGCGTTACTTGCAGCCTACTCCGTATGAACTTCCATCAATTAATGGGATAAAACCCTCAGAACGAATAAGCCCGCCGCAGACGTCTACCCACGCGCGGCAGGCTTCTCATAGCGTCACCTAAGCCACCGCGAAAACGCACCTCGCCAGCGATAAAGTCCTTGATGTAGTCGCCGGACGGGCACTCGAAGAACAGGTATCCGGGTATGGTGTCGCGCAGGAAGCAGGCGTCGCCGGCGCGGAGGCCGCAGCTCATCAGCAGCAGCGACAGCGTCACCGGGATCGTCAGGTTCACCGGGAACGCGAAGCTGAAGCCCTGGATGCAGATCTTGCAGGCAAACTTCCCTGAAACGCGGCGCCAGTGGAGCGTGAGTGGGCAGCGTTCCTGTGATTGTCGCAGAGGCTTACGTGCACCGGCGAATGTCGCTCAGGCGACAGTGCTGCGAAGCGATTCCGCGGAGGGTGCTGAACAGTATGTGTTCAATCGAGGGGTACTAGTTCATATCTAATTCCTTTCAAAAACCAATTTCCCCCAAATGAGCGGGGTTTTTAACTTCATCATCATATTTCTCCAGCAATGCGAAAACGCGTTGAAAGCGTCTTTTAAACTTCATCCGCACCACAAGGTTGCCCGGTATGGTACCGCCAAGTGCGCGTCGCTCACCGAAGATGTATGCGAGGTAAGCGGAGAAGATCTGGATGAAGCAGACGTAGATGGCAGCGCTGCTGTCCGAGAAGATGGTCTTGGTGTCGGCGAAGCGACGATCGAAGTTGGCCGTGTCGGTGACGGCACTTATCGGCGCGCTGGACGTCTGCCGAGCATGCAACAAACGTCACAACATTACGCTGAAGGAGGAGGCGGGACACCGGGCGTGCAGGGCTGCCGGCATCCGGGACAGCTGCCTCCCTCCATTCAATTCTCGATGTTTTGGAATCGTACGGCGACAACGAATGTGCCGCGTTTTGGAAGACCTTGTCTAGATTTTGCGCTGTCGCGTTCGCGGTCACGTTTATGTTCACATTCAGTTTATTTTCTGCTCAGCGCCATAGTCTCTAGCCAATGGCGCGTTCTGCCTCGTACGGACCAACTTCGCAGGCGACTGACGAGGCGCTGCACCACGACTCCTACCTCGTTGACGAACAGCTTGTGCTCGTCGAAGCTGTCGGTGAACTTGGAGAAGAGGTCGTTGACGTCATCCAGGCGCAGGTACATAAACAAGACCATGCAGGCAAAGAACACCATAACCTTCCACAATGACACGAACAGGTACGTCCAGTAGCGGGTCTTCTTCATCTTCTCTTTGATCGTTCCCAAATACTGAATTGTCTCTGTAAAGCGCCAAACATCCATTAGGACTGCCCAGCAGCTAAGCGACAACCAGGAGTAAATGTTTTAAGCTGACTTACAAAGTGACGCATAGCACATTGCAAACAGGCAATATACAGAGACGAAATCAATACCTTATAGACTGAGAAACAGAAGAAGGGACATGTTCAAGCAGTGCAAGCGTTCAAGCGTTCCTGACTGGCCAAAAAAGCAGTGTATCTGTCGAGCGACTTCCAACAGTCGATCACCTTGAATGGATTCCGTACCATTCCCAGCTTCTGCCCACATGCCCCAGTAAAAAGTGCCCCGAGACGCCCTGATCAGCTGAGTGCACTTACTGACTCGCGACTTCCGGTCCACGTAGTTCTCCCACCAGCCGAAAGATGTCAGCACAACGGCCAGGGGGATGGCCCAGCAGGCGTTGACGTTGCCCCGCTGGTACTCGACGATGGGCCAGACGATGAAACCAGAGGCCTGGCCCAAAATTGCGGCAATGTCGCACACCGTCTTCAAGAAGCGCTTCGACTCCTTGTTGGTGCGTGACAGCATGCCTGAAAGCAGGAAAAATGCTATCTGTTCGATATGGGTGGCTTGTGCCCTCTGTCAGCCAGATATCAGGGAAAAACGGTTGACACTCTTAAACATCTGGCAAAACATCCAAACAAAAAAACACCGTGAGCAATGGCGTTGATACGTGATAGCGCTGATGCAATGCGAAGATATGCACTTTGTCTCAAAAAGCGGTGACACGAGGCATTGTCCTGTGTTTGCCCACCGGCACAAAACAGGAAGACAACACACAAGAATTCGTACCTGGCCGTCTAATGATAAATCCATCGACAACAAAGCGGTTCCGATGCCACAGCAGTACAACCCATGAGTGAATCACTCGGATAGAGGTGCCGCATGCAACAAGGCAGGAGCGAGCGGCTACACTCACCGAATATTCCGGGCACGATGCAGACGCAGTTGGTGAGCATGACGCCCTTCACGGCGTCCAGGTCCGGCAGCACGAAGAAGATGAGCAGCGCCAGGCCGACGGTGTGCAGCGACTCGAACAGCACCACCACTAGGAAGTGGGCGAACTCGGGCCGACGCACCGACTGCGGACGGGGGCGGGGGGTAAGAGCGGGCTCGAGAAGCGGCCGCAGACTCGGAGAGCACCGGCCGGCGCTGTGGCCGCAGGGAAGAGGCCGACCGGCTGAAGGTCGATTCGAAATGAAAGCTCTTCGATGCGAAGGACGGTAAAGTGAGGGAGTGTTAACTGTGCGCGAAATTTCCGCAAAACTGTAGCTCGGGGTGCATAATTGCTGTGAAGTTACAGCCGAGTTAGCTATCGGCACCGCAAGAGACCTTTTACCGGTTCCAACATTCGCGATGCACCTTAAAGTCGGGAAACTTTCGGACATTACCAGACCAACTTCTTCGTACTAAACTAAGCAGAACAGCGCCTCGAACATGACAAGGTCGACGTTGGACTGGAAAGAAGCATTCAGGGTCTGAGAACTAGCCGGCATCACTAAGCCCGTTCACGAGTTTCTGAACAAAATCGACCGGAAACAAAGCGTCGTTGGCGGCTGGTGCTGGTGCTAGCCGTGAATCAGCGGCGCGGTCGCTGACGCTGCCCAGCTGTCGTTTCACCCGCCAGCACCCAGCGTCCTGCGCCGGGAAAGCAGTTCACCTTGAAGAAGCACATCCGGGTGGATCGGAAGAGCGTGCCGGCCTCCGGCGTGATGAAGCAGAAGAACAGGCACCACACCCAGGCCACCTTCTCGACGTCGGGCAGCTGCACCTGCCAGGTCTTGTCGAGGCCTGCGGGGCAGCGGGCGACGTCAGTGCACGTAAACACGCACAGCCGCGCGCACAACCAGCAGGCGGGATCAGCAAGCACATAGATGGAGACAGTTGGATGACACTGCCCTCGCTGATTTGGCGGGCCGGTTTAGTGGATCGCTTTATCATGTCAACTATCTGATAAGCTGAAGTATGCCATTGCTGTAAGCAATTAAGTTGAGCATTCACGAGTCATAAAAATCACCCGATCCCAATTGTGATCAAAGATCGGTATGTCATGGGTGCTGCAACCTCATTAAAATCACAAGAGCAACACAAAAACGCCGCCAAGCGGACAGTTGCAATTGACATGCCTTCAGAACATTTTTCGGTGGTCGACTTTCCCCTTCCTGACATCGGCAACGTAAGACTTTCCCCTTCCTAGCATCAGAAAGGTAAACTCTCCGTTTGGATGGCCGTTCCATGAGCATCTGCCCAACCATGAAGACAGATGCGTCATGCAGATGTCATCAGATGCCATCGGCATGTCATCGGTAGATGCGGGTCACAGCTGACAGACAACACGGTATCCGAAGCATCTTAAAATCTTTACACGTGGTTAATGTGTTGAGGAGACCAGGAAAGGGCTCGCAGAGACGGAACATTTTATAACCAACGCCTATCGTTCCCTTGCTTTCACCAACATACGCGATCTTACTAGCCTCAAGATGTTACTCAATGCAACATGCTTGATTGGTTTTAATGATATCAAGTTAGCCCATGACAAACATAACAACATGACATTTTTATTGATGATATTTTTACATGATTATACGCGATATTTTTATACAAATAAACTCGTCTCAGGGTAGACGTTCACTCGCGGTGGACAGATCGCAGATAATCCGTTACAAGGTGAAATGGCAACTGGAGCTAACCGGTCGTGTTCATCACGTAGCATAATGGGGATCACTTCATAAGCCGACAGAAACTTGGTCAAGCCGATTGTGAGCAGATAAATCACAAACTGTACAAGCTGTAGCTGACATCACGAGCTCGCACGGTGCCTTCAAGGCTTAAGCAACAGCGAATTTCACCTATAATTGGCCGCATCTCTGAAAAATTCTCAAATTGGAATTGGATTTGAGTAATCCCCCAAAACATCTAGGTTTATCGCGGGCGGAGTGCAGCCAAAAGCGGACCCTGGCTTGCTTTCATTCGGGCGTTGCGACACCTCAGTTCATATCAACCCAACGACATAAAGTTCCACGTTTGCCAAGTATGCACGCGTCAAGGACAGTCTGATGAATAAAGGAAATTCTCTTCACATGCTGTTTGAATCACAAAACATTGGAATGCTTTTTGATAGGTTATTAATGCGTTGGTTCCGAATCGGTGGTCAGAACGGGTTCACGAGTTACGGCGCTACCTTTCCAGAGCCGTGTACGTAAACCCAAAAACACTCCAAAGAAATTTGCAAGGGCTAATCCGGCGACACGGGCAGTTTCAAAGCTTGGTATCTGGCCACCAGCGTCAGGATGAGCAACACTCACATACTGTTTGGAACACACATTCTACACAGTTCTCGGGCATGTGCTCCGTCTGCCACCTAATCAAAGCATGCGTGGTGTATGAGCCACGCATCCGTTCAAAGCTCGGACGTGCACAGCCTCTGTCATCTTTGAGGTTCAGCTTTGAGATCGCACAAAAAATGTCCGAAGGTCATAAGCTATAAAATGCGTGGCTCAAGACCACATGTGTTCTCCCGACGACATCTCCAGCCGTGAAACCGCTTACAATCACCGGAAGCCCTCGCCAAGACACTCCCAACCGCGCTAAAAACACTCGCTCCTGTCATCCAGCGTCGCGCCACGGCCGTCCCACAAGCGGCCCGGCCTCCGGGCGGGTCGCGGCGTCCCCGTGCGGGCCCGGAGGCCGGCGGGTGGCGGCGGCGACCAGCCTTGGTCGGCCGCCTGGCCCCGCCGGCTCGGCCGGCGCAGCAGGGTGTGGTCCCTGGGCTGGCTCCAAGGCCGGACCAGCTTTTTGTCCGCCAGCTGACGGGAGGAGCATTTCCTGGCGGTGGCGGCGGCCCGATCGTCCACGGCACCAGAGCGCCCGCAGAAGACCGGGCGCCGCACGCTGCCATCGCCGGCGCGTGCCCCAGTTTCGGCCGCAGGCTCCCGGGCCGCGACGGACACAGGAGTCGGCACGAGTGTACTCTTTACCGGGAAAGTCATGGCTATTTCCATCGTTTCTTTGCTACACGAGCAAAATTTGCCAGGCGCTCATCAAAGACCGTTCTCCACGTACGGGACATAAACGTTCCATGAACCTGCGCCAAAAGGCACGTGCGTTTCACCGCACTTATTCCAAAAATCACGCCAGCCGTGATTGGACAGCTGATCAGACCGAGCGGTCGCGGCAGGCTCCTCCGCCACGGAGAGATCGTCCACGACGCCACGAACCGGACTTGGGACGCGAGCGCGCTCCACAGGGCGGGGACGTGGCGCCGACCAAGGCCGCCACCGCCAGGGATGACCAGCGGGCAGGGCGTGGTCCCGTCCGGCCCACGTCACTGGAGACACCGCCGCTGGACAGGGTAGCGCTGCGGTCGGGGTCAGCCAGGGGTTTCCATGCTCTGGCTAAGTGCTGGTGATGGCTGCGTGGTGTTCTATGGCTGCTCCGGTCGTCAGGCCAGCAATCTCACAACGCCCGATTTCCTCAATTGGATCAGCTAAACATACTGTTCATATCGCACGCACCGCGCGGGATGTGATGCAGCTTCTCACTGCCCAAGATCGGCGGATTTACCTCAGCGCCCTGTCCTCATAGATTACTAGAGTGCGGGAGCGACAAACGTGCCAGCAGCAATGTATAACGGGACAGAGTCGACCATTCCGCGGCCGCGGCGAACAGCTGAAGCACCCGAGGTGAAGGACGCAGCTGCTACGCTGGAAAGCCCCGCAACACCTCACAAAGACGGCCATTAGCGATAGCCATGCACGGCAGCGCCATGGTTACCATGACGAGCTGGGTCCGGCCGACGGACGCCCGGCACGCCCGCCCCATACAGTTTCCGGCACGACCACAGGCTCCGCTCGTGACTTCAGGCGTCGCGGCACCACCCAAGGCCGGGAGCAGGGGATGAGGTGGGGAGGGGGAGGGGAGGGCAGCCGGGTGATGGAGCTTCCCAGACCGCCGCGTCGCCGGGAGTCACGCCCGTGGTATGCCTCACGCGGCACCGGAGTCGCGACGCGTCACCGGGCGGCGCAGAGTCAGCGGTCCGGACGCTCCGCCGCCGCAGGCACGCTCTCCGGCCGAGCGGAGGCGGCGGAGACTTCTCTGACAGCGGCACGGAGCATGTCCGAGACAGCGGGTTCAGGACGTGCCAGGTGCAATCAGTCCGCACGCAAGGGCGCCGCATGTATAGGCGACGGACGTCTCGCCGGCGGCCAGAGTCACGGACGGTGGCAAGAGGTGCTCCTTCGCCTGACAGGCGGACAGCGGCACCAGCCGGAAGCTGTGCGCAGCGCCGGCGTCCCAGCTCTCCGGTGTACAGTGGCAGCCGCGGTCGGCCCGCGCGGCCGGCTCGACTGTACAAAAAACGAAAGTTGGCAGGCCGACCTTGAGGCGGCGGTCCGGTGCCGGCCGGGCGGCCGCACACCGTTACCGGCGGCGGCGCGGGCGCGCTGCGGTCGGGGGAGAGGGGCAGCACATCCCAGCAGGCTGTCGAATGGGGGACGGCAGGGAGACTGCTGGCAGCTCCCAGTGCACAGCGATGGCTGATGGGACACCCGATCAGGGAAAAGGGCGGAGAAGTCGTCAAGGCTGTGGTCTAGTCAAACACAAGTGGAAATAATTGCAATAAAAAGAGGTGAAAACGGCAGATCTCCGCGATCTGTGTACTGCAACCACAGGGCTTTAACAATCCAAAGTTGACACAGTTAAACAGCCCAATGCCACTATTTTTATGGGCGGCTTCTGGGAAGGAGTTTGAAAAGTTTCAGGAATCATCCACCACAGAAGTGAGATTTTGACTAAACATAACATTGAGTAACCTTGAACCGACACCATAATTAAGACACCACGCATAACAGTGAACAGAGCCACGCAACTTGCGCATCCTATGAGCTATCAAACTGCATGCATCCGCCACTGTCTTCAGTATAAACGAATGACCATTGTGCATCAATATGTGCGAGATTTCAACATGGACAACATATGCTTCTCCATATGGACAGCGCTCAGAGACAGTGAGGGGGGAGGGGAACATCAGGGAGGACAGTGACCGCTGGTGGTGTGCAGCACTACCTCAACTTAATCAACGGGCTGAACACGACACTATTGGTGGATCAACCCGCTCACTTTCTACCTACGCCCACGGCGCTTGACCAGGTGACCACTAATTCACCACCAACGGCCACCGCCCGTCTGATACCCTAAGTGATCAGCCCATCACCATCACTGCGGGCAGGGCAGGGTGGGACAGCCAGCCCAAAAACGTACCACTCGGGGCTGGCACCGGGCTGACTGGGAGGTCATCTGCCTGAACCTGCTCGCCGCTTGTATAAAAATATGGAAAGACGTTGCCCCTTGGCTGTATGATAATTCGCAGCTCAGAGCTCTGATGGCCGAGCGGGACACAGCAAGGGACACCTGACCGGCTTCGTGCTGTATAATAACCCGCAGCTCAGAGCTCTGATGGCCGAGCGGGACACAGCAAGGGACACCTGACCGGCTCCGTGCTGTATGATAACCCGCAGCTCAGAGCTCTGATGGCCGAGCGGGACACAGCAGGGGACACCTGACCGGCTCCGTGCACCCCAGAGACTCACACGGACTTCACAGGGCTTCGAAACAGTGTTGGGTGTGCCATCATAGCCGCCAGACGTAATTTCCTCTGTGGTGTGGTGACTCCTGGTGGCCGTTGTAATTTGTTGCCTACTTTCAAACGATTCGCCAGGACGTTATAAGCCAACCGAGAAGATTTGTTAGAAGGAAACTCTGACCTGGCCGACGAGTTCGACCGTCACTTCTCGACGGTTGGGTCCCGACTTGCCACCACACTGAGAGGGAGCACCGGGCGGTCACCCGGACCGGCAGCTGTCTGCAGGACCTCCTTTACTTTTAAACCCGCTCCCTCTCTCTGGACAATGTTCGCCGATCCGGCGGACGAGCAGCCCGAGAGCGGTGGGTGTGCACGGCGTACCCACAACAGCAGCGCGCAGATGCTCCCCTGTGATCGGTCCGCATCTTCTGCGGATCAGCAGCTGCTCCCTCGCAACTCGGATATTTGGCGGCGAAAGGAAAATTGAGTGTGCGATACTCATCCCGAAATCAGGCAACCGAGCTGTACCGCTAAATAATATGCCCTCACCTCTCTTAAGAGTGCTATCCAAAATTAGTGAAAGGTCACTTGCAACCAGCTCAGCACGTATCTACACAGCTAGGATATTTTCAGGTTGCTCAATATGCCTACCGGCAAGGTCACTATACTGAGGCCGCTATATGTACTGCAGGTGCTGAGGGCGAGGACGCTCATAGTATCGTATTTTATCGTATCGCTTTTTATAGCAGCGTACTTTGTCATATCGTGTAATACGTTGTTACGAACCGAACCTAGCAAACGTTCCAACGAGCAGAAGACCAGAAGAGCCACCTTGTGAATTGTTTTCGAGCAGGCAAATACACTTACGAGAGTGCAGTTTTCAGTGCTATTTGTGACAGAGAAGACGATGTTCCCCTTGGAGGAGAGGACCGATAAATCCCTACGTGCCAGACCATTTTGGGATGGAGATGGTAATACATCGATCACGGTATCGGCAGGTGCAGCATGATCAGGAACACCCCGCCAGTGCTTTGATAGGGCTTTGATGGGGTGGGCCTCCGGTCCACAATTCTGTGGTCCAGTCATCCCAATTTTGTTATCACCCTGTTCGTGACTGCAATGCGTGTGGCTCGGACAGAAGACCACCGATCTCTATGCCTACCGCGTACGTTGTGTCTTAATAAGTTAAACCAACTCCGTTTGTTAGCGTCTCCGGGAAGATCCAGTTAGAAGTTATCAGAACTGGGTGACCTTGTTATCCATACTCGTCGTGCACGCCTCTGCACTAATTGGGTGCAGGCAAATTGCAAACTGACAGACGCTGCAACAACAGTTAGCCCAGGCGCCCGCCCCTCCTGAGAACGACGAACTCATCGGGCCGCCCGACAGCATGCCAAGGCGCCCGCCCATCCTGAGAACGACAGACTCATCGGGCCGCTCAACAGCATGCCCGGGCGGCCGCTCTCCTGAGCGGAGGCCGGACCTGCGCTGCCCGAGCAGTCTGTCGTTCTCAGGACGGACGTCTGTCTGATACCGACCTGACCTAGGATGCCTGACACCGGCTGCATGATACCGACTGCCTGATACCGACCTGACATCGGATGCCTGACACCCACCTGACATCGGATGCCTGACCCCAATCTGACACCAGATGCCTGACACCAACCTGACATCAGATGCCTGACAACGGCTGCATGATACCGAATGCCTGACACCGACCTGACATCGGATGCCTGACCACAACCTGACACCAGACGCCTGACGCCGACCTGTCATCAGATGCCCGGCACCAGCCTGACACTAAAAGCTGACCTCCCTCGCGCGGAACAGGGAGTCAATCACTCAGCCAAGAGGCCACCGTGACGACGCCGCGAACAGTTCATTTCCATACATAGAAGAATCGTTATCTAATTGGCGCCGGATGCTGCTGAGGCGCACAGCTCCAACTCGTAGAAATGCCATTTATAGTTAAAACAGCAGCTGCGAAATGAATTATACAAAAATATGTAGTGAGGCAGGGTCTTGCTTTGGACACCTTTGTTCGCAGGTACAGGGTCGCCCACACTAGAACATATGCAGAACAATGTTTCGTCTGATATTCATGTGATCAGTACACCTGAGAATCTGATAAATTTCGTCATGGCGCATGTTTATCAAGGGCAGCTCTGCCGCGAGACAACAGGCCCAGCAGAAGAAACAGGCAGGGTTCTGGGGTGACTGCACGTCTTCAGGCGCCGGAGGCTGCCGGGACCTGATGAGGCGCCATCAATGTATGGCTAAACGGTGCAGGTCGCCCTTTATCGGGGCAGACTCAGAATGACGCGACAAGGCCGCCAATTCAGAATGCACGTCTGCAGCGACTGGCGCCGCGTACTGCCACCGGAGCGCCTGACGTAACGTTGAGCTCGCACCCAGCGGCGCAAACTCAAAATCTCTGGCGCTTAGCTGTCTCTTTTTTGTTTGCTTGAGTTGAAAACCAGTTGTGAGCCTCCAGGAAAAGGTAAAAGGGTCTTCGTAATTCCTTCCACATGCACCACCATACACTCAAAGTAAAGCCTTCCAGCATGAGACAGGAGAAGACTGAGCCGGCAGCCGGCACGCCTGCACGCCCGCTCCTGGCGCGGTGTTCGTCCCATGGTCCAGCGCTCGCTCCTGGCGCGGTGTTCGTCCAATGGCCCAGCTCTTACTCCCGGCGCGGTGTTCGTCCCCATGGTCCAGCTCTCACTCCCAGCGCGGTGTTCGCCCCATGGCCCAGCTCTCACTCCCAGCGCGGTGTTCGTCCCATAGCCCAGCGCCCACTCCCGGCGCGGTGTTCGTCCCATGCCCCAGCTCTCATTCCTGGTGCGGTGTTCGCCCCATAGGCCAGCTCTCACCCCTAGCGCGGTGTTCGCCCCATGGCCCAGCTCTCACTCCTGGCACGGTGTTCGTCCCATAGCCCAGCGCCCACTCCCGGCGGGGTGTTCGCCCCATGGCCCAGCTCTCCCTCCCGACGGGGTGTTCGCCCCATGGCCCAGCGCCCACTCCCGGCGCGGTGTTCGTCTCATGGCCAGGCGCGGCCGTGTGTGGTCGCCGGCCCTGGCTCCTCACCCGGTCTGCCTCTGCAGACAGTGACGGCACGCTGCGGGCCGGCCCCTGCAGAGTATCTGACTCCGATCACCGCCACACCGGCGTCCCGGGGACACGCTCTCACTGCGCCTGGCCGCCAGAAGGCGCGTGCGCTCCGGCGGAGGCGCGGCCCACTCGGGGAAGTCGACAGATCACGAGGCATCGGCGATGGGTGCTCCCAGCAAGGCATCGCGAGTTACGTAAACTAAAAATGTCTTCTGGTACACGTGAAACCTGCCAGGCAGCGAATGTATAGGCCGCAACACGAAACGCAGCGCGTTTACGATGCCCAGTGTGGAAAGTGGGAGTTGGAAGGTAAATGACACACTGACGCAGGTGCAATCATTTTGGAGTCATAGCGGTTAGTCAGCCAACAAAAGGTTCTTGAGTTGTCGAAAGATTGCACAACACCGCGTCTTTCAACGCCTATGCTGGGCCTATCTGCAGTGTGCAACGTTATTCTCATCCGCAGCAACGGACGAACGCGGCCAAAAAAACGAGACGACCTTCTAGGAACCGGTCACGCACTCCGGAACGACAGGCGTAATAACCAACGGGCCAGTGACTGCCCCTCCCCCATCAGCGGTACTCCACCGCGCCCCAGACGGTGAGCGGAGTGGGAGGAGGAGGGGGGGGGGGGGGAGGTTGCTTGGTCACCTCAGGCTGGCTGGTCCTGACACCGCCAGGTTAAGCCGGGTGGTGACGACATCGGCGCTCAGAGTTGGTCATCGGTCTTCCCCGAACACGGCGCGGAGGGCGCAGGTCCGTTGCACGGGCTGGCTACCAGCGATCCGACCCTGCCCCCCCCCCACACCGATTTCCGGCCGGATGACGCAGCGCTACACCGACTCAACTACGCAAACACAAGGACAATAGGTCCGACGTGGAGATCACAGGTCAACGCCACCGCCGCGATCCTCCAAGCGGTACAGCGAGCGTGTGATGGGGGGGGGGGGGGGGTGCGGCTGTCAACAGTCTCCGACCTGACCAAACGAGAAGCTCGCCGCTCCAAGGTTATCCGGCTGCTCATGGATCAAAAATGACGTCAGGAGCCGATTATGGGCAAAAAGAACTTCTGAGTTCTAAGCTGAGAACTTCCAAAGCCTTTCTCAGCAGAGGAGTTGCAAGACCAGCACCGCTCGTCGGTGCTAAGCGAGCCGCCGACGATGGCGTGTCGGGCGAGGTTCCCGGGAAAGCTCACCTCCGCATCTGTTTGTTATTTTGACGACGCCTAGCAACAGTAGCATTGCAACGAGAAATATAAACCAGTGCCATGTTATCATTGTTACCATGGGGCTTTACGACGCACCAAGCTGCTGAGGCTGCATGGCGTCGCCTGCCTTTCGCCCTGCCAGGAAGGGTGGGCATCGCGGTTAATCAAACCCCATGGCTCTGGTTTCCCAGACGCGCAGTACTATGTTTGACGCACGTAAAAGCCGCTGACAGTCGCTACTGAGCCGCGCCCGTTGTGCTACCCGGACTTGCGCTGGAATGCTCGACAGCAAACGGCAACTGAAATATCGCTCGAGCTGCTGTTTGCGCAACACTTTCCTTGTGGGGATGCCTCCACATCTGTTGGCTTATGTCCTCGGGTAGCGTTACATGCCTTCGAGTTAATCCGCAACCTGTCAGTCAGCACCTAAAAAATTACATACGACATGACTCTCAGCGCTGCCGAAATGCCGTCATAGAGTGAGCTCCCTGACCTGAGTGCTCCTACGTGTCTGAGGAGAGACACCTCGCCGCTGACAGTTCAACATTGCGGTGTACAATGCACGGGGCATTGGAGCACAAGGTCATTTCCCTGCATTACCAGCCAGAAGTGCAGTGATGCTAATCGTGACAAGCTTGAGCCACAGGCAATTACATTTCATAATTCGGGCTTAAGACCTTAAAAAAACGGCTCCCTGCGCCCAGCGCTAACGGCGTAAGAAGCCCTCACCCCTGACAGTACTAAAAAACCTAACGCAGCAGCAGCAAAGGTCTCTCAGACGGTGCATGACAAGGTAAAACCGCAGCTTCATGGTTCCTGTCTAGTCTACCTCTCCTTCCGCCTTTTCCAGCTATGCTCTGATGTGGTCTGATCACTCTCCATCCAATTTCTTTTGTAGTCCAGACACATGTAATCAGATTTAGACTGTCTCTCATTTTTCTCTGGTTTCACCCATGTACGCTCAGTCCACCAAAGCCGCGGCTCCCTCATTCCTGCGCCGGTCTCTACCCGCCCCTACCCACGCGCTGCCCACCCCTGCCCGACCCTTGCCCGCGCCTTGCCGGCGCCCCTGTCCGCCGCGCCAGCGCCGCCCATGGCGGTCTCGCGGCGCGAGCTCCGCTCGGGCGGCCGGGATTAATGATGAAACGGCCGGCGGACGGGCGCAGCGAAAGCCGCTCAGACGGCGGCCTGTTACCAGCTAGCCTTGGCCGGCCGGTCCGCGGCGGCGGCCGCCCCGCCGCTGAAGCCGGGCCTCGCCGGTGTTGAAGTCCGCAGCAGCTGGCCCCCGAAAAACGCGCCGCCGCCCACTCTCACGGCCGGCCGACGCCTTCTGGCGATTTGCGTTCGGTGGAAATGTGGTTTTGTCTTTTTCGCGACGTGCGGCGTTCCCACACACGTGCAGGTGAGCGCCATCATGACTTGCACGAGCTCCGATGGGACAACAAACCGGTGTTTGTCGACTCCGCGGCATGTGCACCGAGCCGTTACTCCCCCGTCATAAACCGCACGGAGTCTAGCGGCCTTCCCTGACAAGCGGGGCATGGATGCTTCCTGCTCCGAATACGCGCCAAATATGCGTCATTAGTGTAGCCACGGGCTGGGAGCGGCGGAGAAGTAATCACGGTCAGGTCGTGGGGGGGGGGGGGGCGACCTTGGCAGCCGGCATACCGAGCCGTGACGCGCCAGCGGAGCAGAACAATACGGCGTCGCTGTCCGCGTCACGACGAGAGCTTACGCCAAAGGCGTGCGACAGCCTAATGCCGCAGCGAGGAACTGTCAAACAAATCCGGATGCCGGCCGGTTTCAGTTGAACATCTCACCGACGTCTCCACCGCATGCGAATGTATCTCGCTGGACGATATATATTTCAAGGGAAATCTCGAGGATTTCGTGTCGCCTAGCTCGTTTTCTTCGGTCTTTGAGAGGCGCGCGGCAACCATCTCTCTCCAGGTGGCGATGTCAATGAGCAGCAGAACGCATCGGGAGCCCTCAGCCACCCACCGACCCGAGGGGCGCCGGCTGGCGCCGGGCGTTACACTCACCGATGTTCTTGTTGCAGTAGTCAACGCTCTTGTCCCGCTTTAGCTGGGACGTCATGAAGAGCGTGGTGCCCTTGGCGATGACGCCGCAGGTCAGCACGACGCCGAAGGTGACGATGTAGACGATCACCTTGACGATCTTGACGGTGATCTCGAGGCAGCGCTGGTTCGCCTCCGAGCCGGAGTCGTTGTCCGGCGGCAGCACGCGGAACACGTCCCATTTCTTCGTCTCGGGAACGATGCTACGCCGACTGTCGGCAGGGCGGGACAAGCGTCAGAGGCCGTCCGGGGCAGCGCCGGGTACGGGCGCTCTCCGCAAGCGGCGGTGTCACCAGCGCGAGACAGAGGCACTGGGAGGCGCTGACACCCGATCCTGCGTCGCCTCGCCGGCCGCAATAATGGTTTCATTGTTTCAACAGTTCTATCCGTAAATAGTCGGTTTATTTCAGTGACACCGTCCCTCGAGTTAGTCTGCACCACGGCCAGATGTTCTGAGAATCTTTTCCTTTCACTACCATTTCATTTCTCAGTTCATTTGCTTTGCGCCTCGTGATCTATTAAATCTAATCCCAACTACTTTTACCCGTTTTGTAAGGCTAGTTTCAAATGCCTTGTAAGACATTCGCTTTTACGGGACTTTCGGGTTCTGCGCCATTCTAACGATCCGTTGTTTCGTGGCCACGCCGTGAATGTGTATTACAGCCCTCATTACGCGCCGACTGCCGGCAGCTAAGCGCCGGAGGTCATTATCTTCGGCAGATCCGCCAGATCCGGCCAGTCGGTACCAGCGGGACTCGGGACGGAGGTCACGTGAGATGCCAGCCCCGGTAAGCCCTTCCCGGCGCTCCCGCGGCGGCGGCGGCCACAAGGACACACGGCCAGCCAGAGGCAATACGGCACGAAAACTGCAGCCAAACTGCATGGTATCTGAGCGCTTATCTAGTCATTCTGCCTTAGAACCCCAAACCAGAGGTCCCCAGCACAGATCTCCAGCGAGTCGTTAAGGAATGCACACGGCGGATCCTGGATGCAGCATCACATCAGCAGACAACTGGATCAGCACGGCACCAGAGCTGTACTTTTCCAGAAGCCCTGCAGCCTTGTGCATGGCACCCGTGCACAAGCAGACAAGGGGGATCCGTGGGGAAAATTAATCGCAGCGGATGCGAGATGGGGGCAGATGGAGAAGGATGGTTTCCAAGGTCGTCGGCTGTGACGTCGGTGAAGTGGCGGTCGAAGCGCAGAAGATACCCGTCGGCCTTGGGTGATGGCCACTTCGCCCCACGCCGCGCCCGCACGTCGGCCCGGAGACGGACGAACCGTTACTGAGACGGGGAGGTCAGAGAGAACCACACACAGCGAGAAAGAGAGAAAGAGAGAGCGAGAGAGAGAGGGAGAGAGAGAGAGAGAGAGAGAAAAAAAAAGAAAGAAAGAGAAAGACAGGAGGGGGACAGGGAGGAAGAGAAAGAGAGAGGGCGAGAGTGATCGGGGTTCAGGGTTCACAGAGGGTATTGAAGAGGGACACCGGAGGACGCGTGCCCCACTCTCCCTTGCCAATTAGCTATACTTATTATTTTCGTCGGCATTTGAACAAATGTCGACGCTAGAGAGGTCAAGTAAGAGTCGCAAAATAAATACATGGAAACCATATGATATTATCATTCTGTCCTACGCCAGGGAAGATATTTTGCGCTCCGTCACGTGTTGAAATACGATGTTCAGTGACTTTTTACCCGCACCCCCAATTGAAAAATCATTTATACGCCCAAGGGGCTCATGACTGTCTGGACACGAAGTCTATGACTCACTGAGGTCACGCGGACTCAAATTTCTCTGACTGCGCCGCTGACGTCACCGGCCAGAGCATGTGGCTTGACCAGACCAGATCAGACCAGACCAGACCTCACCACCACAGCAGCCGCGGCTTCGGAACGTAACGGGTGACCGGCGGCCGACTCGAAGGACATTCAACCAAAAAATCACACCAGTCCGACAAACGCATATCAAGCGGCGAGGAAATTTCCCACAGTTCGTGGACAGTGCATGACAAAGTATGAGTTCGTCCATATGCCAGAGCCACCCGTGCTTTGCACGCGAGCGCAGCACCCCGATGGGGCAACGCCCACAAGGCTGCTCACAGACAGACACCACTGCCAGTCACACAAGTCCAGGCGATATTGCACCGTTCTGAGTCGGCGGCTGCGCGAGTCCTGCCGCACCGGCAGGCAGCGGCGGCGGCCGCCTGCCGCCTGCCGGGCCCTGTCCATCTTCGCCGCTGCTCCGATCAGCCGGCGGCGGCGGCCGGGGCGCCACCACTTGCCCGCCGGCTGGGGCCGGGCCGGCCCTCCGACGCCGGCACCGGCTCCGCCTTGCGACAGCGGCCGCCCGTTCAGGTCACATGACCTCCGAGCGCTGGGACGCCGGGGAAACGCGGCGTTTTTGCTCGGAGGCCTGCCCTGTGTCCCAACAGGCAGGTCGGACCGCGCCGATCAGATCGGACCGAAGGAAGGGTCACCGCCTGCAAATGTGCCGTGGTCGGCTCCATTTATGGGAGCGTCCGGGTGTGCTAGACGCCAGTCCGATGATATCACGCGAAATCTCGACGGATTCAATGCTTCGTGTTATGCTGTTTGTCGACCCCTGTCGCGCGTCGAAATTACACAGCGCTACGATCGTGCACGTGACACAGGTAAGGGTCACTATTACGTTGATGTGTGTATGGTGATCCCCGACGACGTCACACCGCTGACACCACGACTTTCCCGCAAGTTGCCCGATGGAAAACATACTGCAATGGAAATCGCATGCACACGCTTTCTTTACATCTTGGTGTAAATGTGTACAATGTGTACACATGTATACTTGTACATCTTGGTGTTGGTGTCCAGCGAGATCTGGACACTTTCCAGCAAGGCCGGGCAAATGAGATGCGTTATTGGGTCTCGTGTTGTGACGTCATACCAGGCCGCCAGTCACGGGAATGTCCAAGCCAAGTGATGTTGGGACGCATCACTGCCCGCACGGCCGCACTGAGTTCAATACGCCTTTGGTGACTCTGGCCACTGCAGATTCGTTTAAGCCGACGACCCAGCCAACTGATGTGAACGGCAGCTTTTCTTCCCAAAGATCAGCAGTAAAACGCCTCGCACAATCTTAAGATGGCAGATTACAGGCTACGACGGCAGCAATTTTTCTTTGCCAGCTAAAAATCCACAAACTCTGGGAATGAATCACCGCATCGTGCAAAATGCCGCACGATATTTTAAGCCATTTTGAAGATAACCAAATGCAGTACGGCTAGCAGATCTCTAGGGTCCAGGTCCAGACGCCGCGTCCGAGTTCCCGCAACTGTGCCGCACACTCAGCTCGACAGCCAATCTACTGTCGGGGCGCTTCCACCGACCAGCGAGCCTGCTGTCGAGGCACCTCCATTGACCAGCGAGCCCGATGTCGAGGCACCTCCACCGACCAGCGAGCCTGCTGTCGGGGCACTTCCACCGACCAGCGAGCCTGCTGTCGAGGCACCTCCACCGACCAGCGAGCCTACTGTCGGGGCACCTCCACTGACCAGCGGGCCTGCTGCCGGGGCACCTCCACTGACCAGCCGGCCTGCTGTCGGGGCACCTTCACTGACCAGCGAGCCTGCTGTCGGGGCACTTCCACCGACCAGCGAGCCTGCTGTCGAGGCACCTCCACCGACCAGCGAGCCTACTGTCGAGGCACTTCCACTGACCAGAGGACCTGCTGTCGGGGCACCTCCACTGACCAACCGGTCCACTGTCGGGGCACCTCCACTGACCAACCGGTCTGCTGTCGGGGCACCTCCACTGACCAGAGGGCCTGCTGTCGCGGCACCTCCACTGACCAGCCGGCCTACTGTCGGGGCACCTTCACTGACCAACCGACCTGCTGTAGGGGCACCTCCACTGACCAACCGGCCCGCTGTCGGGGCACCTCTACTGACCAACCGGTCCACTGTCGGGACACCTCCACTGACCAGAGGGCCTGCTGTCGGGGCACCTCTACTGACCAACCGGCCTGCTGTCGGGGCACCTCTACTGACCAACCGGCCTGCTGTCGGGGCACCTCTACTGACCAACCGGCGTACTGTCGGGGCACCTCCACTGACCAGCGGGCCTGCTGCCGGGGCACCTCCACTGACCAGCGGGCCTGCTGTCGGAGCACCTCCACTGACTAGAGGGCCTGCTGTCGGGGCACCTCCACTGACCAGAGGACCTGCTGCCGGGGCACCTCCACTGACCAGCGGGCCTGCTGCCGGGGCACCTCCACTGACCAGCGGGCCTGCTGTCGGGGTACCTCCACTGACCAGCGGGTCTGCTGTCGGGGCACCTCCATTGACCAGCCGGCCTGCTGTCGGAGCACCTCCACTGACTAGAGGGCCTGCTGTCGGGGCACCTCTACTGACCAGCCGGCCTGCTGTCGGGGCACCTCTACTGACCAGCCGGCCTGCTGTCGGGGCACCTCCACTGACCAACCGGCCTGCTGTCGGGGCACCTCTACTGACCAACCGGCCTGCTGTCGGGGCACCTCTACTGACCAACCGGCGTACTGTCGGGGCACCTCCACTGACCAGCGGGCCTGCTGTCGGGGCACCTCCACTGACCAGCGGGCCTGCTGCCGGGGCACCTCCACTGACCAGCGGGCCTGCTGTCGGGGCACCTCCACTGACCAGCGGGCCTGCTGTCGGGGCACCTCCACTGACCAGCCGGCATGCTGTCGGGGCACCTCCACTGACTAGAGGGCCTGCTGTCGGGGCACCTCTACTGACCAGCCGGCCTGCTGTCGGGGCACCTCTACTGACCAGCCGGCCTGCTGTCGGGGCACCTCCACTGACCAACCGGCCTGCTGTCGGGGCACCTCTGCTGACCAACCGGCCTGCTGTCTGGGCACCTCTACTGACCAACCGGCGTACTGTCGGGGCACCTCCACTGACCAGCGGGCCTGCTGTCGGGGCACCTCAACTGACCAGCCGGCCTGCTGTCGGGGCACCTCCACTGACCAACCGGCATGACCGCTCCGCAGGCGGTGCAGCTGCCACGCCGCGTCACTGACGTATCCGGCACGCGCGCCGTCACGCGTCACGCGTCACGCCGTCACGCCGCGCAAAGGGTGCCGATCGGCCGGCCGGTGCCGGCAGTGGCGGCTCCGGCGCGGCCGTGGCGGGTGGCGCGTGATTGGCACGCCCTAGATCGCGGATGCCGGCGTCAGGTGGCCGGCTGTCGTCACGCGGACAGATGTGACGCGACAAAACGGCACCGGGAGGGCCGCGAGCGCGAGTGGCAGCCGTGCGCCTGGCCCGGAAACCATGCTGCTCGGGTTCGGCGGGCGATCGGCGGGCTCGCTGGCGTCTTTGCTGGCTTACTGATGGGTGTTGTTGGACGAGGGTGCGGAGACGTTGTTTGTTTCAAATGGTATCGGACTTGTCAGACGCGGCAGAGAGTGCATTGCTGCTACAACGCAAATGTCTTTGATTTGTTTTTGAAGACAGCACAAGAATTAGCTTCAGAGCTGAACATTCGGTTGGTTGTCGTATTCAGGCACCGGGAAAAAACATTCTAACATGCTATTTAAACGTTTTAGCTTTTACAAACTCGTAAATTTCGTATTCAAGCGCCTTTATCGGGACCGTAAAACACACGTTGTCAGCTACATCGTACATACAAGCACTGCCAATTACAACGTGTATTGGGAGCAAACCAGTTCTCGGGCAAGATTTCTGTCGACTAGCAGCACAAAAATATTAATTTTTGCGTCCGAGACCTAAATAGTACAAAATAAATGCCCCGATCAGAGCAAAAGCATTGCGGACGTGCAGACGCGGGATTAGCAGCAAGCAGCCTAAATCTCGTGGTATCATTGCTTTGTGTATGTGTGTGTGTGTGTGTGTGCAAACGTTTAGGACTTAATTTTTCTTCGGTATTAATGCCCCAATTTTGCCACAAAAATACCGGCTAAGTAAGCTCGCTCTAGTATACCGCATTTAATTTGGCGTGTCTCAGCTGGGGAGATTGATACCGAGAAAAGACCAAGTCCGAAATAGACCTATCAATCATTCTTTTGTTTAATCGGATATAATCAGCATAATTTTCATATGATTTCCTTTTCATACTAACAGCCACATTGGTTCACTCAGCGAGAGCACTATTAGGCCCTTGCTGAACCCCAAGGCGCGGACTACCCCACGGTCCCAGTCTGGGTGGGTAGTCGTTCCCCACGTCCGCCCCGCGAACACATACCACGCGGACTCAGTCACCATTCAAAGGAGCCCACCCGTCACAGCCTGGCGTCGACCAGCGTCGGCGCCGGCCGCCGCAGGTGAAACCTCACCTGCCGCCATAGATGTCCTCCTGCAGCGGGGTCTTCTCGTCGGCGTCATAGTCATCGTCGGGCCCGTAGGTGCTGTTAGGGCCGGTGGCGTTGGGCGCGGCCGGCATGGCCGGGCCGCCTGCTGACCTCGCCACAGGCGACGGGCCAGCCGCACGCGACGATGCCGCCTTCTGTCGAACACAGGGCGACCATCAGGTGGACAGCACGACCGGCACAGGGCGACGCTCAGGGGACAGCACGGCCGGCACGGGAAAACTTTCAGGGGGACAGCACGGCCGGAATGCGGCATCGGTATCATTGCTGCTGCTGCTGAGCTGATGTGCATGAAGTATTCACGTTGGATGGAGGAGCGTTAATTCTGATTTCCACGAAAAGAAATTATTACTGCCGCTGGTTTCTACTCAGGGTGGCAAACAGGGATGTCGATAGTGTAGTGGCTAACGTGACTGGTCAATCAGAGGTACGGGTACCCGCTCGATTGCCGTACTCGATTGCCCGCGGAACCCGCCCTTCCTGCCAGGGTAAGAGGCGGGCGACGCCATATAACATCAGCATCTGAGTGCGTCATAAAGCCCCAATGACGGTGAGGCTGGGAAACATAACCGCCTCAGCGTAGTCAAGTTGAAGAAGATCGCCTTTCCTTCCCGATTCACATTGTGAGGACGAGCGAGTAACGGAAGAAGAGACAGCAGAGCTGCCATACGCTCAGCTACAGCGCACAGCTGCGAGCACACCCAAACTGGGCTTGCGACTGCCAGTGTAGGTCATGGCAGTACCATTCACCGCATAAGGGTGCGCAGCTGTTTGCAGTCGCGTGCTACCATGCCATATGTTCAGGGCTATCTTTTGAATTTTTTAACAGCATGGGACAGAACGATGCACGCAAAATGTGTGAAAAATTTGGCAGCTCGCACTGCGAATGAGTGAAACATTGACAATGTCTGTAGCCAAGCGGCCACTAAGCTGTGCGGAGTGAGTGTGACATCGCCTGAATCAGACCGAGCGAATCGCCGCATCCACCGCAGTACGTGATACAGCGAAGCATGCAACCTTATGCAAATAACCATATGTACCGTATGAGGCTCTTCTCAACGAGGCACTTGGTGCTTATCTGTCATGCATTCTTCGGGTGAAAAGGCAGCCGTTATCCTCGGTCATGGCCGGGCATACAGTCATAAAGCTATGGCGGCGATCTCAAGTCAAGATATACGAAAGCCGTCCGGCGATTAAGGGGAGTTCATGACGCAATCCCGCCGACTCCCCCTAGGGTGTGGCGCCGACAACAGCTGGCGTGATGCAGTGGGTCAGCTGCAGTGGCCGCGACTCACGGTCCGGCATTCCAAATGTGAGCGACCGCTCGCGAGCCCAAGCCCGCTCTGCCTTGTGCACGCACAGCTGATGTCTAGCACCTTACGTAAGGTTTCCGATGGCCAGTTCCTGCTCGACAGGTGGGCTCGGCATTCCTGCAACATCGCCAGCGTCCAGCAGTGCAGCCCTTCCCCCCTCCCACGTGTCACAGCCCCTGGAGCGCCGTCCTGTCGTCACCCGCGGCCGCTGCAGAGGCAGGAGACCTCGAGCGGAGCTCGCCAGACTGGCTGCCGCGGTGGTCGGCCACCGGCTCCGTCCCCCCCCCCCCCCCTTCCGCGACCCGCTCCGCCGCCCCGCCCTCACGGGGCCGACAAAGACGGCCGTGCTGGCAGCAGCGGGTCTCACCCCGCCTTTGTCCACCACAGGGCGTGAGGGCCGGCCGGCCGGTGGACGGACACGCGTCAGCTGCGGTTTCCGCGGGCTCGGCTCCGCAGGGCCGCGTCTCGAGGTGGTGTCGGACGCCGCGCCAGGGTCGGCGCCGGCGGCGTTGGAATGGCAGGCTCGCGGATTAGCGGCGTGTTTTCAGCTGCACTGAGAGAAATGCACTGCCTAGAAATGCTATTTGTGATCTTATGACGGTGGGAGCCCACCAGCTGGTGAGGAATGCGTGTTGGTTTTGATCCGCTGCGGGCAGCATGCCGTCTGCGATATCTGCATACACAGCATGCAAGTCTCCCAGTGCTAGCTTTGCAGCCTGCGTGCAGGTCTTTGTTGGTTTCTTGTTCGTCACTGAAGCCAATGCTTACGGCGTGCTGACTGGGCGGGAGCCGAACGACCACAAACCACCAACCCGGAACCCATGTCATGTTGATCGGGCACGTCACGCGGAAATCAAGCTTGCCTTGCCCGTGATCTGACCCGGCGTCCGGGGTAAAAACGCGCCCCACGACAGCGCAGCAAGGCTGTGCGCGAGATCAGCTCTAACGCCCTCGCACCGCATCATGAGCGACACACCCTGCTTGTCCAGTTCGAGTTATGCAAATTTTGATTTGATTTGATGTTTATTTTCGATTATGGACATTAAGCAGTACATAATATGATGAGTGGATTGGTGCATAAGAGGAACGCTTATATCTGAGCGCCTCTCCTAACAATAACAGGATATGGTCATCGCCATATCCTGCCTGGTTGGTGAAAAGCCCCAGTGCACGACCGCTAGACAAACGCGAGCGTGACGGCTGACAGCTCTCAAAAATCTGGAAGAATGTGTAAGCCGTTATTTTTCTCCGTGGTCGCGTGTAACGGCGCTGACGCTGTCGCTAGTTTGAGACGTTCACAGGCATTTCGACAGGTCCCGGTTTCTCTCAGCAATCTCCCGAGTTTCTCCCATTAAGTGCGTTGGAATATGGATGGTGGTAGGAGCGCTGCGTGAGGCGGCGAGTTTGAACCGTTGGCTGTCGTTAGTGAGATAGCGCGCCCGGAGAACCACCTCCAAACAACCCTGTTATCAGAGCTTCGTCTTAGAGTATAGATAGCCATGCGCTGCAGCTCAGCTGGAGATGGGCGCGCGCAAATAGTCTCCATGTGGCACAGACATTGTTCCAGAGGGACTGAATCACGTTCACCCAAGAAGGTATTTTCTATAGCGATGCCGGTCGGCAGGCCGGTTGCCGAGCTCGCTAAATGTCGGCAGGCACACTGCAGAGTTCCTGCCATTGTGCGCATGGCGGCAAAACACCATCGCATTTGCCTCGTGTAAACACGGCGCTCACTTCAGACGTGGAGATACAGGGGAGCCGGCTTTCGTAAAAACGCCGCCGAGAGCCCGGCGAATGAGGCGTTTCCCGGCGGGACTCGTTTTGACCCGCGTCCGATGCCGCCGACCGGCGAGAGAGGTCACTTTCACGCGGAGCCGGCCGGCGCGCATGGCAAGGGGTGACGCGATCCCGGCGCGGGCTGAATGGCGCCATTGCGACACCGCGCTGGTTAGTGGAGCAGAATCCCGGGGGTCGACCTTACATCATGGCGCGCGGCTGTATCTGGCCATGACGTGGTCTGGAGAGGTGCCGGAGGGCAGCGCTGGCCGAGTGAGGCATTTAGCTGCCCTCAAAACGGCGGCAGCAAATACCTCGAGTCATGGGGAACGGCTTCACAATGAACTGTGGGAAAGCTCAAAGTTGTGAGGTTCTGTTGCCGAGCTGTGTGGATACAGAAGTGGTAGTTATAAGGTACCTATCATTCAGACGGGCTGACAATATCAAGTCACGCGAGTCAGCGTAAAACGTGCAATGCAAAAAGAAAGCTAGCACACAGGGGCGCAGCCAGGGGGGTGGGGGTCAGGGGTACCGTGCCCCCCTCCCCCCGCCCTCAGACCCGGACTTTTTCACCAGTGATCGCTCCCGACAGAAACTTAAAAATCGACGTACCGAGTCCTGCCTCTCCCCTGTTTAAGAAAATCATGGCTGCACTCATTTTGGTGCATGGTACGTCCAGACTCATACTCGTATCAGCGGTTTTTTTCAACTTTACATTACTGCATTTACTGAAAGTTGCACAAGCATAATCATAACTTTAGGCATTCCTAAAGACAAGGCGAAGTTGCGTGTTCGGTTATCTACACCCAAATGCCATAGAACAAGGTGAAGTTGCGCGTTCGGTTATTTACACCCAAATGCCTTAAGACAAGACGAAGTTGCGTGTTCGGTTATTTTCGCCCAAACGCCATAAGACAAGGTGAAGTTGCGTGTTCGGTTATCTACACCCAAATGCCATTGAGCTCAAAATTGTCCCTGATTCCGATGCCTTTTGTTCTGAATGTCATGCGCAATGACCAGTGATGAACTCATTGGCAGTTAGCAGTGAGCACTGAGCAGCAAATCGAAACAATCTCGAGCACATTCTGGATTTTTCAAAGACGGTACCAACACCTAATATACAGTCACAACCGGCTGTTACGACCTTCAGTTCGGGTGTCACGACCATGTGGCGGCAGTACTTGGGGAAGACTCCAGGCTTTCCTTGGCGTCCAAATGCCCGAAAAGAGCGTCAGTACCGCTGACAGCGGCCCAGGAGGAGTGTCAGGAGTCAGGACCATTGACGATCGGTTCTGCAGGAGTGTCAGGACAGCTGGTGGAGCCGGTCGGACCAGCCTCCGTCGGCGGCAGTGAAAGTGGCGCCGGTCTTGGTGAGGCCGGCCTTCGCGCCGCCGGCGGCCAGGGGTGGCTGGCGCAGCGCCGACTCGGCCGGCCGTGGCGACAGGCCGGGCGCAGCCCTGCCCGGCCGATCTGGGTCAGTTGGCCGCTCCCTGGGCCGCCGCCCCCGCCGCGACGGCTGCGCCGGCGCCGCAGAGCAGGCGCGCGGCGCTCACTTTCGCTGGCGGGCGAGCCAAGCGGCGACGCGGCCGTAGTGAGACGACGCGGCCGGCGGGGACGCCGTTCGTGACGCCGGGTGCCGCTCATGCGGGGAGGGATTACGGCGGCGTGTTTCATGTCGCGGACAGTATTGACGTGTGGCACGGATGACGACGGAAGCCGCCGCCAGCTCCCCATGGCGTCGCCGGGCCACGTGCACGAGCTACACTCACTTGGCGTTGGGGAGGTTGGAGCGGCCGTGTCCAGGCCTGATCGGCTCGACTTGGGCTCGCGTCACTCTCACTGTCACCGGCTCGCGCTCGGCGCTGTCGGGGAGCGCTCTCCGCAGACAGGCCGCCTCTCCCGGGCCTCGCGCCGCCGACCCCGGCCGCAGCCACCGGTCGCGCTCATTGGCTGCCCGGCCTGTGACGTCATGCCGGGAGCGAACGGGCCAGCCGGCCGGTCCTTGGGGCAGCCCGGAGACAGGGGACACGGAGCTGCCGGGCGTGGGGAGCCACGGCCGAAGGCCGGTGCTGCGTTCACATCGATAACCGCCGTCACACACGTGACCCGCCGATTCGGTCGAATGGACAGAAAGGCCGGCTAAGGAAGACATTTGGACGCAGATGACGGTGTTTAACGAATTGCGGAAGTTGTGGATGTGGAGAACTCTTCGCCGCTTGGCAAAAACATGACTAGCGTGGTGTATATTGTACGTGTCACCTTGTCAGCAGGCACATTTTAGTACTGCAATGTTACTGGTGAGATTCACAAATGGGAACCCAACGTAAAATACGCGCGCATATCTATTTTCAACGCGTAAATGCAGCCATACGGACATGCAACACGTCGAATTTAGTGACTTGTCACAATGCGTGACGTTCGAAATGTTCAGAAGCTATAGCGTTATGTCTACCCAAAAGCTTGAGACTTAAGAAACCACAGAGCACGACATACCACCGGATTGGAAGAAAACCCGAATGAGCCCACCAGAAACAAATTGTTGGTTACGCCTGCATGCGTGAGATATTGGGCTTCTCCTGATTCACATTTCATCTACCATCTTTCTATCGACCGGTCGCATTTTTCTCTTAGCCTTCAAAGCTGCAACTTTCTTACAAAACATTTGTTGCACGTCATCGGCCCTATTGACGGTCAGAACTCTGTCGGCTACCAGCCCTGTGGCGCGGTGTTTATTCATTGCTACGGGGGAAGCTCCTCTAGGGGGTTTGAAGGTGATGACGCAAAATAGTCCCAGTTTCCCTGCTGTAGAAATTATTGAGCTGCAGACTCTTCAAATGGCTCCAAGCCCACCCTGCGTCACCGCTGACTCAGAATGAGGATGCACGCTATGAGAGCTCTCACAGACTGCCTGCGGTCATCACCCGTCGAAAATCCCTCCTCGCTGCCGAGCCGCGGCATGCAGCTCTTTGTTGGATTACGGATACGAGACATGCCGATACGGCCGTCAAGGGCACTCTTTAATCACATGTTATCGGGTCAGCCGAACGCCGTCGCATGCAAGGTAAGTGTTCCGAAGTGATAGCAGACGGCGGAAGGTCAGCCGTGGTCGGCTGTTCACGCGACGGAGCTGGTGTCAAGGGCAGGCCCGTCTCAGCGAAACAGTGCGAATCAGGTGCGTGTCACCATGCGATCGCAGCCCCATAATGGCTGGGTCCAGTGCAATCATTCGATATTAAATGATACGGATTGATGGGTGCCGGCAGCTGGAATGTGGCACTGCCATCACTATGATTTTGCACCATTGGTTTGAAATTCGATTAGGATGGTTGTAAAACAAATGAACATAGTCTTGAAACATCCATGCATGCAATATACACAGTGCGTTATAAACGGCGTTCTTATCAGCATAATAATCAAAAAGATGTTGCATAATAACCGATGATACCAAAATATAAACTAAACGATGAAAACGTATGCCTTGCGTTAAAACAGGTAAGGTGGAAAGAGCCAAAAACTGGTGGTCAGAACGGGGTGGGGGCTTCTGGGAGGTGAGGAAATACTTTTCTTCGTATCAGTTATTCGATGCGCCATCAAATAATTTATGCTTAATTTCACAAAACACGTAGGGAAAGAGGGGGGGGGGGGAGGGGGTCAGAGCGCCCCGGCACCCTTTCCCACACCATTCAACACGTACAACGGAGGAATGGAACACTCGAAGAAGCAAAGACAGCTAATTCCATATCTTGACCGCAGGTAGGAGCAGCCTTTTCTAGAGCCGTTCCCTGCGCGACGGCATCTGACAAACGTGTCCGTCGTGAAAAAATCGCAATTAAATCAAATCCAAAAGGTGTCGATGCTGCTCAAATGATCACGCTTCATGATCTGCGTTCTTAGCGGTGGGAGAGGTGTGTGGGGCGACATTCCGCTGCTGCTGACCAGGTGCAGCGAGGGCCACGTAGTCTCCCCATAAATGGGGCAAACGAGCTTTTGCTTTATTCTTTTCCGTGCAGCGCCAAATAATGTCCGTGTCGAATTCCGTGGAGGCTAGAGCAGCTGACACTCCTACTATCGGTGGCTACTTTACTTCGTTGTTCGCCCATCCGGGCATGGGAGTCAATGGCCATCCGCGCCGTTACTGCAGGCCGAATGCTTTCCGCAAGCAACGTCATCTATTACGCGTGTTAGCGCAACTTAGAGGACAAGTGGCCGCGGGCGAAACACTGACCTACAGACCCAATTTCTAGTGCTCTCCTCGCCGCCAAAGGACGGCTGCAGTTTCATGTCACGTGACGCCGGCACAATGTCTAGACCGCGGAATCCAGCTTGCGTTTCTCAAGGGAGTTCCTCGCTTTCGGTCCTCTGTCACGCATGGCTCGTCTCAGACAATTACTTTCCAGCTTCAAACCCCGGCCATAAAACGCAGCCATCGAGGCGTTGATCTACGGGCCAGAGATGACGATGCTGCGTCGTACGTGAACTATGCCCTGGTGCATTAGAAATCTACCTGTTGGAAAGTGTAAATGGCGCTATGCCAATTATTTTTCAGATGTACCGATATTTTTTCGAAACAAACGCACACAATGGACCCACGATTTCACCAGCACAGCAACGCAAGGGGCGACCATTTGAAATCCAAATGAAATAAGCCCAGATGCTTGGTGCAAAACAACTGGCATTACCTTAGTCGGTTTGGTGGTATGGTCGATCCCTATAAGGAGCAGAAATGCTGCGTTATCAAAGGCGCAAACCATCATAGAAGTGGGAGCAAACTCCATTTTGCAGGCAATATATTCCGTATTGGCGTGGAGACACTGGTAAAGCTTATACGGAAGGTGAGGTAGATATCCAAACAATTGAAGTCAAATGACATTCAGCGTTGCGTACTAAAAATTTCTTTAAAAACGCTCAAAATTTTTCTGAAATAGCCCTTGCTCCCTGTCATGTGGCGGACGAGGCTGTGGGCGGGGGGGGGGGGGGGGGGGGGAGAGAAGAGGGGTACACTTGAGGCCAGAGACATGAGCAGGGTTTTGGAAATAGTGCATAAGCTAAATCTTCACAGAAAACACCATTTTTTGTTACGCAGGCGAGCCATTTTGCTTTGCATGACACACGACACCGCGTATTTCAATGCATTGAATTTTTTGCCCGTACATTACTCTTTCAGCTGTCAACATATGTGCATATCCTATCAATATATGTGCACATCAATGCGTACCAAGTTTTGCTGAGAAGTGCATGTACACGGTGGAGCACCCCACTCACTTCAATGCGCCACTGCTTGAGACGACTCTCGGAGCAGCCGCGATAGCTGAAATATCATGGGAGTACCGCTACCTGTCATGAATAAGTGCTGCCACCTGGTGGGAAGTAAAGGGGATACGTGAATCTTAGATACAGATGGCGCTGCCTCAGTGAAGTCCGTCATCTTCATCCTCACCAGGACGGGAGCCTCGTGCGGATTGTCGGAGGTGGCTTCCGGATAGTTCGGCAAACCATAGTGGTCTTTTTGATAAGTTGAGATGGAGCCGCTGTGTGCTTGAACAAAAGTTTGAATACTTGATTCTCCGGGGTCTGCGCAACGGAAAGGTAAGAAAGTCGCGCTCGTCGACGTATGTATCGGTTTGGGATGATCACACCGCCTTACCTGGTGGTTCTGAGGGTACAAAGTGGTTGTATGACGTCATCGAGAAACATCATTATCACCGTCATGCAAAGTCGAAGCGTGAGATCATCCAGGGACAATGTCAGCAAGGAAACAAACAGGGACGGAGCTGTCATGGAATAGCCTCAAATAAACTTACATTACCCCAGGAAGTAGATTTGGTCGATGGTTCTTGACTTCCCAGTTATTATGGAAATAACACTTGTAATAGAGCAACTTAAGAATAGCGGCACAGCAGAGTAGGAGAATAAAAACAAACAGATTAATACACAAAATATCGCGAGAAATGGGCAAAACATAAGTACATAGCAATATTTGGCTCAGCGAACACTTCCAGGAACGCCACTGCGAGCTCTTGGCTAGTTTGAAGCACTATAAAAGGGTGACAGGGGGACAATTTTGCGTGACTAGTTTGGTAGCACCTCATCATCATACGAACGTTCCATGACGCAATCAAACGAGATGTATTGAGAAGTGTATTTACTAAATAGAAGAAATTTGTTTTATGTGTTGCCACAAGGGAGCTTATTTGATCATACCTGGTGTGGAACATTCCCTTGAACGAGGTCATGACCTAGCACAACCCACACAAGGCTTTCGTCGCTTACCAGGGCTGTGAACATGTGTTGCAATGGGCGCGTAGTTGCGACAATCTGTCATAGTCTGTGAGAGTTTTCACAGCAGCCTGTAGAGTCAGGCTCAGATGCCTGTGGTTCGGTGTGGACCAAAAGCTTCTGTGGTGCCACCTGGTTGGCGTGGTGCTGGGCTGAGGCCACAAAACTCTACAGTGGCGCCACCATGCTCATATGAAGCTTCGAGTGAACACACCGAAGATAGATGGCAGCAGCTGCTTGCTCATCCTGTTCAGGTCAGCTTATGAAGAAGCATTTCACCCTGTGACGTAGTATGCATCAGGGTACAGCTAGCCTCAACAATAAGCTGGCAACAAATGCCTACGAGGGATAGCACTTATCGGAAGCAGCCAGTTCCACGACAGGGCTGCGCAATGAGAAGGCATTCGGCGCGCAACGGGCAGACGAAACGTCGGAAACTCAAGCGCTCCCGCCACCACCGCACGCAATCTGCCCTGCTGTCTTCACTCCTCCCTTCATCCTAAATCCTCGCGGCACCTTGTCTCTCCGGACACACTGCGACCACCAGCCGTGAGCCTGCTTCACCGCCGTCCTGGCGGAAGGCCCGCCAGAGAGCCCGCACCAGACCCAGAAAAGGGTCCCTCTGCAGGGTAAGGCTCGGTGGTGGAGGCCTCACACGACGCCCATGGTCTTGTTGCCGCCGCCATTTAGGTCTCTGCTTAACAATGTAGCCCTGAAATATCCGTTACTGGTCAAAAAGGCTCCAGTCCTAGCCCCAAAGAGTGAGCCACCGCGCGGGTGGTACGCTGAAGGTCAAATGTGTCTGTGTGTCGGGGGAGGGGGGGGGGAGGCATGACATCCTCGGGGGCCCGTGGATGGAGCCCGGGAGCCATGTTCGATTAGTTTACTATGCGTACTTGTTACGGCCGGCAGTCGCGGAATCTGTCGATATCGGGTTTTAACGACACATTCGACAGCTAAGGTCATTCAGCGTCGAAATCTCTCACGACGATTTCCGCTGATTGATGCAACCCTCGACTGGGTCGGACACCACACCTTACGAACGCGAGTTGAGCTCTTCCCAACTAGGCTACACCGTCCGCCATCGGAGGAATCTGTTGCGTTCACTGTCCTCGAGAAAGCTCAGGAGCCGATACAACACTTGTTGCATTGGTGCGGATTCTGCGGATGATCGTTTGACAATATGCGTTTTTTCTGCGCTGTTTTTACTTTATAGGGTTATGGAACCACGAAAGCTTCGTGTCAGTTATGTTTGGCCATGTTCTTGTTCATTGTTGGATCACTGACTTGACTAAACCTCTCAGATCTATGATAAGATAGACAGCAGTTGCGTAAGCGGAGCTCCAATGACAGTGCAAAAGATGACGTTTTATGCATATGTTACTGCATGACTATAAGCAGGTATGCCAAGGGGCGTCATAACAGCGCCTGCGGACCTTTGTCTCTACTTGTTTTGTTTTTTACAATGAACGTACTGCACCCGTGAAATATGCCAGTCAATTTGCCGTGCACCGAAAACAAACACACTCGCGATTTCAGTTTTGATTGCCATGGCTTTCCGTGCCGCGCTGCATCCTACCGAAGCAAGATAACATAGTCGGGGCCGTGCAACACAATGCAGCTTATCGCGACGCTGTTTTTATTGCCGCGAACTGTAACCCATTGTTTATTACACCACTCTACCCCGGGACGGGACGGGACGTTTACAGAGCGGCGGAATCGTGGCCAGTCATAAGGGGAGTGTGCGTGCTGGGTGGATTATAATTTGCAGATTGGACCAGACAGAGATTGTTAAAGGGCCTTGAGGCTACGCAGCTGGTCACACGATCTTTTCCAACGGCGAAAGAAAATCTCACAATAAAGTGGACGAAGGACGAAAGAAAAGCTTCCGCCTTTTTGGGGAAAGGCCGCAGAGTCAGAGTACGCATTCCGCTGTAGGTGGAACAGGCATCCGGAGTTTCACCGACCGTTTTCTGAGAGCAGGAGTCGAGGACGAGACCTGGCACTGAAGCTCAGCGCCCGTGAGGGGATGTCGCATGGCTTATGCAGTTATTCGTGTCACGTGAGGGCTCGTTCCCATGCCATGACTGAATTCATAGGATCTATCCTAGATCATGTGTCAGCTGGCAGACACCCAGAAGCGAGGCAGACACACGGTATGCAGTATACATGTGTCTCTCCCCCCCCCTTTATTCATAAGGCGGACCCCCAACAACTCGACTCGCCGTCTTCCAGGACGATGCTGGTTGGCGTTAACCGCGGTTACGTTACACCTGTTTTTTGCGGGGCGGTTTTGCGAGCATGTGCGTGACATTTCCTGACAACAATTTCATGGTCGGACTTCTGATCTACGCGCTGTCTGTCCTGAACACAGCGTTTGATCAGTGCCGCTGAAACGCCAGGCACGGTGACAATGAGACTGCGTGAAGTTTACAACACGAGGATTACAACCTGTCTAGCCACTCCAAGGGTTCAGGAAGGCGGAGATGAAATCAAAACCAATACGGCGTGGGAGTTTCAGCGACAGCAGCAGGCGTACTTTCAGACGTCCTCACGGTGCCCACGTTTGAACGAACGCAGAGCGGATGACTTCGGACGTCCCCGCGGAGGCCGAACTGAATTGAACGATCATGATACGGTATGTATGTATGGTATGGTATGGTATGGTATGTGCGCTACCTCCGGTAGCGCCACAACTGTGGCTTGAACGCTTTCATCTCCGGGGATGGCGAAAGCGTCCAGCAGCAGCCTATTGTGTCATGAAATCGTGTAAGACTGCTGACTATTCTCCACTAGCTGAGAGATGTTCTCTGAGAAAATAACGAACCCCGATTTTCCGTCTGTTCACACCGACAGAATTCGCTGGGTTTTAATCATTACTCCACGCATTTTTTTCAGCAGGGAAAAGTGTAATATTAAGGAAAAGCAGCCAAAAAGTATTACACTGAACGCTAAAACGAGTTTCGTGCATTTTATTTGCACGTTCAACACTTGTAGACATATCAGTGATTTCTCCACATGAAAATCGCTAGACATGTTTCTTATAACACAAGCAATGAATAGACTTCCCACAACATTCACAAGTGCACCGCATGAACGACATACTTCCCTATTGATTTCCAATGTCAGTGGTTTGATTTTATCTACAATGCGGCCAGCATTCTTGAATTCATAATGGATTCGCAGCAAAATACTTGTAAGGGTTAAATACCATACGCCAGACTTCACTCGCTTTTAGCCAAGTGGGCTAATAGCGAGTGAACCCGCATGGAATAGCAGGTTTTCCTACGAGATGGACCACATCCTGCTTGCTTTATTGCACTGCAGCTGCAATGAAAGACAATTTGACATTTTAACGCTATTAACAATTTCTTTCAACCCAGCTCAGTCCTCGGAACACAACTGTGAGCCGTGCAGCCTCTCAGCGGGGTGGAAAGACTGAGTAATGACCCAAGATCAAGTCTGTATTTCATCGCCAACTTCTGAACGAGACATTTCCCCCGCACGTCCCTACGGCCGCAATGAGCTCAACCCTGATGTAAGCGGAGTGGTACATTATGCTACTCTACAACTGTGCTCGTGCCCACAGTGCACTTTGGCATTGACCCCGCACGCAAACATGGGGTGCATCTTTGAATCATGACCAGGTCATGATTCACCCGAGGCAGACATGTTTGCACACAATTGAGCGCTCGCTGAAGAGCTCAAATGCGCGCCACTGCGTACCTGAAAAGGTCGTTCACGCTTGCGCAGACTGCTCCCAACAACGTGACAGTAGGCCGCCGAGTGCCTCATTAAAGTGTAACTCAGTGGCGGCTCTTGCCAAAACAGACGCCAGAGTGCATCGCACCCCGACAGAAGAACGAGGCCTTGACCGAGGCATGGAAACTGTGCAGATCTCTTGGCGGTACTGCGATCGGGACTTGGCAGCAGTACTATACAGGCCAAGCCACATGAGCGGACTGAAATGTCATTCCTGAGTTTCCCCAGAGCACGCCCTGATTGAAATGTCACCAGAACAAATAATTCGATCGATCAAAGCTCCTAACGGCCTGCTAAACGATTATACGCGGCGAAAGTGGCAGCACGGGCCGCCTCCGTGCCGCCCGAGCTCCGGGAGGGTAGGGCGGGGCGAGCGGTGGTGCAACCCACATACGCCTGCAAGGCAGCCGGCGCTCCAGCGCGCGCCGCGTGAGACAAGCGCGTGGCGCGACGGAACGGCTCCAGTCGCTCGCTGCCGCCGCCAGGCGTGATTTACCTGGGAGCAGCCGGTGCCGTTTTCCCTGCGTTGGCCCCCGCTCCGGCGCCCCTCGCCCGCTCGCACAGCGTCCTCCATCTCATTATGGTAATGGAGCGCATGTGCGCGCTCCCGCGCGTTGGAGGTTATGCACGAGACAACACGGCGTGAGGAGCTGTGGGCGGGCCGCGCCGTGCCGCGGCTCGGGGAGCGGCCGGAGCTGTACCGACGTAGGCGGCCGCCGAGACGGAGTGATTCTCACGGTGGAGATTGATTGTGATACGCGGAGATGCCGGGCTTTCGTTGCCGCGAATGAGCTGGATGTAGTGGTCCGCCGTAATCCGCATCGTCAGTGACGCTGTTCGCGCCAATACCTTCTGGTTGCTGGACATTGGTACTAACCTTTGCTGTCATGCCTCGCACTCGTATCCCTCCCCTTCCCCGACTTGGGTGGGAGTTTCCATAGTTCTTGGGGGAGCTCTAGCTCCCTTCATGCTTCCGAACTGGAGAATGATTAGTGGAAGTAGTTGGTTTGCACCCCCAATATCCGAAAATAATTTGGAAAATTCCGCCTTTGGCCCGAGATGCATCCTAGCCGCACGAAGACCGCCCGGCGCGCCGCCCTACATCTGGCCTGTACCACGTCCGGTTCCGTTATTATTCCGTTATTGTGCTCTGGACCTGCTGCGAAAGGCGATTTAGCATATCGGCAGCTCATTACAACTCAGCATCGTGTTCGGAGCAGGGCTGTGGGCCGCGCAGCCGCCGAGCAGGAGCAGTGGAAAGTCACAGTAATGAAAACCATTCACAGGCGAGAAATGGCTGTCGGCAACGAGACCGAAATTCATTTGTGTTTCTGTATTAAGACAATTGTTTAGGAGCTCTTTCGGTGGTTTCTACAGAGTCCGGAGAATCAAACCGACAATTTACCCTCTAAGTTGCCGCCGCTGGGCTCGTGCCCACTGAGTCGCTACCGCTGCGCTCGAGCTCACCGAGTCGCCGCCGCTGGGCTCGTGCCCACTGAGTCGCCGCCGCTGGGCTCGTTAGTCACAGACTGCTGTCCGAGCAAAGCTGCGCTCAGCCCCTGCTGCACTTACCAATTCCCCGCTCGTCATACATTCAACAGATAGGGTATCAAAACAATGCACCTGCTCTCGCTGCCTTTCAGAACAGGTTCCTCACTCCGCCCAGCTCTCGCTTTCAGTGAATAAAATATGTCACGCGGCCAGCGGGCGAGATTAACCGACAGCATTGAGGGCGCCGCCGCCCGCCAGGCGGCAACAAAGCCGGCCAATCGGCGGCCGAGGTAACGAGCGGGGCGCCGTCATCAGCCGTCATCACACGCCCACGGATCACCCGGCGAGGTGTGACCGTTCACACGTGTGAATGGGCCGAGACCGCGTCGGGTCACGCTGCATTGTCGGAGAAAACTCGGCGGCCGCCGTCGGGGACCGGCTGCTGCTGACGGCCGCGATGACGGACGCGGATGGCGGACAGGCGCCGACTGTGATCACGGGTCCGTGCCGGCATTGATGGCGGGCTGGTGATGACAGTGGACTGGCGGACTGGTCGCAGCGGCGATGGTGGATAGGTGGTGACAGTAATGATGGGCAGGTGGCGACAGTGCCAAATGCACGATGACCGTGATGGCTGCCCGAAGACAGTCATGAATGCACGACAACGGTGATGTCTGCACGACAACAGTGATGACACATGAAGAGATTGATAACACATGACGGCAGGGAAGATTCCACGCTGAAAGTGGTAAACGACTGACGGCAGTGATGATAAAACAGTGACGGCAGTGCTGGAGGACGACAGGTGACGGCAGTGATAACTGCATGACGACAGTGATGACTAACTAGCGGCAGTGGTGACGAACTAACGACAGTGAAGATCGACTGACAAGGACGGAGCCGGCATCGGGCCAAGCTCGGCGGAATGCGCGGCGTGCGCCCAATCCCAGGGACAGAGCGCCCAGGCCCGGGCGGGACTTTCTCGGAGGAGCGCACGTGCACCTCTCTCGACAGGCGCGCCCAGCTGCAGCGGAGCAGAGATCGCAGATTGACAAGTAATCCGGTGAAAATCTCACCGGGCGGGACGAGCGCGCGCCGCCGCCACGGGGGTGTCAGTGCTCGTCACAGCTCGGAACGCACGAGATGGTCTCCTGGTTTTCCCTTTCATAGTTCTCGTTCCGGTTTCGATTTTACTCGGAAATTTGTATGGAAGTGTCGTTTACGTTCGATCAAATGTGAATGAGAGGAGGATCTGTGCAGAGTGCAGAACCGGAACCCAAAGCTGTCAGAGCGATGTCTGTCGGTATCTGGAGCTTCAGTGGCTGTTAAAGGTGGCACGTAAAATCACCTTTAACGTAAGAATCTATCACAAACCTCGGGTATAGGTAAGAAGAATGTTCGGACGGTCGCAACTGTCTCCCGTATGTGGGATGTTCATGGGCAAACACCGAGATACATCCACCATATCAGAAAAAGCCTAAGAATATCTTCGATCCATTAAATATATTGATCCCGAGCTACTCGACTTGGGTCTGATGTGGCCAATGAGACGCAATGTGGAGCATAACACAGTAATTACAACTTGAACCTTTTCAGGCTGAGGAAGGCTCGGCCCGTTTTGGCTTCATTATAAAATAGAAACGAGAAAAACCCGAGTCACGGAGCTGGTTGTGGAGCTAGTAGAAGAATGCATTTCAAATCGTTGCCAAATCTTGCGTAGTACAAGAGATGGCGCTGACTGAGATACCTCACAACGTTAACTGGTCTACATGAAATACATCAACAGTAACAGCAAATCTTTTAAAAGTAACACAAACGGCAAACCGACTCCGCGCTTCCCTGCTTCGGCATCCATTTCCGCCGAAGCACAGGGACTCCAAGCCATAGCAAACAGACTTCTGTTGTCCTCGGACGTCGGCCGTAGGCGACTGAAGACATTTAGCGCCAGACCCGGGGAACGGCTCCACTGTTCGTCAATGAACGTCATTTCGAGTACGAGAAAGCAGTTTCTGCGCCTGGAAGTTAAGTTACAGTGATCACTGAATCCCCGTGATATCATTGTCGGCGAAGGAATTCGGCAACGAGATGCGTGATTGAAGGCGGCTGGACGGAACACTGAACAGTGATATGGTTCCGAAAACTAAGTTCATGCGCGGCTATGAATGCCAGCCAACCACACCGCATAAATCTTTCCAGTTAGTTCTTTTTTAAAAAGTTTGAACGTTTTCTGGAACATACGTTTCTCTCGAATGCGTCAGAGTTGAAAAGGTTTGCGAAGAGAGAGAAAGAAAGAAAGAGAAAGAGAGATAGGGGGGAGGGATTGGGGATGAACTGGTGAGATATACGCTTGTCCTTGCATATCAGAAAGTCTACATATATATATATATATATATATATATATATATATATATATATATATAGATAGATAGATAGATAGATAGGTTAGGTATATATATCTAGATAGGTTAGGTATATATAGATAGGTGAGGTTAGCTTAGGTATATATATATATATACATATATATATATATATATATATATATATATATATATATATATATGTATATATATATACACATATATATGTAAACGTACCATTTTTTACAAATGTAAATTTCCTAATACTACATATATCATTAACCGGTTTGAGACCAGAAAGATTAAAACCGATATATCTGAAGAACATCCAGCTCCTGACTTCGTTTTGTATCTGCTGTTTTCACCAAGGTTCCAGTTTTTCAGAAGCGATGTCAGCAAACAATCTGCTGTACACGAGTGAAACAGGACCCCCACATTCAGATGACTGAAATCTATTGGAGCATCAGAAGTGACACTTGCTAGAGAAAACCAATGCAATGGCTGGCTGAACATACTAATGGCTCGGCAGCCAAAGATAAAATTCACTCGATGCCGGCGAAAAGTTACTACCACATGGGAAACTAACCACTTGAAATATCGTGACGGTGATAGGTGAGGGTAATTGAAATATCCTTGGGCGACATTCGAGTAAAAAAGAAAGCACATTTACACCGAACGGTTTTTGACCTATATCAAAATATTTTATAACAGTGCAAAATTTTAAGGGTCCTAGACGTTATGCTCTAATGCTTCCTTTCCGATAGGTATCAGGTGTAATATTAGGTGTGCCATTTATGTGGACTATGCAGACCACAGATGGGCAGTCAGTTCACAGTCAGGAGATCACTGCCATCCAATTTCGAACAATGGTTTTAATAATTTTGAGTTTGGAGAGTATATTTGTGAATAAAGGCATGTATGTGTTCGAGGTCCCTGATGCCCTGTGCCCATGCCATTAGCATAGCTAGCTTCCTAACATTTTTATTTTCAATTTGATTGACTGCGTGACATGGCGGCCACGGTGCCGAAATGTCAAACGGCGAATCACCGAGGCATGCTGCAGGAATGTCACGTCTGAAACGCTGTAAGATGGTGTGGCCTACTGCCGGCCCCTCTGTCCATGACCCACATCATGAATGACTTGTGAGCCGACCTGCTGCTGAGTCAGGCTTATCATGGGTAGTCTATACCTCACCTACCTAATGTAAATAGCATTGCGTCTTCGTGCGAGCTGACAAATACGGGCTGACACCACAGCTTCGACGTCCAATTCATGTGAGCTAAATTCTCAGATATGTGCACACAGCACGCCTCCAGCCTTCATGCAGCTGAAACTCGGCTCCTCGCGAACAGGCTATCACACCGACCAAGTCACTGGATGTGGTCGTTGTTCCGTGAAATTTGGCATTGACATGCTGCTTTCAACCATGGATGGCTTAGTATCACTATGCGCGGTGTAACGACCCCGTGGCATTGATGAAACGTTTGTTGGACACAACTCAGCCATTTCCTTAATAACCTCTGGGGAGTTCGGATATCCTGTTAACGGTTTGAAAGCTTTCCACGTGACGACCTGGTAAACCTTCCAACTAATCACCTTAGCTGTGTTGGAGAGACGCAGCCGGGGTTTTCTTAAAGGGGGAGGAGGCCGAGCTCAGTGAGAAATAATCACACTAGTTATTTACTTGCTGTCAGTAGCCACCTTCGTGCTAAAAACGCAGGGCCAATGATTTGAGGCAGGCCCCCGAGCCCCTTCTGCTGCACCTATGTTGCGCTGCCTTGATTTATTTTATAGCAGGGGCTTGCAGTTGAAATCAAGCACCACCTCGTTGCCTAAACACGAACCACCACCACAACGTGCATGACAAGTTTGCACAAACTACAGCTTTCTCATCGACTGACTGGGGCAATCCATAGGGGAAATGCAGCGTCCATGTGGCAAGACCACGTATTTACCGGCTGTGACGTGACTCATCCAGCACGCCTCCCGGAAGCCGAAAACGTCCATCAATACAAAGAGACGTGCCAACTGCATGTAAAAACTTACCAGCCACTGCAGCGGGTTCTTCTTCCTGACCGGCTTCTTCTTTCCGAGTATTTTGGTGCTGATCCGCCGCACCACTGGCCGACGGTATTTGGGCCGCTTCGTCGAGACGCGCCGCAAGCGTCGCCGCTTCCGTTTCGAGTCATCGCGCGAGTTCTTTCCGCCGCTGGCCTGGTCCGACGACGAGGTCGCCACCAGCGACGACTGCACCGAGCTGTCGCGCCCCATTGCGCCGCGCTGCCGCACAGCCAAGCCGAGCCGGGTCAGGTCGGTCGGTCAGACCGGCCGCGCCGCCCAGCCCCGTCACGAGCACCGGCCGCCGCCACCAATGCCGCCCACAGAATCGTGTCCGCCGGCTGCGGCGCGGTCGGCGCCGATCCGGTCCACTGCGGGGGTCGACTGCGCCCGGCGGGGCGCCGCTGCCACCCCGCTCCGCCGACCTCACAATGCTGGCTGCCGCTTGCCCAACGGCCGGCCGCGATCGCACCGCGGCTCCTCAGACGCGTCGAGTGGGCGGTTCGCTCCCGTCGAGTGGGCGTCCGCGCCCGTCGAGTGGCGTCCCGTCGCCGCTCCGAGCCGCTGGCTGGCCGCCGGTCTCGGCCGCGTCTGCTGGCCGCCGTCACTGTGCCGCCGCCGCCGCCGCCCCCTCTCGCCAGCGCACTGACGGCGCCCGGCCGGCCGCTCCGTCGGCGAGTGCCGCTGGCACGCGTCCGGACCACCCCAAGGCTGCGACCGCCCGCGCCGCAGCACGCCCTTCGACCGCTCGGCTGCCGGCGGCGCGACCCCGCCGGTGGGTCAGCAGGGCTTGGCTACGCTCCGATGACGGGCCAGCTCCGAGGCGTCGCTGATATGCGGTCGCACGGGCGGCGGATGCGGCGGACCGCGGCGGACCGCGGCGGACCGCGCTGACCCGGCTCGCTGCGAGCGGCCCGCCGAGAGAGCTGTCCAGAGCTCCAAACGCTGCAGAGCTGCAGCAACGACGCCGGGAAAGTGGGCGCGCCCAGACCGTTCGGCCCGGACGCCGCCCGCGACAATGGTGGATGGGCGCCAGCGGTAGGCGCAGGGCCTCTCATGAGATCGAATACCGGTGGACCGTAGCTCTTCTCCTTGGCTCGTCTTGTTGTGCCAACGGAGCGAGGTCGTTCGCATGTGACACCGTTTAAATGTGCGCCAGTAACACGACACTGTACAGCCTTTTACAGAAGAGAAGATGACAAACAAACGTACACCACCACCGCATGCACCAGCGCCTCAAACGTCATTGATATGAGCGTACAGTGAAGCCCTCGAGTTTCACTCATGGTGATCGGCCAAAGGATGCAGTGAACGCAGGCCTCTGGTGATGTCTCATGGTTGGATCGCTGACATCAAAGACCATCGCGTGGGCCCATTTGGTCCGAAGTGTAAAGCCTTTACGCTGTTTTACAGTCAAGCTGGAGACCGACCACGCACGGCAATTGCCTGTTCATGACAGAGTATCTTACGAGGACCGGACAGACATCCCTACACGGGAACAAGATCATTGTTACCCGATGGACTGTGACGGTGACACAAAACATGAATGAAAGTAGCGCTCATCACGGACAGCATCAATGCCATTGTCATAAGATGAAAGAATGATGTCCGCACTCAGCACACGCACACAAATCAGAACACCTTTCGTCATGATCAGCAGTACAATGTTCACTTTTTGCTACCTGGTGCTGACAATGACTTTGATCAGCTGACCGGAGCAGGTTCACATGTGTTGATTTAGGTGAAACGAAGCGATGCTTTCCACGGTCTGGCGACGAAGAGATCAGCTTTCATTTACAACTGCTGTAGAGAACATTTTGCACTGCCTTTGAAAGCAACATGACCAGTGAAACAGCTGCTTATCAGTCCCACGTCTATAAAACAAAACGCGGTAGCAATTAGCGGCTGCGAAAAAAAAATGGTCCCTTGGTCACAAAACGAGCATCTGCAGTTTAATACCGTAAAATGACATTACAATTATAGTATTAGTATAATATTAACTTAGCACCATGCACTGCAATTAGCATAACTAACTCATTGAAATGTGGTGCACACAAATCTCCAGTGGCAGCGGTGGTAAAATGGCCTGATAAGCATTCTGGTCGAAAACAACACGGAATGTTAAATGAGGACACGCGTTTTGTACCAGGCGTGGGCCAGCTCACCACAGGGGCAAACTCACACTTGCTCTGTTCGTGTAGTTAATGTGATGCGTACGCAATGCTTCCATTGTTCTAGTACAGGACTTCTTTAAAGCCTAAATGCAGAGGATGATTTGTGCAAAGCAGCTGCGTTAAATTACATTTATACTTTTGTTTCGATCAATGCTTGCCCGCCGGACTGTCCGGTAAGATAGACCAGGTACTTATCTGCAAACGTTTACACGGGTGAACGGCTCCTAACAAGGAGAGCAGAATAATTGTGCAGACAGAGGCATCCTTTGCTAGCTTCCTTAGCACCGGTGCTGATGTGTGCAAGAGCCCACGATCGTGCCGCGTCACGCTGCGTCGAAATTCCGGGTCGTCGCGCATTAGTGCCCAAAATTTTGATTACAAAGCCGGAAATAATAACCAACAGCCAGCCTTTCATGGTACAGCGGGTGTGATAATACCAGGCTGGCTTACGGCTGCAGGCGCTCGGAACAGCAGACTATTACCAGACTCCCAAAGGCAACGGAAAGGGGGATAATCAGCCCCCCCCCCCCAGCCACTTGAGCTCCTGCTGTTGCGGTACGGTTTGACCGACGGCTGACCACGAACAAACTTCTTAGCCATTAGGAGGTATTGAGCCCCCCCCCCCCAGCCACTTGAGCCCCTGCTGTTGCGGTACGGTTTGACCGACGGCTGACCATGAACAAACATCTTAGCCATTAGGAGGTATTGAGCCCTTAGGAGTGTTTAAGATACACTCATTCCCCCTCCGTAGAGATATTCAAATAATCGAGACATTGACCGTCACTAAAAACATAAAACCCCGTGCTTTCCAAAAGCTGGTATTCCCCTAGTGCGAATTGCATGCAGTTCTATCCCTGGATTTTACCCTCGAGCCGAGCAATTCAATGTGTTTCCATAAAAAAGCTCAAATAGCAGCCCTCATCAAGTTGACATAGGAATCCCAGGTTGTAACGTGTTCAGCTATCGCATATTGATCAGCACATATTATCCCCTGTACCAGTTTCTGAGCATTAGCAAAATCCACAGACAGCATACCGAGCTCACGACTCACCGAGAAAATCCGCCCGGCGATGCATTAGCAAATACTGGCCACGCATCTGGCTTGCGCCACGTCGAATGTCCCAGTTCACCGCCAACGGCCGATTTCTGCTCGGCTGAGCCGAAGATTTCGTTGCATTCCCACGAGCAATAACCGTAGGCACGCGATCAGCCGGGCGATATACGCCTGCGCCCTCGGCCTTGGCCCACAGCATTCTACCTTGTTCAATACTTTTCACCGACACTCCGCCCCCGGCCGCGAGCGCCGGTCGGGCCCGGTGCCGGAACACAGCGTGCGTGAATAATTCATGGCGCGCCTGCCCCCATCTCTCGCGGTAGCGCCCATTGAGCTCGGCGATCACCCGCCAGAAATCGGCTCGGCCGGCTCGGTAAACACCATGCGAGCGCGTGTCGAGCCGCGCCCCGCCGGTGACCCGCACTTAACGCCCCCCCCCCCCCCCCCCCGGGTGCAGCGGCGACCTCGGCCGGTCGGCTCGGAGGCGCCGCGTCGCACCCGTCCGCGGCCGCTCGACACACACCAGCAGCGGCCAGCCGCGCGCCCGTGCCAGCGCGGTGTTCGAGATCAGCGGGCAGTGCTCGCGGAGTGATGTGGCGTGCTCTGACGCTGGTGATCCGATGCTAGCGCGCCGGATGGCATTAATTTCGGTGGGAGGAGTGTCACTATGTTGGGCCGGGGAAGAGTGGACAGGAAGCAGTTGTGCCGTTCCGTGTCTGGTGCTATTGGATGAGTCATCCACAGTCATGCGCATGTGTGGGATTGTAGGAACTGTGGCAGGGTAAATGAGACCACTCAGGATAAAAGTGGCAACGCGCAGCGAGCCGTGCGATTCGGCCCGACCAAAGCACAGCAGCAGCTCAGAAGTGCACCGCCGCCTGCTCAGGCCCAAAGGTCAGGCGTTCGCTCTATCAACGGAACGGCGGCACGACGGCTGCCGGGTGAGCGCCGGCAGCGGCTGCCAGGCGCGGGAGCATGGCAATGTGTCATGCCCACAGACCACAGAGCATGGCCGTGATAACGATCTGTCAATGCCTGTTGGTGCCACGCTCGTCAATTCCCACACCAAACAATAAGGCAAAGCACGCTATTCGAGCGAATGTCTGTCTTACGTAAGCTGTTAGGTGCATTTGGAAGGAACGCTATGCATATAAATAAGGCGGTGCTAAAGGCCTTATTCCTCGTAGAATATCCAAGAGAATAGAGAGATGGATATATCGATATTTCGGCTACATGCCTTTATCAAAGCGAATATCAATGGTGGGGTGGGACGGCTGCTATTCGCTTTGATGGAGGTGTGTAGCCGAAATATAAATACATCCATCTCTCCATTCCCCTGAACTCTCTACGAGGAATAAGGATATTAGGACTGTTGCATTAAAATGCGCGTCTTATTCGGGAAACGGGGACAGCGAATTAGTCCAGAGCTGTAACGACAAGGTGATTTTAAACAACGTCGAACCAAATTATGACAGGCATGTCATTCTGGCAGTGGCCACCAATGTCAATAAGTTGTTCACAAGTAAAACAATGGCAAAGCAAGAAGGTACTCGTTTGCCGAACGATTACGTCCATGAGTTAGCATGCCTGTAGAGCATGCGCTACCATTATTTTATGTGTAACCACACCCACTCCGTCCGAGTACACCCGAATAAATCGAACACCGGAAATCGTAAATTCTCTCGGAAGCAAAGGCCTGTAACTTGCTTTGCCTTTCGAGGACCCTTTAGCTGGATTTTCGGTGCCTCTTTGCTATAAATCACAGCAGCGCATATTCAGTCAGCATGGGCATACAAAAACGTGAACCAGTAGCCACTGGCTTCCATTTTTGCCCCTGGGCCTGATGCAAATGCAACGCTTGCCGTTTTGTTGCTAGTTGCGTGACTGATTGTTGTTGTTATTGGAGTTTAGGGGCGCGCCGACTGCGGTGGTCATTTGGCGCCCAAGTGCATGACTGATGCACTTCGACTTATCCCATAGTACTATAATCAAAGCACGACGAAACTCATTCCAAAGTCATGGATCATCGTAAAAACACGCAACCATGACTGCAGAATACCGAGAATGATAAGCAGAGCCAATACTGGGGCATTCCGAAGCCGGGAATAGCCACGCCTGCGGCCCCTATCCCAGTCGAAATCCCATCAGCGGAGGAGGCCCGACCGTCCTGGCCTGCCTCTGGCCGCCGCCATGGGGCGCTCGAGCAGCGCAGCTGGCGCTCTTGCACGCTCCTTCTCGCGAGCGGTGACGCAAAGCTCCGCATGATGACGTCACATTGCCGACCTTGCCCAGCCTCAGCCCGCAGCGACGCCATCGGACCTGTGGTCGACCACATTGCGGTCGTTTGACGGTGACAAAACAGGAGACAAGTTCTCTTGTTTAGGGGATACGTTTGGCTGAAAACGGCAGGACTAGGAACTTGAGCTTAAAACCGCCAAAAATACAATATTTGACATACCGGAATACATAAAGCATACAAAATGCATTGGAGAGAAGATGCAAAGCCTAGAAAGTGTCAGCTGGCTCACACCTTTGTACCAGTACACATGGCGAGTAAGGGCAGCGGGGAAATAATGGGAGCTGTCAGGACGTGTCCACATCACGTAATGTTCATCCTTGCAGCTGTGTACTCCAGAAACTGTCGGTACAATAGCATAAGCCAAACAGCTATCTGCAGTTACATGCCTGGAATTGTTTAGGATGCGTCAAGTTCAGGGCAAAAATAAGCCTGAATGAAATATGTCCTGGGAGTGTCATGTTAACATTATAGTTGTAAAAATATGTGGATGGTGCGGGCCGATCGGGACGGACCTGACCCGTCTTAACTGGACGCGCACCACAGCTCGAGCCTTTGACAAACGTGTCAGACTCGGGAGTTAGAATTCATGGGCAATCAGATTCTAAATCATGTGGAACGCCTTGTTAATCGGTGGTCCGTGCAACATTCTGTGGGTCATCAACCTGACCACAGCTTACCGAAATCACCGCATGCATGGTTCAGAAAGCCACTGATGAATCCACCAAGAAATACGCTGTCAAAATATAATAGAGTCGTGGGTAAAAGCTAGTTTATTCGGACCATATCCTGACCACTTGATCTGGACGCGGTTTCAGCTCGCAACATCATAGATCCTTGGATAAAATACGTGCAACTACCGCGATATGCATCAAGCTCAGTTTCACAGACAAGTGAATTCGGTCAGGAACCCGGCTCGGAATACGCGCGTGCCACCACGAATCATAGTTATTGCAAATTTGCTTGGAACAGTACAACGGCGAGAACAAGTCATCTGACGCAGCCGACGATCGGGCCACCAGCGCGGTCTCGGAGGCGCCGCCGAACGGGAGACCTGCACGTGCGCACAGCAAACACATCACCGAACGGGCCGCGCCGGGTGCGAACGCAGCCGCGCGCCCTCGGTGAGGCAACCGACCGGGCGCGCCGTCGTAATAAAGCTGCCAGGCTGCGCCGGGCGCCAGCACCCCGCTCCCAGCAGGTCAGCGATAGGTCACGCTGATATCAGCCCCGACGAGCGGCGCCCTAATCTGCCCGCTGTTTTCTATTAGTAGGTGTTTGTTCCGGGGAGAAGGACCGAATGTCCGTGTTTACGGGCGGGCGCATGCGCGCGGGGCGCCGCGAGGATAATGACAGATGCGTGTCCGAGCCGGCTCGGTTCCGGGGAGCGACCCGGGTAATCGCAAACACTCACCAGGTCCGATGCCAATGGCACATGACATCCAGCCCGGCGCGCGCCGGTGCGTCGGCGGCGAGCGGCTGTCGTAATAGACGCGGACGCGCTCCGGGTCAAACCCGTCGGGCTCGAGCCGGTCAAGTTACACAGCACGACGCCCGAGCTGAATTTCCGGTGGCTCAAGGCTGAAAAGACGAGCGTGCGGTTTGGAACGCGGCCGCGGGGTGTCGGCAGAGCCAGGTTCGTGTTGAGTCGGGACGTCGCTGGCTCAAGGCCGCCAGACCACAGAGCTGAC